>NC_052048.2:142508448-142808448 GCF_903992535.2 Arvicola amphibius
TGAAGGTGAGCAAGAGGGAGGTCTGAGGGTGGTTCCAGAGTTCTGGCTTGTGCCATCTGGAGGCACTCTGGGCAGTCACTTTGGGCCATGCCCTGTGGCCATGCATTATGGGCTATGCATTAGGCAAAGCGACTTTGGAAGAGGTCCAGGGGTAGGGAAGGGATCTAATTTTAGTTTAGTTTTGAATGTTGAACATGATGAATTCAAAATACTTATGAGACATCCAAGAAATGTCAAGAAGGCAGCTGCATGTGTAGGTCTAGGCTCAAAGGAGAGCTCTGGGCTGGGGGTGTAAATGTTAGTCACCAGCATAGTCATCAACATCACTGATGCTGTGGGCACTAATGACATTGTGGGGAGGAGAAGGAGGCATCTAAGACCAAGGCTCGAGTATTTAATTGCCAGTAAAAAGAGGAATCTTTTCTGCTTTCTGGAAAGCAGAAAGGCATAAAATCTGGAGAAATAAAAAGCCAAGGTTTCTCTCTCCCTCTCTCACCCTTTTCCCCTCCTCCCACTTCAACCCCCTCTCTCATCCTGGCTGTCAAGTAAAGACCTGAGTCTCTTGAATGTCAACATTGTCCCTAACTCCTGAAACTTTCCTCTTGGTTTTTCATGCCCTAAGAGACGGACAGAATTCTGCAGTGAACTAACCAGATGGGAGAAATATTCATATGGTCTCTATACTGCTGCATGATCTGCTTATTGCAGGGACACAGTATTTCCTCGACCCTATCCCCAGTCCCATTTTCCCTCCTCAGAGTCCCCTTTTCGTGTTGCCAGCATCCTAATATGTGAGTTCATGATTCACGGGCAGGCCCGCCTAAGTTATGACTTTCATTACGTCTCGTGGAGATTGTGGCAAGAGTCTCATAATTGCTTTTCCTGCTTCTGGTCTCTTCTCTCTCCAATTTATCTTTCCGTTGCCAGATTAATCTTTTTGAAACATAGCTCTAATCCAGCCTCTGCCCAGCCCAAACACCACTAATGGCTCCTACTTATAGATCAGCCATGTTCAGATGGAATAGCATTCCCTGGTTGCCTGGGGGTTCCCAGCAACAGGGTAGGTGTCTGGCTGGAGTGGTTGGTCACCCTCCCTGGTCATATATGACTGGTTCTGGATGGCACCTGTCTGTACTCCAGCCCCTGTTGCTTCATTTCAGGACCTGAAGAATGAGTACTCACTGCTTCCAAGATAAGAAAAGCCACCAGAGAGCCAGACCTTTGAAGATGTGAGCTCAGATTTTAGGCTGTCTTTTCCATGGCTTTCCTGACCTCTTTCTTGTTGTTGTTGCTATTGTCAGATCTTTTCATACTTGCTTGTGTTTCATCTGTCACTTAGTTTTTTCTTCTGTCCTCAACTGGGCAAACCCAATCTCTGTTTGAAGGGTTGGACTCTCTCTTCTCCAGAAACCATGCTTGATTCCCTTAGCTGGAATCTTCTCTTTCTGTCCTAGACAGTTCAACCTGCTCCCTTCTAGGGCATTAGCTTCTTCTGCTTTATGTTTCTATTCATTTGGAACATGGATCAATGCACTTTTCAAGCTGGGGTGCAAATTGGTCCCCATCAACCTCAACAACACATATTTATTAGGTGCCTATCACAGACCAAATAGAATCCTGGGTGATGATAAAATAGCAGGAAATAAAACAAGCACCAAGTGTCAGGAATTGTGTTTAAAGGGGAGTAGGGAGCAGGTAAATACACAATGTGAGACACTGGCTCATTCTGGGTAAAGCAGGGGGACATGCAAGGGTGGGGAGTGCTCTAGAGCCACATGGTAAGACTTCACCAATATGCTGGTGGGGGAGTGGAGTGCAGGCAGGGAGATGCTTCCAGGAAGAGCATCTGGAGCACGGGGACCGGCAAGTGCAAAGGCCCCGAGCTGAGCCTGTTTAGGAAATGACAGTGGTATCAGCTGGGTCACAGAACAGAAGGGTGGGAGAGAGAACGTACAGACCAATGTGAGGATTTGGGCTTTTACTTATGTATATATTCAACTAATCACGTGAACACACATTTGTTTCTGTTGGCAGAAAAGGTGCACTTTTCAGACCCAGCTTCCACCCCACATCATTAACAACTGAAGATTGATTTGGATCAGAGAGGCTACGCTATTTACTTCTAAGTGACTGTTTTCAGTAGTCGGTGGCCACTATTGCTTTACCTGTTCCCATGTGGGGTGACCTCACCAACTTGATACAGTCTACAGTTGAAAAGGACATCTCAGCTGAGTAATTGTCTTCATCAGATTATGTCTGTGGTCATGTCTGTGGGGACTGTCCTGACTGTTTGTTTTGATTTTGTTTTGTTTTTTTGAGACAGGGTTTCTCTGTGTAACAGTCCTAGCTGTCCTGGAACTAGCCCTTGTAGACCAGGCTGACCTTGATTTCACAGAGATCTACCTGCCTCTGCCTCCCGAGTGCTGTGATTAAAGGCAGGTACCACCACTGTCCGCCCGACTGTCTTGATTGTTAATTGACATACGAAGACCCAGCCTACTGTGAGTGGTACCATTCTCTGAGCAGGTGGAGCAGAGCTGTATAAGAAATGTGGATACACATGAGCCTAGACCTGAGTCAGTGCACACTATTCTTCTATGGTTCCGATTCAAGTTCTGCTTTCCCTCAATGATTGTATTGATCTGAGTGTAAGCCAAATGAACCCTTTCCTCTCATAAGCTGCTTTTGGCTAAAGTATCCTATCACAGCAACAGGACATGGGGTCATCATGGGACACTTATTCCTAGCAACTTGATAGATTATTTTCTACTGTTATGGCCATGCCTCAGCTTGTCCAAAGCCCTAGGTAGGCCACAGTGGAGTACTAAGCTAGGGCCAAAGGATTACAGATCATTTTCTCAGCCACTGTTAGTAGCTTTACTTTAAACACATTCTCAGCCTTGATGGTAAAGAATGATACCATGTTGGAGGACTGAGTTTAGAGTGCCAACCTGCCATAGCAATACAGGATGCTAGTCATCCCCCTACCCAACACAAGTCCTAGTTCCTGTCATAAGCTCACAGATCTAGCCAGTGGAGTCAGGTCACGTATCTCTGAGCAAATCAATTCTCTGCATTCAGCTCTGAGGTCCAATGTATCTTAAGATGCATTCAGCTCTTGATACAGGAGAGATGGCTGGGAAACTCTCAGGCGCATCTCCCCAGGTGTCTCAGGCTTATTTCTTTGATGTGAGGGAAGTTGATTGGCCAAAGGAATCTGGGTGGTTTGTTCTGAGTTACCATCTCAGCACTCCATTCATGAATGGCACTCAGAAAACATTTGCGGAATGAAATCTGATATGTTTAAAATGACCCAATCAATCTTTCATTTGTTTTGAAGGGTTTTCAAATGGGCTACCGGGGAGGAGATGATTTTCCTGCTCTCCTTCAAGCAGCTGGTGTTTGTGCACTGGCCAGCGCTTGCTAGTGTTCTCACACTTTGTTTAGATACGTTCCCCTGCATCCTGTGTTCTTGCATCCCTGTTAGCTGGCTAAGAGAGTGGCTCAGGGGCCTGGAAGGAGAGCAAAGAGACTGAGGGTGGTGGTAACATGTTTGTTTCTCGTGGGGGCAGAGCTGTAATGATACAGAGTGGAGAAAGGAGGCCCTGTGGGGTTATGAAGCTGCTTCCCCAAAGTGGCTCCTTCTAAAAACCCCAACCCCAAAAGACAGCAACGCTAACACAATGTACAAGAGTCCTGGCAACACCATCACCTGGCCAGGGCTTGGTTGTGTGGTTTCGCATCTGGAGTTTGGTGAGCTGGGGAGTTGCCTCAGCTACTCTCTTGATTTACTGTGGCCTCCAGAGACTCCAGGCAAACCTGCCTCGCAGAATTGAAAACAGGGCTGGCCACACGAGAGAAAGCCTCCGTTTTCATAGCCCTCTTGGGGTCATCATCATTTCTTCGGAGAGCCCTGGAAACCTGGATTTATCTGCTGTGTGATTTTCCCTTTAATCTGTCCCCTGGTGCTCCATTAATTAGCAAGCCTCTTATTTAAACACGAATGGCTCTTCATCCTCCTGCCGCTGATCACTGTGAAGTCCTAATGCTGAATTAGGTGCTCCTCATTATTTCCATGGCAACCCACAATAATCACCCATTGAAAGTTTGTGCCTTCACTCTAGCCTCCTGGGAGAGAGAGAGAGCTGTGAGAGGGAAGCTCTTATTCAGATACAAATGCCCCTAACAATAGCACCATAAATTACTCGGTGAAGTAAATTGATTTGACACATGGTCCTCTCCTCCTTTCTGTCCCAGCTCACATGGTCATAAACGTTTAAAGGAATATTTTCTATTTACCTCTTTATAGTAACACTTCTTTCAGATGTCTGCTTCAGATAATGCATCAAAAATTACAATACGTTAATATTTAGATGTCGGCTTCCGATAAACACACTGGAAATATGATACGTTAATATTCTTGACAGTCTACTTCATTTAAATAGAGTGTCTTTCTCTACTTTTCCCTGTCTTTACACTGCAAGCCCTCCGAGTAAAACACAGGTATCAAATGTGCTTGTGAATACACGCACACACACACGAGCACACATGTGAGCACATACATAAGCAAGCACGTCACAGAATAGTCTAGAAACACTTCAGAGCAATTCTTGCTGCATTCTTTGATTTCATCAGTTATTTGGTCCTTGGATGGTGATCAAGCCCATCCAACTACAGCACAGATTACGTGTTTGAGTGCAAAGCCTAGTCTAATTTCCTAGGTTAGGCTGGACACAGAATGCCTGTTATCCCAAGTCTAGTCTAATATCCTAAATTAGGCTGGACACAGAATTCCTGTTATTCTGATGAGTGCCAGAACATTTCCTTTTGCTCTTTTCTAAAATGTTACTGATGCAGCCATGACCCGGGAAACCTTGCAGCAGAGGTGAGTGACTGCGCGCTTTCCACGCTGTCTGGTCGCCTCCTTCTCAGCAGTGGAGTTCCACTCATGCCGGTTGACGGAGAGCCTTCTGGGAAGTGGCCACCTGCTAAGGAGCACGAGTCTGCCTGCTCACCCTGCTGTCAGATGCAGAGTGAGGGTCTCCTAGCTGAGTCATGGCATGAGAAGGCAGGTGTCTGAGTTGCTTAGGGTATTCTTCCAGGATACAATTTCTCAGCCCTTTGCTCCATTGGCTGGAAGGCCTGAAGGCCTGGTTCCCAGGTGCCAGGGCTCCCCACTCTCTCTGCCTCAGAGGCCATCATCACCTTTCTTCACCACACTCCCTTCTTTCTATGCTACTGATGTTTGCCCATGAACGACAAGAAAGCAGTATTAGGGTTAGGCTCATTACCACATGACCTCCCCACCCCAGGTCGATGATCCAATTTTAATGACCAAGATGCGGAATCAGTGCTTCCCAGTGTGACATGATGCACTGCCAGTGTGTAATGTCCATAGCTGACAGCCTTTGGATGCAATGCTCACAGTGCACGGGCCCCACAGAAATCACTTACAAAATATCATCTAGGGTGGATTCCAATCCTCTTTAAACCAATGTAATCCTAAAATATCATTCTAAGCAATTTGTGTGTTTGTGTGTGTGTGTGTGTGTGTGTGTGTGTGTGTGTGTGGTTTGCTGAAGGTCTTCTACAGATCTCTATTCCTACATCCTTGACCTTGGCCAAGTAACTCTCCTCTGAATTCTTTCCGAAAATTTAAGAGTTGTCCCTTGCTTCTTGAGACACTCAGGAAACGAAGCTGGACATTTCTCATTATGAAACGGTTCATGTTCCCAGCTCCCTGGAAGGGCTTGAAGGGTGCTTTTGAGAGCTGAAAGCTGGCTATTTTAGTTGAGAACATTAATCATGCTGGTTCTGCTGTCGGCTGAGGTTATAGCATCTGATCTCCCATTTCCCCTGTCATAATCATTTATGCTTTGCCCCTTGACATGACACATAAGTCCTTTTTATTATATTACATATTAAATATACCAGAACACACTAAAATCTCTTTGTTATCCAGAAAAGTATAATATACCTCAAGTCCATCTTGATCTGCTCTTCAAGAGGTCAATATGCCTAATGCCCCATCTGAGGGACTGCTACCCATGGGGTCATGAAGATGCTCAACCTCTACAAAGGCTGAAATAAGGCTATATGAATTTAAAAGAGTTCCTTTGCTTTGTTTTTGTTTTTGTTTTGCTTTGTAGGGGAAAGTTTCTAGGAGACTAGAGCTATCCAATATATGAGAAAGCAAGTCAGTTTTCATTTCTGGGTTCTGGGTGTGCCAGGTGTGGCTTGTCATCACTGGGTCCCATAATCTGCCTGTTACGGTCTTCAGTTAGGTAACTGACTTGTCCTATGTAGCATAACTACCATACATTCAGGATTTTGATCTAGATTTGCTTTCTTAAAACACCATGGTGCTTTTCATTCCTCTCCAAAGAAACACCAAGGTCCTGTAGGCACCATCACTATCTCTACAGCCTCGTCTTCTGCTATGCCCCACCACAAGAGCGCAGTTTCAGCTCTTTTGCTTTCTTGATAATTCTTGACCTTGCCAGGCATCTTGCCTCCTCAACGCCGGAGGATGTGCTTACTTCTTTCCCACAGCAACTCACCTCCTTGATACCCATGTGGCCGTCTTCACTAATTTTGTCCTTGCCCAAAGTTTCCCTATGAGATTTGTGACTCTCCTAACACTGGCCTCCATCTATCCTCTCCTAACCCCCTTGTGACTCTCCATAGAACTCCTTACCCTATGACTTGGTAAGCATGATACTTACTTTTCTTGTCTCTATAGCAAAATACCTGACAAAACCAACCTAAAGAGGAACTGTAACATGAGGGCCTCTTGGTCGGGGTTTCTGTCCTGCCTGGTTCCCACAGTCATTAGGTCCCAAAGAAAATCACACAGAGATCTCCATAAGTTACAAACTGATTGGCCCATTAGCTCAGGCTTCTTATTAGCTCTTATATCTTATATTAACCCATTATTCTTATCTATGTTAGCCACATGGCTCGGTACCTTTATCAGCAGGGTAGGTCACATCTTGCTTCTTCAGTGATCTGGGCAGGACTAGGGAGGAATGGGCTTTCTCCTTCCCAGCATTCTCCTGTTCTCATTGTCTCTCCTTTACTTCCTGTCTAGTTGTCCCACATATACTTCCTGCCTGGCCAATTAGCATTTGTTTAAAACACGATTGACAGAATACAGACAATTCTCCCGCACCAAGGAACCATGATGAGAAATGGCCAACTTAATGTCTTGAGTGTCTCAGCAAGTTCCATAGCTCCCAGGGATCCATCTGTGGTTGCTTAGCCTCCTGTGCTTGGACAAGAGCATCAGCGTGGCAGGAGCATGTGGAGGAGGAGGCGGCTGCTCACACCATGGTAGACAGAAGTAGAAGGAAAGGAAGAGAGAGATGTAGTTGAATCTTTGAAGACACAGCCTGAGAACCACTTCCTCCTAAAGGGCACCATCAGCTGGGGACCAAGCATTCAAGACACAAACCCGTGGGAAGAGTTTCATGTTTAAATATAACAGTGTATAATTTGTTTTGCATATGACTAACTCCTCTAAATTCCATGAAGACAGGACCCTTGCCTGTTTGTTTAATGTCTAACACATAGGAAAGACTGTAGTAAGAGCCCACTTGTTTGTTCCCGGCTGCCCGTACCGCAAAATAATCACTCAGAAACTATATTACTTAAATCACTGCTTGGCCAATCACTTGAGCATATTACTAGCTAGCTCTTATATCTTTGGTTAACCCATTTCTATTATATTTTAACATGAGGCTCGTGGCCTACCCGCAAGGTTTCATCTAGCCGCTCACATCTTTCCCCTCTAGCGACTCCATAGTGTTTCTCTGACTCTACCTACTCTCTCTCTATATCTCTTTCAGCCTGGCTTTACTCTGTTAAGCAATTGGCTGAAAGCAGCTTCTTTGTTAACCAATAAAAGCAACACATAGACAGACGGCCTTCCCACACCAAAAGACCATTTGTCATTAAATCAAAAACAGGCTGTCAGGCTCACGGACAGTTTCTTAGATGTCACATCTGTAGTTGTAGCCCATCAGGAAACCATTCCCCTCTGTAATGGCCATAGGATCCTCTGTTCTATGAGAGGTAATGCTGTTTGAGCTGGGCCACTTCTAGCCTCCCCCAAGTACAAGGGCAGGCACAGGGGCTACATCTTCTTGGCAAAGCTACTGGAGTTACTGACCTAGAACTGAGTGTGCACAACCCACTCCAATCCACACAGTACTGTGAGCTCTCTGATGGAGAGCAGCAGAGGTTATTTCCCCACTGGTGTTGCTTAATTTGCAGGATAAGGGTCTGGGGCTATTTTTCACCATGTGGCAAGGGCCAATTCAACTGGCAGAGGGAGAAATGGAACTTGGATGCTTTTATTCAATCTCTGGACTCACAAGCTGCTAAGACAACCTCTGGATATGTCATCTGTTATAGCTAAATGCACTTGTGTTATCATTTAAGATAGGGCTTCACTTCAGATTGAAACCTAAAGAATCCTGAAATCTAAAAGGCCTAAAGAATCCCAAGTTTCTGGTACAAACAAACAAACAAACAAACAAAAAACCCAACAACAACAAAAAGCTCAATTCTGCTGCTAAGCTCTCAATTTTTCCTTCAAAGAACGATTTCCATGAAAAAAACAGAGACAGTGCCATAAAGATTGAATTTGAGTGTAATTTATGAAAAGATGTTTCAGAAGCATTGTCTTTTGTTTGATAGGGAATGGTGTCTTTATTTTTTTTTTGTACTTAATTCAGACAACATACTTAGCACTACTATTTTTAGTGAGCTCTAAAATAGTAAATGAATGTGTGGTCCAGATTCTGCAGCTCTGAATAAGGGAAGACAGGGAGGACCCTGTGATGCTCAGACACTGGCAGAAAGGGCTTTCACTGTGACACAGCCCTTGTCTATCAGCTCCTTGCGCAGAACCTGCTACATTGCTGAAAGCACATTCTCACTGAAAAATTAAGAAAATAAATGATTCTTATCACTTTATTTAGTAATAGAAATCAATGCTCAAATATCAAGCTTTTACTAGGAAAACTGTACCTCATGAGCATGTGCATGTGGCATGTACGCATGCATACCTTTGCATGAATTTGGTGTGAAGCTTCCTTGAGTTATTCATGCAGTGTTTCTGGGTCCTAGGTAAGAACTGCTTTGGGTAGGGTTGGAAAGATGGCTCAGGGTTAAGAACACTTGGTGCCTTTTCAGAGAATCTGTGTTCAGTAGCCAGGACCCACACAGTTCCACATGGATCCACACATGGATCACAACTGTCTATAGTTCACAGTTCCAGATTAACCAATGCCTTCTTATGGGCATGCATGTAGTGCACATACATACATGCAGGCAAATACTCATACACTAAACTAAAATATTTTAGTACCTTAGAATAAAATAAAATAAAACAATCAGAATAATCTCGTTATGACATATAGCCTATGATGGTTTAAATAAGAATTCCCCCCATAGGCTCATATATTTGGATGCTTAGTCACCAGGGATTGGAACTGTTTGAAAGTATTACAAGGATTAAGAGGTGTGGCCCTTTTGGAGTAGGTGTGGCCTTTTTGGAGGGAGTGTGTCATTGGCTGGCCAAGCCAGTCCATCCAGTCCAGTTTCTCTCTCTCTCTCTCTCTTTCTCTCTCTCTCTCTCTCTCTCTCTCTCTCTCTCTCTCTCTCTCTCTCTCTCTCTCTCTCTCTCTCTCTCTCTGCCTCAGATCAGGATATAGCTCCCAGCTACTGCTCCAGCATCTGTGTGTCATCATGCTCTTCCCCGTGATAAAATGCACTAACCGTCTGAAGCGGTAAATAAGATGTGATTCAATGCCTTCTTTTTATAAGAGTCGTCTTGGTTGTGGGATCTCTTCACAGCACTAGAACAGTGACGGAGGCATAGTCAAAGGAGGATTACTATCCGAAATGTGATACTGAGAGGTGATAAAGCCCTTAAGTCTAGACTGTTGAGGCAAGTTATTGTGTTGGCAGCTGGGTGGCTAAATGGCTTGGGAGATAAAAGTAAATTGTCATGACTGAGCTACACATGCATGTGTGCACATGTGTAAGCATGTGTGCACACACATGTAACTTAGTTAAACCCATTGATCCTGTCTCAAATATGAAAAACAACATGCTCGGCCATCCTCCTTGTGTGATGATCCTCCTTATGGTGATGATAATTCAGAAGAGCCTGCACAGAGCATGCTCTACGGTAGGCAGCCATTCAATGCTTGCTGCGAATGGTGTCAAATCCATTTACAAAAGGGAATGTTTTAGACAGAATGAGCTCATTTTGTCCACCATAGCATGAGTAGGAATGCTGCCAACCAGCAAAGAAGAACAAAGCGAATGTTTACAGCTTCTTTGAGTTCTGTTATTGATGACATGGGATAAAATGACATTCCTTTTAGGTAGTCACCAATACAATATATAATCAGGAGATGGCATAAAATTTGTTTTAAAATTAAAAGCCAAATAAGTTAAGAAGTGATCAAGTAGCCTGATGGAAGACCCAGCCAGAGTTAACTACTTTCTGTTTAGAGATTATCATAAGTCATCTGTTAGTAAAGGCGGTTAGATTAATTGTTCAGACCACGAGGATTTCTGCTTTCCTGGGGGAATTCCTAATTTAGATAGGGGGCTTTGGATGGATACTGTGACAGAGATCCACAACTACTCAAAATGCAGAGAGCAGGCAACTGGGGGGGGGGGGGACCAACCTCAGCCCCTATACCTAAGGCTCAGGGAGAGTCACAAATGAGGGGACAGAAAGAGAGGACCCAAGTACCTTTTACAAGACAGCATCTTCTAAACACGCAGGGAACTGCATCTATGAAATCTCAATATAGTTGCCTAAAGAAGACCTGCATAAGGACAGCACTCATTGACATGCTGACACGAACAGAGGAACCCTCACAAAGCCCATCCCTAGATGAAGAGCTATTAGCTATCACTGGCTGCGGAGAGAGGGAGAATCAATTTTCTCCAGGCACGAGGCTGCAATAGGTTATCCAATCCCAAGTGGTCAGCCCCACAGCTGTGTGTATGTGAGCAGCATTCAATGGACTTAGTAGGGCATACATAATGCATATTATGGAATAAGTGCAGAGATTCTATCACGTGCTAAATGCTGTCGCAGATTCTGATGACCAATTAATATCTGTACCAGAGGTGCTAACGGTACTCACCAGCTCACTTCCATACCTTCCACAATACCGTAAGAGTTCCCACAATACCTAGATATTTCCCACAATGCCTGAAGATTTTGTAATGAGGGTATCACTGATGGTGAGATAAAGGAATGGTCCAGGCTAAGACTTAGCATGGAAGCTGAGTGGGACCGAGCCATATATCATTCTTCCTGTCTTAAGTGACCTTTCTCTAGATGAGGGCTTCATCCTCAACCTTCGCAAGACATCCAGCATCCTAACTGTACAGTGATAGCCTGTTACATTTGGAAGGCTACCGGCCTCATCTGGTGACTTTGATTTGTGACTGGAAAGTGCGGTCCTTGCCGGGGCTGCTTCCTCTGCCAGCCAGTCAGTTCTAACATCATTAGAAATGAATACCCACGGGGAAGGGAACTGAATCAGGTATTAGCAGTATTTGTCCTTGAAGGGCCAAATTGCAAGTATTTTTTAACTCTTCGAGTCATACAGTCTTTGTGATAACATCTCAGCGCTACCATCACAAGCCAGGACAGCCATAAACACACGAACTAACAAACAGACTGTGTGTCTGTGAGACTTGACTTACTGGTTGAAGTTTGTCCACTTTGGGCACCCGATTACCTCCTTCCTTGTAAAAAGAAAGCCTGCCATGCTCATCTTAGCATTGCAGGTGCTAAACAGTAGGACATCATGATACCCGAGAGATGGTGGTGGACTCAATGCATTCAGCAGAGGAGTGTTCCTAATGATCAAGCTAGACTTACTACTCCCATCCCGGAACAGAACTGAAGAAAGAAGTCTCCGACTTTCTCTACAAAGGAAAGTTTGGGGTTGGACGAAACAAACCTTCAAGTCTCATTCAAGTTAGAAGATCTTGAAGAAAAGGCAGAAGGCAGAGCATCAAATCTATTGTGCATATCCCCTGTTGTAGTTTCCAACTGCACGTTTGACACATTGGGAGACTCTGGGTACCACCTATGTTCTGCACAGCATAGAAGACAGTGGTTTTTTTTTTCTGACTTGGAGCCCAGAGGATGGTTTTGCATGCCCCTAATCTCAAAGTCATCCTCAGGCCAAGCTAGCTAGAATGCTTTTCACTGTGCCCACTGCAAGCATGCATCTTTCAGCCGCTCTCCACGTGGGCTGTCCTCAGCAAACCACCCAACACCTGCTTCAGACCTACAAAACAGAGAGCAAGCAGCGGTCACACGGAGCAGGTGAGTTCCTATTGTCCAATCTCAATAGCACGGGCTGAGCGTGGCTTCTTCTAAGAGCTTAGATTTTTACAGAATAGAGAGAAAATGCCTCATCATGTCCTTTTAGGTAGAACAAGAGGAGAGAGAAAAGGCAATTGAAAAGACCACACCATCCTCTGCTTACTGAAGCCAAAATAACCAAAAGGTGATGTATGACTGCTGTAATCACAAATGAAAAAACTCGGGGCCTGTTTCAGAGCGATGTTCAAAGTGGAGAAGGTGAACTAAATGCTTTTCTACATTTTAGGCTCCCTTTTTGTTTTCCTGCATGTAATGCTCATGGGAAAAATGTCTCCTCTAGATTAACCCCCCCCCCCCCCCCCCGCCGCCACACACACACTGCTTGTGAGGACAATGTCACAGCAAAACCTGGAGAGGATCAGGAAGAGACCTTGAAAGAACAGGGGGATCAGGACTTGAAAATACATGGTTTTCACTCACTCACTGTCTGGGATTTATAGTCTTCGGTCAAAGGTTCTTTTTGCTGTGGAAGAGGACTGAGGGAGTGTAGTGGGGCACAGAGGACTGTGGGATTGTACTGGGGCACAGAGGACTGAGGGAGTGTAGTGGGGCACAGAGGACTGTGGGATTGTACTGGGGCACAGAGGACTGAGGGAGTGTAGTGGGGCACAGAGGACTGAGGGAGTGTAGTGGGGCACAGAGGACTGTGGGACACAGAGGACTGAGGGAGTGTAGTGGGGCACAGAGGACTGAGGGATTGTAGTGGGGCACAGAGGCTGCCGTGATGGTGCCTGGTTCAAAGCCAGCTTTGCATCATATCCTCAGGCCAGTTGCCATGGCAGTCTGTGCCTCAGTTTTCCCATTTGTCTGGGAAATTAGTGGCAATACCCAGTATCATGTAAAATTCGAAGCATAGCACCCAGTAATCATGTGAGCTCAGTGATAACCCAGCCCACTAAGCAGGAAGCCTGAAATACGTGGTTCAGGCTCTGTCTTGTTGGCCATAGCCCTTTGACTGAATGATGTAAACAATGTAGGATAGTCTCAAGAGATTTTTTTAAAATTAATTTACATTGTTCATTCCTATATCTGGAGGCAGAGATCCTTTAAATTTTTAATATTTTAATCTGTGGGCGTATGTAAAGTTAATTTTTCTTTGTGGTCAACCAATAAGAAAGCCTAATGAAACAAATTTATATTCTCATTCAAATTCCCAGGATGCTCCCAGGGTTTGGGGACGTCATGTTTCAACAAGATGGCTTAGACGGGAGCTGGCAGTTTGATTAAAAACTTCCATAAGAAAAATTGCCCTCTAACTCTGGGTCCCTAAAGCACAAGCGGAATAAGCCAGGTGGTAACCACCCTCTAACACATACAAATGGCACAACTGTTTGTGGAACACAATTTTAATTCGGCCTTAAAGCCCCGACAGTCGATTTTAGTAACCGATCCCCTCTAATGCTAGAATAAGTACCTTGAGGCAAAAAAGAAGGTATTCATTCTGGCTTTATAAGATCAATAAGTCCTGGAAGCCACTGAAATGCAGGGCCCCAAGTATGGCTATATGAAAATGTAGAATTCTACATTAATACAATGCCTACCAATATGGTTTAAGATAAATGGAAGAGGTTAATATTAGCAAATGAGAAATTGTAAGTGTGGTTTCACCTCATTCTTTTCTATGATCTTAGGACAAATTTATCTGCTAAATAATTTTTCTTAAAAGGTCAAATCAAATTAAGACCGAGGTTCGGAAAAGTGCTGCAGAAACATCGGCCGTTTAATTGTATCTTTCCTACTAAAAGCTCTTGAATGTTAGCACACATTTAATTCTGTCAATCACTGAACATAGGAGCTTTCCTCCTTGTTAAAGGCTGTGCGATGTAAGACATGTCATCAGAGACAGACATTGCTCTTCTGAATTCTGTGCATCTCTCTGCAGGTCCCTCCCCTGCACAGGGATCTGAGTCTGGGCTACTATTTCATCTACATTTGAGTTCGGCCCTGGCCTCAGTGATGGCTAGGCTGAAAACGCTATTTTTTCTTTGTAGTGATGACCAGATCAAGAGGCTAGTCATCTTATCTCCCTTGAGATCAAAGATAATGGAACCCCTTCTCCCCCAAGCAATGAGGTAGCAAGGTTTTCAGTCTTGCTCCCTCAGGAGTGGTAGTTTCCACATATTTTTCAAAGATGTTTCACTGAGTGTGTTAGGCAAGCACACCTGTATGGCACTGGCTGTCCATTTATTCAGACACCTGCTTTCCCGTTTCGCAGTCCCTGCTTTGGAGGCCAAGCCTTACTGAAGTTTGATGAAGTGCCGTTAACATAAGCAGGGAAGCCACACCCTTTCCTCCTTGGCACCAGTTCTATAGTCAGGGTTTCTAAACTCCCAGCTTCCTGTTGACAGGTGCTTTTCTGAATCTCTCAATGCACAGGGGCAAAGATTCATACAACTACAAAGATTAGATCCAGGAACCCAATAATTCTCCAAGTTTTATAGCTGCCCTGGATGGTAATGAAACTTACGCTGATGCTGAAATGGGAAGCTAGGAGCTCCCCACCCCCATAAGAAATATTATTACCAAACGGCAACCGCGGCAGTGTTTAAACCTGGGATGCTCTGCTCCAGGGAATGGGACAGTAAGGGGAGGGAGGGAGTGGGGAGGAAGATAAGACAATCATGAGGACAACAGTAGTGGCAGTCGCTGTGGATGGCTCGGCACCCCGGAATCCGCCTTCTTCCCTGTCAGCAGGACCATCTCCCAATATCCCCTGATTCTGACCTGTATTCATGCACTGTGTTCTTTTCACCTGACCACTAGCAGTAATCCAACCACTTCATGCTACTCAACAAAAGAGGCTCGTCTGTCCCAAGGGAGGACAAAATGCTAGTTGGTGACTTTATGGACAGATTAAGGTCCTAAAGGAGTTTTAAAAGATAATAATGACGACAGACCATGTTTTCTTTATGTTCTCCTTAGAGCAGATGTCTTGTGAGATGTCTCTCCCGTTTTTCTCCGTATACAGCTTTCATGAATGAAGTCTGGAGAAGGTATCCACTGCTCAGTTTATTTAAAGCACCCTTTTCTTTAATTTTTATACTTAAAACTGAAGTGTGTTGGGGTTAGAGAAACCAAATACCACATATTAATATCATTTTTGTTCACAGATCTAATTTCATCTTCTGAACATATCCTATGAGAATTGGGGCGATTCAGAACTATAAAATAGCTGTTGGCATTGATTGATGAACTCCTGGGTGGATGCAGCCCTGGCTAGCTTGTCATTTACATCCGTGCCTTTGAATGAAAGTTTAGAGGGCACATTGATTTAATTTGTAGATGACAGGAGTCTGGAAAGGATAGAAAAGGTATTGACTGATAGAATTAGGTCCTGAGAAGATTTTGACAGGCTCTAGCTATGAGACAGTCTAACACGATGGAATTTAACAGCAGTGAATAGAAGACCATGCGCCTATCCCACTACTGGGTGTCCACCCAAAGGGAAAGAAATCAGCATAACGAAGAGACACCTGCTGTGCTATATGTAATATTACTCTGTTCACAGTAGCCAAGATACACAAACAACCAAAGTGTCCATGGACAGATGAATGCATAAAGAAAAGTGTAAGAACGGACACAATTACACACACACAACACACACACACACACACAACACACACACACACACACAACGCACACACATATTGAATATTATTCCATTACAAAGAACATGAAATTCTGCAATCTGCCATAATATGGATAAATTAAAGGATACTGTGTTAAGCAAAATCTATGTATGGAAAGATGGAAAGACAACATACACTTTTATTCTGGAAAGTGGACTTCAGAGAAATAGAACATAAAATAATGGCCAACAGAGGCAGGGTCAGATGGGTTGAGAGAGAGAGAGTAGAAAGAGAACTCAGTTCACGGTAGGATATTATATATATGCTATAAAGAACTAGAAGAAGAATTAAAATTTCCCAATACAGTCAGGCAGTGGTGGCACATGCCATTAATCCTAGCACTCAGGAGGCAGAGACAGGCAGATCTCTGTGAGTTCCAGGCCAGCCTGGACAATAAAGCAAGTTCCAGGATAGGTTCCAAAGCTACAGAGAAACCCTGTCTCAAAAAACAAACAAGCAAAAATCCAAATACAAAGAATTCATAAATGTTTAAAGGGATGGAAATGTGAATTTCCATGGTTTGATCATATGTATCCTGTATGTATGTATCCATAGATGTGTACAATTATTGTGCATCGATTTATACAAAGCAGAGACTCCTAGTATATCCATGCAAGTATGCAAGTACTTGGGTGCCTCTAGGGGTGATCTGCTATGGTTGAGCAGCAACAGATCTGTAGAAGATTCTAGGAGTTGAGTGAAAGCTGATTTAGTGAGTCTGAGGAGGACACGAAACCCCGTGGGATTAACTTAGTTTAACCCTAACCCTAGCTCTTACTGTGATAAAATGCTCCGACAGAAAGCAACCTGGGGACAAAAGGGCGTATTTGGCCTTCGCATCCACGATGCAGTCCATCTTTGAAGGAAGCCAGGGCAGGGATTCAAGGCAGGAACCTGGAGGATAATGAAGCATGAGCAGGGGCCAGAGTCACAGGGAAGTGCTGCTTACCCGCTTACTCTGCATGGCTTGCCCTCCTTGCTCTCTTCTATACCACCTAGGACTATCTGCCCTCCAGAGTGCTAGGCCCTCCCACATCAATCATTAATCAAGAAAACGCCCCCACAGACTCCTTTATAGGCCGAACTGATGGAGGCACTTTCTCAAATGAGGGGTTCCCCGTCCCAAGATGACCTTAGCTTTTGTCAAGTTGACAGAAACTAATTGGCACAAGGGCTCTGGGTTACAGAAATAGAGTAAAAACAGCACTCAGTTACCTTGGTGATGGTTAGGGTGGGAGGAGTCAGGTAGGAAGAGGTCAAAACTGAAGTCCATCCTAGGGAGTTTCTCCCTCATTTAACTCAGCATGGCCTCCAGCACTTTCCTGAGTTGCAAGAAAACTCTGAGACATCTGCTGTCTGGCAACACTTTTAAAAAATATATTCGCATGCATTTGGTAGGCTGAGCAGGAGATTTTAGCATAGGAGCATTGCAATAACATTAAAGGGCCGTTAAGGGAAAACCCCTGTTGTCGTCAAGGGAATAGATTCTCCGGCTTGAGTGGATGTCTACCACTCCTGTTGGATAGAGTCACTGACCTGGTTAAGGGACCACCCACTGGAAAGGCAAGACTACTCTCAGAAATGTGCGTTGATTTTAGCAATACTTAAGTAATAGGCAGAGCTTAATAAAGCACTGGTTCTTTTCAGTCCCGGGATACAGGCTCAACAACCGTGATGTTTCACTGGGTCTCTCTCTCTCTCTCTCTCCCTCTCCCTCTCTCTCTCTCCCTCTCTCTCTCTCCCTCTCCCTCTCTCTCTCTCCCTCTCTCTCTCTCTCCCTCTCCCTCCCTTCCTCCCTCCCTCCCCCCCCCCCTCTCTCTCTGCTGTTGTTTCAGATGCTGGTCCCTGAATTTCCTTACTCTTTCCCTAAGGCCTGTCTTTCCATCACAGGCGGGCCTCGTGTTGGACACCCTAGCAGAGGGTCCTTTCCAGCTCTCCTGCATTCTCCTCCTCCAGGAATCTGCTGAGATTTACAGATTACCTGCCTTGGAGGTTTTCTTTAAAACTCCAATAAAATTTCCCTTTCACTTGAGTTCATTCCTAAATTGTTTTATTAACCAGACTAAGAAATCCAAGTGGAGGCCGTGGCTTCTTCTGCATCAGAAGCATTTTCCTTTAGAGCTGGATGGCTATGTGGTCGTTGTTTCTCTGTGTGCTGTAATTACTGTTGAGAAGTCCAACCACACTCTTTTTCATTTGTTTAATAATTTATTTTAAGAACTACTCACATAAATACTGCATCTCCATCACTCCCGCCCTCCAACCCATCCCATTTGTCTCCTCCCGATTTCATGATTTCCTCTTAATTATTGTTGTTATATCGTATTGTTAATGAACACACACACACACACACACACACACACACACATTCTACTGAGCCCATTTAGCTCGTTCATATGTAGATGTGTCCAAGACTGAACACCTTAAGGTGTCCGTAGAAGTTGGAAGGGCTTGAAGGCAGTCCAAACTGCTGCTTGACTGATAGTCCTTTGTTGAAGACAATTAGGGCACCTGGGAAGGGTCAAATAGTCATCAGCTAGGGAGTCAAGTCACTCTAGCCCTTCTCTTTAAATGGCGTCTTCGTCAGAGGATTCAGCAGTAGTCTTAGTGGCCTTGGTTGCTGTCCAGGTTACACGGCTCTTGGGGGATAAAGCTGAAGGTAAGGAGTGGATCCCTATCACCAAGCTGGGCTGCCTAGTCAAGGTCATGAAGATCTGCCTGTTTCCCATGCTTGTTAAGGAGTCTGAGATTATTGGCTTTTTCCTGTTCGCATCTCTAAAGGATAATGTTCTGAAGATCCTGCCAGTATGGAAGCAGACTCGGGCTGGCCAGGTGAAACACAAAGTGTTTGTCACTATAGGGAACTAAAACGATCTTGGTGGCTTTGTGAAACGCCCCAAGGAGGTAGCCACTGCCATCCATGGGGCTATCATCCTAGCCAAGCTTTCTGTCATCTCTGTGTGGAGAGGCTGGCTACTGGGGAACAAGATTGGCAAGCTCCCATTGTTCATGCAAGGTGACAGGCCACTGTGGCTCTGGGTTGGTGTGTCTTATCCCTGCCCCCAGAGGCACTGGCATTGTCTCTGCTCCTACGCCCAGGAAGTCACTGATAATGACTGGTATTGGTGACTGCTACGCATCAGCCAGGGGTTGTCTTGTCACCCTAGACAACTCTGTCAAGGTCACCTCGGATGCTGCCTTCAAGACCTGCAGCTACCTGATCCTGGGCCTCTGGAAACTGACTGTGTTCACTAAGTCTCAGGAATTCACTGGCCATCTGAGAAAAACCAGAGTCTCTGTTCAGAGGGCCCAGGTTCCACTCCAACTGTGGCCGCCACATAAGAGTGTGTGTGTGTGTATTTTATATAAATATATGTATTAAAGTGAATATAGCCTGTTAAAAAAAGAGAAAAAAGAGTGCTTGCAACAAAAGCTTAACATTAACATTAAAAATGATTTAACAGTATTTAATAATGCTTATTCCTGGAAGTAATTTGAGTAAACACACGATAGGAAAAAGCTTCAAATGAAAACGTCTTTAACAAGTGCAGACCTTGCAGAAAATGCACCACGAATGAACATTTGAGCATTTTCATTTTTTAGGCTCTCTGTCTTTCCTCCAGGAGAAAGCACTTCAGGGAGAGATTGGGTCCTCGGTCTGTCTCAGAGGTACATGAGTCTAAGCGGAGAGACAGGTGATTTGGTGTCGGGAGGGTAGGTAAGAGAAAAATGTCTTTAAATCCTGTTTTTATCTCTAAGGCTTCATCGTTTCCTTGCTTTCATTTTTCAAATCTGGTCACTATTGAAGAGAAAGTTAATTAACAGAATATGCAAATTAAAGAGCAGCTATCATACTAATTAACGTTTTCATATCACCAGCTAGTCCATTTCTGAACACGTGTAAATCAAGACATCAGTGTCTCTGCAGCTGCCGGAATGTCACACTGGAAAATTGATTGTGTTGCTATCAAAACAGAAGAGAGCAGTGGAACGGTGGCCTCTGGAGCCTTCTCAGCTTTCTGCTTGAGGACAGGTCATAGAACAGTGATGGCACGGGCAAGCCTGGAGGAGAGAGCAACGGAGGGACAGGGTGGCGGCATGCACTCCAGCACCAGAAGATGGCTTCTTCCCTTACTTCTGTCCCCTCTAACTTTCCAGGACTCTTTGAGAGTCATGCCACCAGGTTGGATGTTGCAAGACTTTGCTGACAGAGAGTCTTCTAGACTCGTCCAGCAGCATCCCCAGCGGCCACATGATGAGGTGGTTTATAATTTTTAGAGAAGGGGATTTTGTCAGTAAAGGAATTGCTGAGTTACCCACAAGAGTTTCTAGGCATCTCCCAGATAGGCTTTGCACAGCACTAGCCGACATGCACCTGAATTTATGGGGTCAAAATGGCTCTCTGCCCCTTAATTGTGGAAGCAAAGCATCAAGAATTCTGCAGAATCAGAAAAGAAAGCCAGAGACTCCAGAGAAACTCTCCAATGTCCATTTGCGGTACATCTCTGTGTGGTCTGTACTTGTCAAAGGCTTTCCCCTAGAAGTGTTTGTTATCGTACGTTTACTTGAATGGGACAAAATTATCATTTTTAACAATAAAATAAGAAATTAGGTAGATAGGTGGACTTTAATAGAGAGACTAGGGAAGTAGAGAGCCTTTGCTTAGCCTACACGATGCCCCAGGTTTGATCCTCAGTAACACACACACACATACCCATCAACAGTATTACCATATGATTTTGATTATAAGACAATCAGAATTAGCTTCATTAAAAAACAATAATAGATTATTGGCTTAGCCAGATTCTGATCAATTTCCAATTGAATTAGTTCAAGAGACTTGACCTAGGAATTAGTTCTGTAGCTGTGCCTAGGCTAGGCGAACCACCAAGGGAAGCTGTAATACCTGGGTACCTGGAGGTCAGCAGCAGTGGGAAACCTTCTCTCCCTAGGTTTGGAAGGGAAGGCCAAGGCAGCCCAGGGAGGCTGGACCCTGAAGGAGGTTCCCCTAGCATCCTAGAGCTAGTATTAGAAAGACAGGCACGTAGCATCCTTCCTCCCATGACCTGGGTGAGGCATATGAGACAGTCACACTGAAGTCCTGCAGTGCAGGCTCTCATGAAAAAAGGAAGGCCCTCTATTTTCCTGTGAATGAGTTTTTTCTTTCAATCAAATCCCAGCTCTCACCACTGGAGGGTGTCAAGATAGGGCACCAGGCAGGCTGAGCAAGGCGTGCTGGCACTTGACTCCTGAGAGGCACAGAAATGAGCAGTGGCGCTCAGGAGGAAGGGGACTTGTCTCCAGGGCCTGCACGAGTAATAGAGAACAACAGCACTGTTGTCTTGCCGGGTCAGGGCAGCAATTTCTGCCTGAGGGCTCTCACCAGACCCTTTTGTTGGCATTATTATCGAGGACCTATGTTTGATAAAGGAAGAAAACAAGCTGTTAGTGGTTATTCACACACAAAAGCAAGGTTGGTATTTTTCTGACCATCCTCAATTTCATATTTCAGTTAAACAGAGACCATTGGAACTAGTTCTCTGGGAGGGAAGACGGGAGAGGAGGCATCTCCTCCGCTTCTTCCTGAGTCCGTTTGTTCACTGTGGATGCTTGGAATATTGAAGGCCACACTGAGGTTTCGTTCCTCCAGCCAGCAGTGTTCAGTTTTACAGACAGAAAGGGTCAAAGGGGGAAGGAAATCTTAGAAAGGGTCATGCAAGCCTTTTTCTACACTCTTGATATACTTGTTTTTAATAAAACATTTAATTTTGTGAGAGGGACGGGACAACCCAGACAGACTCAGGTAAGTGTTTTCCCATGTCGAACCACGTGACCGCACACCATCCTTCCTGATTGCTGCTGACCCAGAGCCCAAATCTCCAGGGGTGAGTGAGTGCATGAGGAGTCCTAGGAGTCCTGCCAGCCCCCGGAGTGGGCAATGCATTCTGGGATCTGGTTGGTGTGAAGTGAGTCCTCAGAGAATGCCAAAAGCTTTCCTTACATACACACTTAGCTCCCTAGCTCCACGAATAATTCCAATACAGAGATAACTCAGGCGGGAGGGTCTAGAGCAAAGCTCTTTCATATGAAATCAGCTTCAGGGCGGAAATGGTTGCAGTGAGTTTTAATGGTTTTCAATGGTTGCAGTTGTGGTGGCAACAGCTGAGAAGAGCACAGCTGGAACCTACAGGCACTAATCTGTGCCAGGACCTGTTGTGTGTATTAAGGAAGCTTCCTAATATGGGCACAGTCTGATGAAGAAAGGAATAGGCCTCAGTTCAAATGCAGATATAGGTATATGGGGTGCGTGCGTGTGTGTGCGTGTGTGTGTGTGTGTGTGTGTGTGTGTGTGTGTGTTAAAGAAACAGTGAGATGATCAGTTATTCAAGTGCTTCCTTAGCAGCCCAGGGTTCTACGCCCACCACAGCACAAATGGGCAAGGTGGCACAGGCTTGCCATCCCAGCTCTTGGGAGGTGAAAGCCAGAGAAACAGAAGTTCAAGGTCCAGCCAGGGATGCTGAGATCCTGTTTTACAAATAGAGGAGGAGGAGGGTAGAAAGTGTACTTTTGCATGTAAATGAAAAGTCAGGACTAGAGGTTGCCAGCCAGAACAAAGCTTCTAAGGAAACTGTAGTTTTCCTCTTGCAACTCAACTGAAATGTGCTGTCTCTCCTATTTTTTAAAATCTATTTATAAAAATAAA
This sequence comes from Arvicola amphibius, assembly GCF_903992535.2. NCBI lineage: Eukaryota > Metazoa > Chordata > Mammalia > Rodentia > Cricetidae > Arvicola > Arvicola amphibius. The sequence continues at coordinate 142,531,214 of NC_052048.2, forward strand.
AAGAAAACAACGAGAGAGAGGTTGGCGGGACTGCCATGGACCAGGGGACTCCTTCTAGGCGCTGACGGTTGAGGACTGGCCATCACTGTGCCTTGTAAGGGAGTGAGAACGGGTTTCGGTACAGGAGATGGTGGGATTAGAAATGGAAAGGCTGTGTGTGCTTGTGACTGGGGGAGTATTTATTAAGATTGTCTGGGTAGCAAAAAAAAGGAAATAGATATAGATTTTAGTCTTTCTCGGTTTGTTTAAAGGTGATATATAACTCTTGCCAGGTAAACCGCTGCCCACAAACTCTTCAGGCCAGAGTCACACTCCGCTTGACAACTGTAGCATCCTGAAGGGAGCCAGGTATAAGCGGACACTGGTGGTGTTGGTTGTTTTAATCATTTGACTCTTTTGTTCCACCATCCAGTCCCCAGCATAAATCACAGAGGCTTACTCTTACTCATAAACGCCCAGCCTGAGCTTGGCTTGTTTTTAGCCAGCTTCCTCAAATTATCCCATCTACCTTCTGCCTCTGGGCCGTTCCCTTTTCTTATTCTGTATATCTTACTTTTCCTCTTGCTCCATGGCTGCCCATGTAACTGAGTGGCTGGTCCCTCGCTCCTTGATCTTTTGCTCCTCCTTCCTCCCAGATTTCTCCTATTTATTCTCTCTGCCTGCCAGCCCCACCTATCCTTTCTCCTGCCTCACTATTCAGTTCTCTATTAGACCATCAGGTGTTTTGGCAGGCAAAGTAGCACAGCTCCATAGAGTTAAGCAAATGCAACACAAACAAAAGCAACACATCTTTACATCATTAGACAAACGTTCCACAGCACAAACAATGGTAACATAATAATGTAACAATGCAAATAACATATACTAATGTAACAAACGTGGAATAATATTCTACAGCAGCTGGGGAGGTGGTTGTTGACACAGAGAATGACTTGTAATTCCCAATGACCGCAGGCTCCCAAGACAGGTTCCTGGTGGCCATGTGGCTGGAATCATGCCACCATCTTTCTCTCTCTGGTTTGTTTGAGCATGCTGGCTAGAGCCACCGTCGGATCCCGTACCATGAGAAGAGGGTTTACTCATCAGTACATGAAGCTCTGGCTGGGATGAACCTTGATGTGACACCGGGTGCAGCCAGAACATCAAAAGCCGTGCCCTTCGCTCTGCTGCAGCTGTTCAAGCCTGCTGGGAGGTGTGAGTAGACTGAGAAATGGAAAGGCGGCTGCTAGATAGAGCAATCCACCCCTTTGTTGAGCTCCTCAAATGATGCTATTAGGTATGGAGCATTATTTAGAAATTGTTAAAATACATAATTTGGGGCCCTTGATTATATTAGCTGTTCTGTAATTTGTATTATGCATTTGTTTTGTTCGTGTGCAAGCTTTTTAGACCTTGGGAAGTCATAAAGAACAAAGCGCTAAGCATCCTTGTGCCCGTATATGAAGGCCGTGAAATGCAGTTCTGGCTTGGACAGATAAGCCAGGCAATTTAAGTTATATTGAATGAAGTCACTTTTTAATAGAGCTTTAATTTCAGCCAAGTTGGAACGGGATGATAGGATGAAATTCAAAGTCCTTAGCAATTTCTTTTTAGGACATGATTTTCCAGATTTGGGCTGGGAAGCAACACATGACAATCTATTATAATAGACGCGTGCGCGGGGCTAAAATAGAATCTTGCCATTGACATCCTCAGTCTTGCTCTCTAGTTTCTACCTCATTTCCTCATCTTCGAATTCTGCCCAGCTCTTCTAAAACCTGGGACAAAAGCAGCGAGTTAGTTGATAAGCTGCAAAGAGAAGAAAATATATATGCAGATAATAAGCACACCCTTGGCTAACTAGCCCCAAACAAGCCCACCAGTGTCCCCCCTGCCCACATCAAAACGGAACTATCACTAGTGCCAAGGAGACTCCTTTCACCTGCTCCCAATCACATCTGCCTCTCTTGTGCCCACAGATAGCCACCATATTGACTTGTCGTGCCAAGGAATATTATCCTTGGCTTTGAGCATGAATCTGTTTATCCATGCAGGTCATCCCCTCCCTTGGGATCGTCATGGGTACTCTGCTGTGAAAACTTTCATGTCTGTCTCAGGTTTCCTTTGCATACTCTTCTGTTGGCCGTGAATTTGGAGTGAAATGACTGGGTCACAGTGTGTGTGTGTGTGTCCAATGTCACTACATGATGCCAAGCTATGTTACAAAGCAGTTCTCACACTTTATCGGAAGTGTACCGCAGTCCCAGAATGCTGCATTTTTGCTAAGGTGTGATTTTGTCTAGCTACTTGGGTTGAGTCCGTTCTAGTATTTTGGGGGAATTTAGTTTGCATTTGCTTTGGTAGTTTTGAAATCCAGCACCACTGACGGTTAATTTGCAGGCACTGGGGCCTTTGGTCATCTTACTATTGAATCCTTTGCCAGCCCCAGTGCTGGAGGAATCTTTATGCTTTAGATAAGTCACGTGTTGCCTGTGATCTCCCTCACACCCCACAGTTAACGCTCTCTTCGTTGTCTTTCTGGATAAACTAGTTCTCCTGAAGCTCATGTTATCAGGATTTTCTCTTCTGGTTAGTGCTTCTGTGCCTTTCAAATCTTTGGCTATTCAAAGTCTCAGGAAATCCTTTCCGGGGTCAGCCAACATCAGCCCTGCCGTACCATTCACGCTCAGACATACCAAGCTACCAGGAACTCACCCGGTAGAGTGCTTTGAGAGAGGATTTTGCAAGATATATCAGGGTTTGGAGTGGCCACAGCGAGGTGGAAACTTACTTCCTGTTGCTTATTGAGAAGAGATACTAGAGGTAGATTTAAAGCATCCTCCCTGCCCCCTTCCTCTCATTTGACTGAGACGGAGTTTGGCCATATAGCCACTTAGGTCTCCAACTCATACACCCTAGGCTGGCCTTGAACTTAATGGTCCTGAGATTACAAATGTTTGCTATCAAGCCCAGCAGGAAATACTTAAAATCATGTATGACTCACATGTGCCCATGAAATGAAAAGTATGTAAGCAGTAAGGTATGTGCACCGGCTCTGCTCAGTCTTCTCTTTCCGTCTCTAGGATGCCCTGTCTTGCTTTCTGTCTAGAAGGCTGGCCTGCATGGACTATGGGGAAGGATTCATCATTTGGTTCTGCTTGACTCAACCAAATGGGTGTACCCAAGGGAGACCAGTGGGCAGGAAGCTACAAGGCTTTGTTATTATTCCATGTTCCTTCCTTCCCAGTGCCCCCATCAGAGGCTCCTGCTCCTGCCAGCCACCCTTCCCTGAGTTCTCATAACCTCTGTTCCTTGCCCCTTACGGGGAAAGGGGAGGGGTTGTTACTGTTTTCTCTGTGATGACAAGACACACGATTCCTTGCCAGTTGTTCTGAGCCTGGCCCGTGGCTTCACAAACCACACCTTTATTAAACTGTCCTCAGTTCTCCAGTTTGCATGTCTTTCTGATCCCTCCTGGGGTCTTTGATGATACAACTTTCATTATCTGTATATATGTGTGCCTGTGTAACTTTATGTGTACCATGTGTGTGAAGGTGCATAAAGAGGCCGCCGATGATTGGATTCCCTGAAGCTAGAGTTGCAGGTGGTTGTCAGCCTCCTGATATGGATACTGGGAACTGAACTCAGGTCCTCTGAAAGAGCCGTAAATGCTCTTAACGACTGAGCTATCTCTTAGACCCAAGAAATAACATTCTTCACAGGTCTTTCCCCTCTGAGATTTTGAGTCTCCGGAACCATTTTTCCACTCATTGTCCACAGCCTCCATGTTCACCATCGTGATAGCAATGTTGAGTCTAGGCTGCCATCACCATCAATGAGGCTGTGTTTGGAGGGAAGGTCTTCGCTGGCGTGTCCAGAACTTTCTTTTACATTGCTGCTTTTTCCAAGTGTTGACCCTCAGACCACAGCCCTCACATCACAATAGCTTCCTGGTCAGCAGCAGAGGTAAACATGGTTTCATGTGTTATGTTTTTAAAATTGTGCGTTTTGCAATTGTGAAATACTATCGTAATGATGACAGTGACCACCAAAGTACCACGTTATTTACATACAATATTTTTTGAAAATTTTTTATCCCCTTTTTTTGTGTGTGTACACACATGTATGTGTGGGCACGTTAGTCATGATGCACACGTGGAGGTCAGAGGACTTGGTTTAGTTGTTTTTTTTTTCCTTCCACTGTGTGGGTCCTGAGACTGAACTTAAGTTGTCAGGAGCAGTAGTAAGTGCCTTAACCACTGAGATACCTTGCTGACCCTACATATCACCCTGTATCCTTTCCCCATCCTTTAATGCTGATTCCATCCCCTGAGGCAGACACTATCTTTGTTCTTAACAGATGAGAAATCGAGGCTTTTGTTAAATGCTTTACTCGGGATCACACGGGTCTTATACCTGGACCAATAGGTAGAGCACACACCTAGGCAGTAGCAGAACTGTGATTCAAAATCACCTTTGCTGACAAACCTTCAGTCAGAGTCATATGCTTCCCGCCTGCACAGCCACACCAAGATGCTGAGAGATCAGGGTCTGTTCCAGGCATCCTTACTGATCCAGTTGACCCCTGGGTTCCTTCTGTGACACTCCCAATAGTTCCTACCTTAACTCAGGGCCTTCAGTACTAATGACTCTATCAGGTGCCGACAAAGTAAGCCACTGACAAGGGTAAGAACTGACTGGTGTGTCTGAGTACTGCTCCCATCAGGCTCAGCTTCAACAGCCCTTCAGCCAGAGTGACTGGTGTCCCTCTAGCCAAACAGATCTCAGCGGTGGCTGTCTTTGTGTTTTCAGAACTTCCCATCCTGATCAAGGCACAGCCTCGTTTCAAGCATCCACACACTGCTAGTGTGAGAATGTGGGATGAAAGGCACAGACAAGGAGGCTCAGAATCCCAGTGACCAACATCAGCACCACACTGATGATACTCTGATCTCACAGGAAAGCTTATGCTGTGGGAGTCAGAGCACAGATGCTGAGGAGGTGGTGAGGGCCACCTACCGGAATGAAGGCTTTCTCAGCGTTACTGATGGCATTCAGGCATCCCTTGCACACTGCGCTTTCTCTGTCCATCCCAGACGCCCTTGAAGCTTCCTTTGATATTTCTTCAGGGAAATTAGAGACACAGCATTGTTTTTCAAAGTCAGGTCTACAGCCCAGCAGGATCTCCCTCCCAGAAATGTGTTTAAAGGCACATTCCCAGACCCTGTCCTTGCCCTGTTGATTTAGAGACCCAAGGGCCCAGCGACAGGGTTCTAACAAACCTCCGGGTGATTCTTACCATCAAGTTTATGGAGCATGACAGTACAGGATCCCCCGCCCCATCCGTGGATCTATGGTGATGTCAGTGTAAATGCTTAATTTAATTATTGTACTTAGGCTACAAATTCACTTTTGTATAGTAAATGCCGCAATGTGTTTAAGGTTCATTGTTTCCTCTTTTCCAATCCCAGTCTTCAGAGATAACCACATTTGACAATGCAGCAGCCATCCATTCACACCAATTGATTCTTAGTCACACGTCTACAATCGCATGAGGTCTGTGCCTTTTATTTCTTTTCAGTTCCTGTTGTTGTTCTTACAAGGAAATGTTGTTGGTTTTTTTTTTCCAGAAATCCTTTCTCACATAAACAGCACTTTATAATTTGTAAGGTGCCATGGACGTCCCTCCATGCCTGGACAAATGGTTATAACTTTTTCCCCCTTCGGATTTAAAAGATATTCTAAAAACGAATGCTGCATATTTTACCCAATCGTTTTCTATTGATTGACTCTCGATGTGTCTTCAGGTTCCCACAAAGCTGGAATTAGAGAGCTCCCACTGTGAAAATAATGTCTAGCCTTGGATCTGCATCGTAGACTGAATTTAAAGCTGAGAAGGCAAATGTATGGAGCATCCTTGTGCGCATAAAAAAGGACTGAAGTGTGCCTGAGATACTCAAGGTAGGAATGAGTATCTTCAAGCATTCAACAAGCAGTTGTCAGCTACACTCTGGAGACCAGGCGCCATGCTAGCTGCTGGAGGTGCAAAGGTGGACTAGACAGGCAATGTTCTGACTTTCAGTGGATCCACTGTCCATGTGACAGCAGAGGCACAAAAGGCATTTGTTAATCAGTGTGATCCATGATGCCAGAGTTGCCAGGAATGTCCTGGGATGCTTCCTGGAGATGCCAGGTATGCTAATAACTGATCAGGGACTAGTTAGGTGAAGGGGACCCAGTGTTGGAAATAGGTGCCCAGTGTGGGAGTTTGGAGGGCTTGAAACACCTAACATGAGGGAGGGAGGAGAAAGCTGGGGAATGAGCAGGACCTTAGTCATGAGGCTTACTGTGCTTGAAAGTTCTATTTTTCTTTATCCACCACATCCTACGTGAATCTGATTGTCCCATGGAAAGAGGATTTTGTAGTGATGTGACGAGCAGGTCTGCTTTTCGTCCTGCCCCGCTCCCATATGACTAGCTTATGCCCCGAAATAACAACACACAAACTGTATTTATTTAAACACTGCATGACCCATTAGTTTCAGCTTCTTATTAGCTAATTCTCACATCTTGCTTTAACCCATATTTAGTAATCTGTGTAGCACCATGAGGTGGTAGCTTACCGGGAAAGATTCAGCATGTCTGACCTGGCCACTGGCTCTATGGCATCTGTCTCAGAGAAGAGAGGCATGGCGACTGCCTGAGGCATCTGCCTCACTGCCTTCTTCCCAGCATTCTGTTTTGTCTACTCCACCTATCTAAATACCGCCCTATCAAAAAGCCAAAGTAGTTTCTTTATTAACCAATGAGAGTCCTCCATCAGGATTTATTTAGCCAAGGAGAGATCACATGTGATCTAGGTGAGGTTATCCTGGGTAAGCCCAGTTGTTTCCGGAAAGGTAAAATCTGGAAACTGTATTTATTTGATGGTACCACATGAAGGAGAACAGGAAATGAAGTGTTAGCAATGGCTGTGAATGAGAGATGAGGGAATGTTGAAAGAGGATTCCTGAAAAAAGCACAACACTACTTCCCCACCCCCTCTATCAAATGGCTAAGGGAAGTAAGAGGTGTCTGGTGTTTCTCATACCATCTCAAGGGGCCATTGTTTGAATGAGAGAGCTTACTGAGCATGATCCATGCGGTTGGAATTCTATCTGATTACACATGTAGATCTTATATAAGCCTTTAAATTTATTTTTCATTATTTTTGATAATGTGCGTGCATGTGTCAGGGAAGGGCAGTATGTGCACACAAATGTAGGTATCCTCTGAGGCAGGAGGGATCAGATTCCCCTGGAGCTGGAATTTCAGGGGGTTGTGAGTGGAAGTGGGAATTGAACTCCATGTCTCTGAAAGAACAGTACATGTTCTTAAACAATGAACCATCTCTCTAGTTCCTCTTCCTTAATCTTGAGCACAAGTGTTTTCAGTGCCTACCTCAGGGCAGGAAGACACAGACACGACAGTATACCATAACAGCACAACAGAGAATGTTGATGTCACATTTGAGCATTGTGACTTTATATTCGAGCATTGTGGACACTCTGGATCATTGTGAGGAAACAATTGTGAGGTGGAGTAGAATACAGGTTATTAATGCAAAGGTGGTGCATTTTGATGTCACAATGTAGCATTTTGATGCTGGGACATCAGAAGGAAGCATTGTGTTAGCTCAGTGCAGATCTGCAATGTAATAGCGGAACTGTGATATCAAAAAGTGGCAGCACAGTGTACAATTGTGATGTCACAATTCTGTATTGTAATGCATAAGACATTGTGTTATGATGTGGAATGTTCTTCTGTATGCTGAGAATATGTGTTGCTTTTATTGGTTGATGAATAAAGCTGCATTGGCCTATGGCAGGGCAGACTATAGGATGGTAGGAAAGACAAACTATAAAGAGGGAGAAAGAAGGTGGAGTCTGGTAGGTGCTAGCAACTGCTGGATAAACAAGATTTGAGGTAACAGGTCACAAGCCTTGTGGTAAAATATAGAATAATATAAATGGGTTAATTTAAGATTTAAGAGCTAGTTGATAATAAGCCTGAGCTGATAGGAAACTGGTGGGAGGGATGAAGCCTCCAGTTACATTGTTGTCACAGTGGAACCTTGTGATGTTACAATATATCTGTAAACGCTAAAGTACATTGCTATGTAAAAATGGAGTATTGTGATGCCACAAAGGAGAGGCGATATCTCAATGGACCACTGTGATTCCATTATTGAGCAATTGATGTGAGAAAGATTATGTGAAGTCCATATTATAATTCTTCCATGTCACCTTAACTGTCTCCCATCTAGAAGAGAACTTCTTACATCTTATCCTTTGCGGCAGAGGAACTTGGCCTCAGCATGATGCACCACTGCACCACGGGGTGGATGGACATTGCACCATATCCACAGGAGCCCACGCATAGGTTTACAGTGCACCGTCTCCACAGCATCTCCTGGGGTAGGTGTACAGTGCACCATCTCCACAGCCATGCACAGGGTGGGTGTACAGTGCACTGTATCCACAGCAGGGCACAGGGTGGGTGTACAGAGCACCAGCTCCAAGGCAGTGCACAGGGTGGGTGTACAGTGCACCATCTCCACAGCAGTGCACAGGATGGGTGTGCAGTGCACTGTCTCCAGCAGCTGACTGGGTGATTACAGTTCTTCCCTCTTGCACCTCTTTCTCTAAAATAACTATTGACTTCTCTATCTGTATGTGGTTCTTCTTAGATCTTTCTTAGAGTTAGTTAATATCATGTGACTATAGCATCTATATAGCAGGGTTTGCAGTATTTGAAGCATGTATCACCCACTCTGTCTCCTCCCTAAGCTGAATCTACCAATTGGATATCATAATAGCGCCAAGTGTATATTATATTAGCCACTTTGCCTTGCTGTGACAAAAGTCTGACACTTAGGGGAGAAAGATTTCATTTGGCAGAGTAGTGATAATAAAAATAGGAGTCTGCTCTCTGTTCTGTGGAGGATTCCTTTTCTTACATCTTAATATATCAGTGATGTAGTCCTTGACACTACCTTTTTCTCTTCAGCTGTGAACATATATAGATGTACCATTATTGATCAATTCTTTCTTCATGGGCATGCAGTTTATCTTCAGGTTTTTCTTTCTATAGGCTTTTGAAGAAATAGACACATCCACGTGTCCAGATGCAATCCATTCTATAGGGTAAATTCATTGTAATGGAATTAATGCCCTCAGGGAATAAGCTTATCCTTTTGTACCTTGCTTAGAGGACAGACTTCCACATATCAGTGGTAAAAAAAGAAAAACCCTGTTTTCTGTTATAGAATTTTTCTTTCTTTCATAATGTTTATAAATTGGAATCAGTAAGTTGCCTGTCTTTGTCAATTTTTCCATCAGAACACAACTAGACATGTTAGTGCATGTACTCTCAAATATAACTTTTACGCTGCACTTGCAGAGCTAGAAAATGACAAGGATTGCCATGGCCCCTAAGGCTGAAAACATTTATCAATTGGTCCTTTCTAGCAAATGTTGCATAGCTAATGGGTAGAGCTTATTTCATGATGGTTTGTTTAGGTGAGGTAAGAACTTAACTTCATTTGCTTAATTGATATAAAACCATTCAGTAGATGGCATGCCTCTCCCCTACTGGTTTGGGCCATACAACTATTTCCCAGGTGTCTGTGGCCTTGCTTTGGGCTCTACACTGTGACATGGCTATCTTCTCTTTCCTGTGTTTCCAGCCCATGTCCATTCCTGCATATGGTGTTTAACTGAAGCTTCCATCTTTCAGAAGGCAGGTTCTGACTTGTTCTTTTGGAAGCTGTTCTTAAATATTTCTTACATTTTATTGCTTTCCCTTCCTGGTTACTTTTAGACTCTGCTCATAAAAGCCTCATAGGGGTTTCAAATAAGAAGAAATCCATTGGCCTTAAGAGACAGTGGAAATATTTACAATATTTAATAGCAGTGATCATTTCCTATCATAGTAAATATTACCATGTCTTCACGTTTGCCAATGGATGGTAATGGGTTTTATCCTAATGATAACTATAGTAAAAAGCAGTTGTTTTAGCTTGCTGTTGTTTTCCTCACCTTGTCCCGTGACTGAAAAGTGTGGAAGCAGCAGCTTCCCTGCATCCAACCAGTTGGGAAGCTTCAGAGGAGCAGCTCTAAGCCCTGTTCGATGGGAGACACGGACTCTGAACCCAAGCTCTTCAGCAAACTTCCTCCCTACGGACTCCACTTTGCTGCTCCATCATTTCCTGTTGTTAATTATTTCTCCATCAGCTACACACTGAGTGCACAAGTAGCAGTAGTCTTCCGTGTACATAGGCGAGCCCCACAGAGGACACAGACTGGAACTTCTGCAGTTCCCAATCCCATCTGCCCTCTGTTGAGCTGCCGTCAACCTCAGCAGAGAGAGCATGCAGAAGTGTGGTTCCCATGGTGTCTTATTGCTTTTTTTGTTTAGGTGAGGCAGGAATTTAACTTAGTCTGCTTCATTGATACAAAACCACTCTGAGGTTGGAGAGTCCTCCCATCTTCACCTGTCCTGCTATCCACCCCTTCATACAGTCAAGGTTCCATGTTATTCTGAGTATGATACACACATACACCGCTGTGTTACTTTGAACGAGAATGGCCCGCATTGGCTTACATTGGTTGTGATGCTTTATTGCGGCAATAGAAAAGTAACTAATATAGAATTTAGTACCAGAAAGTGGATATTTCTGTGAATAAACCGACCACATTATTTCCTGAAGGAATGCAGAGGACTTTGAAGTAGGGAAGCAGTTGAATGTAAGCAGAGCTTAGAGGGGAGGTCTAAGTGGGATCTTGAAAGACAGTAAAGCTGAGAGCTATGCAAACTGTGGAAGCCTCACTCCAGAGGTTTCAGAGGGGGACAATATCAGCAGCTGGGCTAGAGAGTATTCTTGCAATATTTTAGAAAAGAATATAACTGCCTTCTGCTCTTGTCCTAAGAACTTGCCTGAGGCTAAATTTAAAAGGATCAAAATAATTTCTTTGTCAGAAGAGATTTCAAGACAGCCTAATACTGACTCTACTGTGTGTTTACTAGTAATCATTCTTGTACAGGTCTAAAGTTAAAAGGCAAGTGTGGTTAAAAATGCAAGATACACAGTTTAAAGAGGAAAATAACACCAGAAAATGCAATGTTGGAGCCAAGGCTTATGCTGAAAGAGATAAGGACATTAAAGAGAAGCCTGATGCACACTGAAATAAAGGGAATGGTGCCTTTAGTGTAAGGCCTCACCCAGCTAAATTTCCAACTTGTGACAGAAATGTGCCTAAAGAATTTTCTGATTCTAAAATGCATCAGCAAATCAAAGCTGCTGCAGATGAGACTCAAGGGGGCCAGACGTCACCCCAAGTTGGTAAACAAACTTGGGAGCATGGGTAAAAGGGGTTCTAGAACCTTCCTCAGTGGTTACAGAGATCTGCTGAGACCAGGAGTGTATCAGGGGTGTTCCTGCATGGAGGGCTTGAGAGACCATTGCATGAGGCAATGGAAAGCGTGGGTTGTGTTGGAGACCCCAAGATATCAACATGCCAAAGCCCTGGAATATCTGCTAAGGAGAGCTGCAAACAGGGAGTGGATCAAGCCCAAGAGAGAAAAGTGTGTTGTAGACAGGAAAGTCAAAAATGTAGAACTGCCTGAGCCCTCTGGTCTCAGACATGGAGCTACAGGATTCGGAGTTTGTTCTGCTTAGTCCTGGTCTTTCTTTGATCCCGTATTTCCTCACAGTGCCCCCACCCCTTCCTTTTGGAATAGTTAGGTATATTCTGTGCCATTGTATGTTGGAAGGATGTAATTTCTCTTTTGTTTGATGGAGGCTACAATTAAGATATTGCATTGAGTCTCAGAAAGGATTGGACTTTAGTGGTTTTGAGAGTGTGAAAGGCTATAGGGACTTTTGAAGTTGAACAAAATGCATTTGCCTTGTGATATGACTACAAGCTTATCGAGACTGGGGAGTGGAATATAGTTATTTGGATGAGAACTGTCCCCGTAGACTCACATGTTGGAATACCCCCGTTTGGTAGATTGTTTAGAAAGGATTCAGAGGTGAGGCATTGTTGAAAGAGGCCACTGGGGCCAAGCTTGGAGCTTTCAGAAAACTCGTGCCCTTCTGAAGCTCTCTCTGACTTCAGCCTGATATTCCAGATGTGAGCTCGCAGCTGTTCCTGCCACCGTACCTTCACCCCACTGACACAAACTATAACCATTTGGAACTATAAACCAAATTAAACCCTTTTATAGGCTGCCTTGAAATCTCCACCCACCTGAGACAGACTCAGTTTATCTCCCTCTATTTTTATAAAGCCTCCTCTCAGCTGGCTTTCCCTAGGGAAAGTCATACCTATCCAGCTATTATAATGTCATAGCTAGCTAGCTATTATAGTATTCATTGATAATGAAAAAGTGAATGCTAGCTCAGTCGGTAGAGCACGAGACTCTTAATCTCAGGGTCATGGGTTTGAGCCCCACATTGGGTGCCATTCTGTAGTGGGGAGCTGCAGGCAGGCCTGCTTTTCATCCTGCTCAGATCCCACACGGCTAGCTTTACACCCAAAATAACAACTCACAAATTGTATTCATTTAAATACTGCCTGGACCATTAGTTTCAGCCTCTTACTCACATCTTGACTAACCCATATCTAATAATCTATGTAACACCACGAGTGGTGTCTTACCGGGAAAGATTCAGCACGTCTGACCTGGTGGCTGGCTCCATCGCATCTGACCAGGAGAGGAGAGGCATGGCGATTGTCTGAAGCATATGCCTCACTTCCCTTCTTCCCAGCATTCTGTTCTGTCTACTCCACCTATCTAAATCCTGCCCTATCATAAAGCCAAGGCAGTTTCTTTATTAACCAATGAGAGTCCTCCATCAGTTGGGGGTCGCCCAAGGGTGATGCCATGAACTCACTGTCTCGTGGGCTTCACAGTGAAAGGCATTAGAGTCTGAGGAGTCCCCCTAAGGCCTGTGAGCTATAAGCCAGAGCTGAGCTCTGCAGTTAGCTGATGCCGGCCACTTGCTCTGCTCTGGACTCACAGCTGTTTTACTTTGAATTGCCCTGGGATATGTAAAAGGGAAAACATCACTGAGATACCTCCCAAGGCATTGCTCCTCTCAAAACAGTGTCTTTTGCCACTGGTGTTTGATGGTTCAGGGGAAGGGGTTGGGGATGAGCAGTGACTAGAACCAGACAGGTAGGAAAAGGAGCCATTGACAAGGGGGCATCAAACAGAAGTGAGGCCCTTCTCCAAAAATGAGAGTAAGATGCGGATGAGGTCAGGCTGTGGCTCTGAAGGTCACGCTGAATGTGTGGGGAAGGGAAAGAAAAGCAAAGTGAACAGTGAAGGAGTCTGAAGCACGTTCTTCTCAAAGAGTCCAAAAGGAAAGTGGCACTGTTGAGTGTGTGAGCGGAAAGAGAGCTCACGTGAGTCTTCACTCTTATTTGCGGTCTGTGTCAGCCAGGGCTATGAGGGCTGCCAGATGCACGGTTCTTATAGCCAGGAGTTGGAGGGCAGGCAGATAGCCACACTGAAGGCTCCTTAGATGGAGCCCGCCAGGTTAAGGCTAGCCCAAAAGAGAGACCATGGTTCCTGTTGACAAGAACCATTTCATAGTGGACAGAATGAGGGCAGGCTACTGCGCAGGCACCAGTGGAAATAACTTCCAGCTTCACTGGGGACGAAACGTTCCTGGAGAAGATTAACATGTAGGTCGGGCTTTGTACCCTGACACCAAGCTATCATTAATCAGGAACAGTAAAAGAAACCTTTGGAGCAAAGACATATTTCAGTTAGACTTTCTAAATTTAAACTGGTAACCTCCCTGAAATGAGTCAGAGGAGGCACCACATTGGCTGAGAAAGTCTAACTCTCCTTGACATCAATGGAAACTTGATCCCATTAGAGCAGAATAAGGAAAGTGATTTGGGGGAAAATGAGACAGTATGTCGTAAAAATAAATTTCCCTGCTACAGAGGGGGAAAGCAGCTCATCTGTCTTCGTTAGGGTTTCTATTGCCATGATGAAACATCATGACCAGCAAGTTGGGGAGCATAGGGTTCATTTGGCTTACCCTTCCACATTACAGTCCATCACTGAAGGAAGCCAGGACAGGACATCCAACAGGACTTGAACCTGGAGGCAGGAGCTGATACAGGAGCCATAGAGGGGTACCGGTCTGCTTCCCATGACTTGCTCGGCCTGCTGTCTTATAACCCAGGACCACCAGCCCAGGGATGGAACCACCCACAGTGGGAAAGATCCTCTCCCATCAATAACTAGTTAAGAAAATGCCTTACACCTGGATCTCATTCTGGCATTTTCTCAATTAAGTTTCCCTGCTTTCAGATAACTCTAGTGTGTGTGTCAAGTTGACATAAGCCCAGCCAGCACATCCCCTCCATCATCCCAGTGGATCTGAATCTTAACAACCCAGTATCAGGGCAGGGATATGCTCAGTCAGCAGGGTGCTGGGCAAGCATGAGAACTTGAACTTGGATCCCAACATCCATGTGAAAAAGTGGGTGTGATGTCAAATCACAAATCAGGATCAATGGGGGACACTATCTCAAAATCAAGACAGAGTGTACTTGAGGAAGGCAACTGAAGACAACCTTCGGATTCCTCGGGTTCACATGCACCTGCACATATGTGTACATGCAGCCGTATGACCGTGCTCATACAATGCACATACCAAGAGAAAGTGCAATGTTGACAGTCTGGAAGATGACCTTCCCCTCCCTAGTACAACACGTCCTCCAGAGCAGCCCATTTCCCCTTCAGTGTATTGTCGCTGCATATCATTACTGTCAGGTGAGACCGCCAACCCTCCGTGCTAGAGACTGCTACCAGGAACAGTATTTAATATTTATAACTTAATGGTTTTCAAAGTTACCTATGATTCTTGATCTGAGCGGAATAGCAACATAAAGGAATGGTCTGGGAAAGAGTTGTCTCTCTTACTGCTGGCTCTCTTCACAGATAAACAGCTGAGAGAATAGAGAGTGTAATTCTGCAGACACTGTACAGCCATGCATGGATTTCTATGCAGAAGTCATTTCTCCTTGATAAGATCAGACTCCGAATATCTTCATTCACATCCTCTGAAGACGGTGGTAGCCACCTACATCAGAAACATGCCATAACCAGACACTCAAAGGCTGTGGCGTCATCGAGCTAGGTGCAGCAAGTGAGGGACAAGTCAGCCTCTAAATCTTTATTGACTTTTCTCAACTGGGTCCTTAAGGAATCCAGATTTCTAAAGGCCAACTTAATTATGTGCGTCCATTAGCTGCTGAAATTCCACCTTAACATTTCCTCCAGTCGTCAGCATGACCACACACACATGCCCATTTGGAGGGGGAAGGCTAAAAGAATTGAGCACCCTCTACGCGCTAGGTATTTTGCAAGTTATTTTATTTGTTTTCTAATTTGCAACAGTTGTGCAAGGTCAGTATTATGAGT
Source organism: Arvicola amphibius (assembly GCF_903992535.2). NCBI lineage: Eukaryota > Metazoa > Chordata > Mammalia > Rodentia > Cricetidae > Arvicola > Arvicola amphibius. Next base: position 142,546,685 of record NC_052048.2, read on the forward strand.
TGATTTCTCAGGATATGAAACTTAGGGAGAAAAACTGTGTGTTTATCTCAGACACCACTGGGAAGGAATAAAGTTTTGGTGAAACTTTAAAGCACCTGCTACTTCTTCTGTCTCATGTTTTTTGGTAGAAGCTGTGCTCCTGCTTCAGTTCTCTTTAATACAGCACTGCGGTGGGGGAGGGGATGATGTGGGCTGGGGCCCTGTGCTTCAAGTAATGAGGGGCTTGAGCTTCAGTGCCAGTGGATACAAGGCCTTCAGCAAACATGAAGTAGGAGAGTGAGACCAAGATTTCGGCATAAATACAAGATACAAAAAGGATGTTTGCTGTATAGCAAATGATTCAAGAGTGGGTTAAAAACAAACAACGACAACAACAGCAAACCCCAAACCTATAGGCTCTCTCTGTGCCTAGGCACTAGATAAAAGAGTCTCCGCCGAGAATTAAAACTCCGAGTTGTACACTTGTAAGTTTGAGAGTAAGATTTATGTTGTATCATCCAGGAACTATTCGTCCAAGAAATTAACCTAAAATGGTTGGTGATTCCCCTGGTGCTCTTAACAAGTGTAAGTATCAACTCTAACAAATACATAGAATTTCCAGGGAAAGAGAAACACAAAAAATATGTAGAAGAAATGCCACACAGGGGGGTTGTAGAGCTTTAAGGACTAACTTAAAGGGAAGTTAGAGACTAGATGAGGTATTTGAATAAATTATTCAGAATATAGCATAAATAAATATGTGGAAAATTAGATGCTGGAAGATTTGGAATATACCAGAAGAGGTTTATTCAGCAGCATTTCAGGAACTAAAGAACCAAGGAAGAAAGACAGGGGAAAATGTAAAGACATGGTAACCGAGGATAGATAAAAGATGGGTTAAAATCCCAGCGAGTCCTCCCCAGAACAAGTGAAAGGAAATACCACATCTGAACACATCCTCAAGAAGCTGCAGACCACCAAGATAAATCCTAAAAAAATAACAGCAGAGGCAAAGAAGATAGAAAGTCAATGGTGGTGGAGAGATTTTAAAATATGGAAAACCGATTAAAATGACTATGGATTTCTCAAAGTCCACAGTGGAAGCTGAAAGTGAATGGAAAACTAGCTTCAGACAATTGAGAGAAAATAACTGCAGGTGTAGAACATTGTGCCAGCCAACGTGTCATTGAAGAGTCGTGGTGAAATAGAGACACTTTCAGAAAAGGACTGAAAGAATTGGTCATTGCAAGCCCCTCCACGCCACTACTGGAGGATGAACAAGGGAGAGGGAAGCTGAGGCCAGGCAGAAGGGATACACTGGAAGAAGAGTCAATAAGGGAAATGTTGTCATGGGAAATATAAACAAGCTTTGACTGTAGTGGTTTTTTGGGAGGACAAGCAAAATGTCTAGAGAGAATCATTGATGTATCCATATTCAAATATCCTTACTTTATCCAGAAGACAGAGAATGTACTATCCAAATTAGGAGAGAAAATAATAATAGAACTTGATTTATTAATGGAAGATAGGGAAAAGGGGGAAGTCAATTAAAACACAGTAAACAGAATAAAGTCAGGAGGTGTAAATTTATCTCTGTAACCATAATAATTATACTCTAGACTTCCTGGTTCATAGTGCTTTTAATTTACAGATCTGAAATAGCAATCTCGTGTTACAAGAGATACAGCTAGAGCTCGTGAAGGCTGGAAGTAAATGGATGGAATAAGGAGGTATGTGGTAGCATTTTTCAAAGCTATGCATGAGTGTCTTACGCTAGCCTTTTAGGCAAGGCGCTTTTCCGAGGGCAAGAGGCACTTATGCATGACGGTGAGATCAGAGCTTTCTAATACCAAGGCCTCCATCTCCCCGACACTCTGTGCTGCCCCCCCTTTACGCAATGCATGAAGCCACTTGGTCTAAAATCCCGTAGGTCAAAGGGTAGTACAGCAGAGACTAAGCCTAGGGAATGCTCAGCCCTAGATGGAATACGGATACTGCAGCCCTCCTCCCTCAGGGATCCTCTTCAGGCATCTTTGCCACAGAGGGCACTGGGAGACTGTAGGGGCCAGAGTCAGTGGATGACTAGAGAAAGTGTCTCCGGGACACAGCAGGGCAGCTGCACAGAGGAACTCACAGCAGCTGTGCCAGCATGCACAAGCACCATGCAGACTCAAGCCAGACCGAATCCGAGCATGGAGAGGGAGGGGCACATGAAGTCCCACCTCTAACCAAGGAGCCATTAGCAACTGAGCTGCTGGGGGAGGGGAGTCAGGTTTTCTTCAAGAGCCTTGCTGCTGGTAGACTGACCACGCTCCAGTGTAAAGCCACACAAACTGGACTTCAGGTGTGGGAAAAAGAAGAGACAAGGTTGGGTGGGTAGGAAAGGGGGTGGCTCTTAGGGGAGTTGGGGTGATGAGTGTGGTCAAAATTCCATTTATGAAAATTTCAAAGAACGAATTTTTTAAAAGTGTCACACAAGGAATTTTGGTGTGTAGGCAGGCCTACTGGCCTGGTCTGCGCTTCCGGCTTCAGCCATGACTGTCCTAGTTGGCTTTAACTATAGTCTATCTAGAGCTGTGGTCCTCAAGGTTCCTGTGTTCCCTCAGATACGGTTCCTCATGCTGTGCTGACTCCCAACCATAACATTATCTCACTGCTTCTTCACAATGGTCATGTTGCTACTGTTATGGATCGTAATGTAAATATCTGATACTCAGGCTATCTGATAGTTGACCCTCAAAGGGGCTTCAATCCACAGGCTGAGAACCACTGACCTCGAGACCACCTGAGACGGGAGTCTCGACAGAGGGATCGCTCCAATCAGATTGGCCTGCGGGGAACTGTCATAACTGTTAATTGATGTACGAGAGCCCAGTCTGCTGTGGGCAGCACGGCTCTCTGAGCATCTGCTCAGAGATCCTGCCCTGAAAGAGTAGTCAGCATGAGCCTGGAGAGAGGCAGGAAGCAGCATTCCTCTCCAGTTCGAAGTTCAAGTTCCCACTTGAGTGTCTGCCCTGAGTTCCCTCAATGATAGACCACAACTCTAAGCACAAATAAACCCATTCCTCCCAAACTCTGTTTTTCATCGCGGCGATAGAAGGGAACTGGACACTGTGTCTTGCTTCATTTAACGCCTTGGTGCCTCAGTTTCCTCCTCTATTAAGTGCATCCATAAATAGCTGACCCTCGTGGCTTGAGTGAAGATTAAACAGTAAATAAAGGACCATCTGGACTAGTTTTTCAACAGATGTTGGCTTCCCCATATTTTATTCCTTCCCAGAAAAAAATTTACAAAACTTATAACTCCAGAAAGCAAATACCTATTTAGACTTTCAAGTTGAAATCCTTTTTTTCTGGTAAAGAGTTAATTAGCCATGAAATTAAATATTTATGATTTCACACAACCAAGGCATTGAGAATGTTAGAATGTGGAAGGGTCTAGTCTGGAAATTCAACACATTCTTATTGCCTTTCTCAGCTGAGAACTTCTTAAAAGTACAGTTCGCAATGATTTAAAGGGATGAGCGGGCCTCAAGGTCCATCAGGGAAATCCCACGTGGTTGGGTTTTATATTCAGGTGTAGAGGCTGGCTGTTGGGTGAGGGGCTGGCTTGTGAGGGTCCTGATACTCGGATCATCTCTTCCTTGTTTTGAGGTTCTTAGTTCTGCTCTTACTCCCACTGGGAGAGACCAATTCTCAGCTTGCTTAGAACTTGGGAGTGTCCCAGGCAGCACAACTGTGGTGCTAAACTTCAGACTTTCACGAGAAAAACAGAGTGGTTGGGGATCCCACACACCAACACCCCAGAACCGATCTGCCAGCATCGGCCGCAGCTGCTGGGGCCATTGGTGAAAACCCTGCTCTGCCAAGTGCCAGTTTCTCTTGCTGCCGTGCTGGGAGGCACAGTTGGTGTTTGATGGTCTCCCAGGGCTTTACTTGTGAAGCAGCTTCTGAAGTCTGTGTGGGAAAGAGAAGAGAAATGACTCCTCTCTCACACCTCACCCCCTACTCCCTGGGCAGAATACCCCATCACAGCAGCAGACCTTTCAAAAGCGTGACATGAACCACTGGGACGGCTCAGGAAGTAAAAGCCAAGGGTACATGCTGCCAAGCACACGACTTGACTCAATCCTGGAACTCACATAGGAGAAGGAGAGAACTGACTCCTGGAATTCGTCCTCTGACTTCCACATACATGAGTGTGAGCGTGCCCGGGTGTGTATATACAGGAGTGTGTGAACGTGCCCGTGTGTGTATATACACACAAAGATAATATTTTAATTACTTATTCTTCTCACTTTGTTGCCCAAAACAAGACCCTCAGTTTTAGGGCATGGGTGGGATTACTAGCAGCAAGAGGGGGTCGGATACCATCCTCTCCCTTCTGCTGTCCTTCTTCTCCCATCCCAATTCACATGTACATTCGCTCAGACAATAGGTGCTCATGCTGAGATGGATGGCCAGCCCTCACCTCCCTAAGTTGTGAGGTTAGAGTCCTGGCTAGGACTTGCTGAGACACCTATAAAGCTTGTCTCTATGAGTTACTGTAGTTAATAATGATCTTGACAGTCCTTAAATTAAAGATTAACACGAACAGCTGCCAACCCCCAAATCCAATTCTCATGACACTCCCCACTCCTCACACCCGTGGCCTCTTGCTTAATGCTTCTATTTAAACGTCTGCTGTGACCTGTCTTGCACATGTCACTTAAGTATGCAGCCATCTCCCTTATAGATTGACAGGTACTTAAGTTCAGGGGGACCGTCTCCCTTATATTTGTATCGCTCCTAGAAACTGTGAGAGCTCTGGCCACAGAGAATATTCAATGAATGTTTCCAAAACTGATAGCATCCTTGGGAGTCGAGAAAGGCGGAGATCAGAGTCAGTCCACTCTGTCAGGTAGAAGACTACATGGCCTACGTTCTGCAGGCATTGTTTACTCTTGTGTTAAATTACATAGACCAGCTCATTTAGTAGGGAGCTCTGGCTTAGAAGACTTGCCAGTGATAGAAAGGATTTGCGTATTAGGATAAATAAAAATCCAATTATCTCAGGTGACCTTTAATTGAAAAATCATTTGAATGATGCCATTGTCTCATAGAGAACCTGTGTGGGGTGGCCAGCCAAGCCTGGCAAGTGTTCTGGCCTCGCTGTGATCGTTTCCGGTCTTCACAGCTGATTCCAGGCTGAACGAGCCCTCGCTGAGCATCTCCTGTGTCAGGGAAGAAGATGAGTGTCTGCACACACAGAACGCCGCTCCCACCATGCACAGCATTTCAGCTTTGCGGCATGAGAATGAGTTTAACTTAATAGCTATTGCTTAGCACAGTAAAAAATGAGTCTGGATGGCACACAGGATTAATTATAAGTTATTCCACTTAAATTTTTAAAGGGAAAGGTTTCTGTGTGATGTCTCACTGTGCTAATTGGTCTAATGAGCAGAAGAAAAGGCAATAATTTCAGTTGTGACAATATCATAATCCTCCTGGCCAGAACTATGATAGAGGAACATTCCCCTGAAGTGCTTCACTTAAAGCACTGTTTCCTTTTATGATCATGGAAAGAGTGGGCTTTGGTTGTGATGGCCTGGTAGCTGACTCTAGTGGTCTCCCTGGAGGAGCAAGGAACTCTTTTTCTATTGCGTACATGGGACTAAGAAACTATACGTGCTTAATGTTCATGCATTAGGAAGAAAGAAGAGGGATAATTAGCTGCCATCCTCGTCACTCTCCTGGCTCCAGTGGTCCATGTAGAAGTTGTGCATGGCTGCATCTCGGAGAAGGTACACACCAATATCTTTATTTCACTGAAAGCACTGGTCCCAAACCAGGGCTGATTTCCCTTTTCCTTCTCCTTATGTGTTCCTTGGTCCTGATCTAAGGCAGGGGGGAAGAAGCTGGAAGACAGTAAGGTCTCCAAAGCATCACAAATGAAGTAAAGAGTCCCCACCTTCCTGGATTAGGCGGTGGAGCTTTACTTATTCTCTGAACTTCTCAGTTTGTCCATAAGATCATGGTCCATTTCTGAATGAGAAGCCCAGCCCTGGATTGGCTGAAGAAAGAATATTGGCAGAGGGCCCTGGTTTTGGAAAGTCTGGAGGTAGAGTGGGTGAGGCGATGCCTGAAGAAAATAATTAGGATGTGATGTGGAACTTGGTTTCATCTCAAATGGGATTTACCCCTCAGAAATCAGGGATGGCTAAAACACAATCAGAACTTTGTGCCTTTTATCTGCAAGTCCTCTGTGAAGGGTAGTACTGTTAACTTGGTAGAAGGCTCTAGAATCACCCAACAGAGGAGCCTCTGACCATGCCCATGGAGATCATCTTGATTATGTCCACTGTGGCTGGACATTCTCTGGATGAGAATTATGACCTATACAAATAGAGAAAAGGAACGGGGCAGCACCAAGCGTTCATCTTTCTCCTCTTCCTGACTGTGGACTCAATGTGACCAGCTGGAACCTTGTCTTCCCCACTATGATGGACTGTACTTTGAGTTGTAAACTAAAATAACCCTTTTTTCTGGTAAGCTGGTTCTGAAGGTGCCTTTTATCATGGCAACCAGAGAAAAAACTAAGTCCTCTTTTTTATTCTGTGTGGCGTCGCTTCTGTCTTAGAAGCCTCAGCTCACACTTCAGCTGCCCCAAGAAGTCTGTCCTGCCTTCTGTGCTCTCCCCAACCCGAGGTAGGTGTCCTTCCCTACTCTAATAAATCCAGGCACCTAATTCCTCCCAGGAGGGAGGAGCTATCTCTGCCCCTGATTTATCTGTGGAGTGTCAGGGAGATGATCCAGCACTTTTAAGCCTACTCTGAAGATGGTCAGCAGCCTGAAAATGTTTGAGAAATATAACTGCAGCGATGTGGGATTCCCCTCTGTATGCTGCGAATACAATTGGTTACTAAAGAAACTGTCTTGGGTCTATAGGAGGGCAAACTGAACTGAATGCTTGGAGAAGGGCGGAGTCAGAGAGAAGGCATGTAGCCCCACTGGAGATGGACGCTGGAACTTTATTCGGTAAGCCACAGCCTCATGGCAATATACAGATTAATAGAAATGGATTAAATTAATATGTAAGAGTTAGCCAATAAGAAGGTAGAGCTAATGGACCAAGCAGTGATTTTAATAATATAGTTTCTGTGTGATTATTTCGGGAGTCTGGGTGGCCGGGAAATGAACAAGGGACCTTTTTACTACACTGCAGGGATCTTTTGAAATGTAGTTTTTCAACTATTAGAGTTTATCATCATTATATATCATAAAATCAATTGTTTACTAGGGATTGGTACCCCAACTCATCAAAACACCATCCCTACCTAATCCATTTCTATTACTTACTTCTAACTTACCTTGAATGTTGGTCCCTGGGTATTATTATTTCCATCTCATGAGTGAGAACTGAGAGGTCCTATGGCTTTGAAAGTTGTGAGTCTGACAAGCCATTGGGCCTGGACCACAGCGGTTAGGGAGTGGAAAGGTTCCAGTCTTTTCCTAGTAAGATGTGGTGAAGCAGCCGGAGCCCAAGGACTGGGTATGAGTGAAGCAGGGGCTATTGGATGATTAGATCTGGTGGGACGAGAAGTTGGAATTTTCCATGAAAATGAAGTTCCGGGATTATCTTTCAATGACTCATGCATATTACTCCTATTTCATTTACCGTGTGTAACCAAGAGTCTTTATATACTATAGTGACACATTCTCAGCCTATCTGTGCTGCCAGATGGCTCTGAGTCAACTTTCTTTACATAATACTGACTTTAGTAAACAAAGTTTCCAAATGTAATCGGGTAGGACTGAACACTCATATCATACGATGGTAAATCGTGACTCCGTCAACCTTTAAAGATGATTAAAAAACACCTTCCTTGCACATCAGTATTTAAACGAACAAAGAAAAATAATGGGGACGTTTTGGAAATTACAGAACAATTTTTGTCAGGGGACTTGTAAATAGCATCACTGGCTTCACCGGCTGAGAAAATGTGAAAATTATTTATGCATAGAAAATAACAGACAGTCATGTGTCACATATTACAGCCAGTGATAGACCAGAGGGACAGTGATTCTATAGGGACACCATGGTCAATTTAGTTTTTATAAGTACCTTCTATGATATTGGCAAAAATGACAACAAGAACCTAAAAATCTGTTTGTTTTCTTTACATCTGTCTCTGTCATTAAATATTATTATTGGGTATTTGCTAACAATTTGGAGATAACACATATGATTTACAGTGTAGGACAAAACACCACTGTGGGATGAACAAGGCCCATTTCTCTGATTAAGAGTACAATTAAGGGTGCCAGATGGTGATGGCACGCGCCTTTAATCCCAGTTCTCAGGAGGCAGAGAAAGGTACATCTCTGTGAGTTCGAGGCCAGCCTGGTCTGTAGAGTGAGCTCCAGGGCAGGCTCCAAAGCTACAGAGAAACCCTGTCTGGGGGGAGGAGTGTATTTAAGAATTGAATACCGTTAATTTTTAACTAAGTCCATGCAAATCGGGACTTGAAGGAGGAAATTGGGTGATGTTTTAGCTAAGCTAATTAACATGCCCATGCTGTGTGAGGGGACCATCCTGCCCGGTGTGATTCTTGCTCATATTCCAGGAGTGAACGCGATTCAGCCGTTTGATATGATGTGGTAGCCACCAGCAACACATGCCTATTAACATGAATTTCAATTGCACGGGATGGAAAACTCCACTCCTTATTCACATTGGTCACATCAGGTGTTCAGTCAGCCACTCATGACTGCTATGTTAGATACAAGGATATGAGACCTTTCCCCAAAGCTCTGAGACAAATGCTTCCAAGGACAGCATAGCCGTTTACTCTTCCTGGCTGTTGCTCTAATGTTGGTGGGACAAACTCTGTGTTTGTTCCTTGAGACTGATTACCATTTAATGCCTAACCCAGTTCTTTCTACTGTGATAAGAGATAATTCACCAAAGAGAATACACTTTTGGATGCATGATACTTTATTTAAACACACATATATACAACGACAAGAAGGGAAATGGTGCTGGATCCAGCCTGGTGGCTGCATGCATTGGTGGGACAGGCAGACTGGTGTCACAGGATGAGATGAGATGGAGAACAGGAAGAACCGGGAGAGGGAGCTTCATTTCCCATCACCACATGGAAGGATCTTCAAGCCTGGAAAACACAAGAAGCAAAGCGTGGAAGAGTGACTGCCTGGGTCTGGGAGGGGGCCCCTACAAGAGTGAGACAAGGCATCAGTCCTGAGCTGCACAATGATCAGAAGCTCTTGTGAAGCCTCCTGTTGGCACTGCAAATAAGAAGCCACAGGGGAATGGCAGCATAATGAAGCCCCAGTTCATGGGCTTTTGCCCCATGGGAACTCAAGTCTCTAAGAGAGTCTGCAGAAGGCTCTGTACATATCAAAGGAGCTGAGGGACTCCAGCGTATTCCTGAAGATCAAAACTATAGGAGTCACATGAAACTATAACAAGAAAGTTAGTGTTGTTCCGCTCTGAATATGCTTCCGTTGTTTTCCAGCAAGCCTTTTCTATGTAGAGAGATGCCATTTATTAGACTCTAAAGGGCCCCTTTTAATAAGACAGCATTCACAGGCAACTCCAAGGCTATCAACTTTTGTCTCCTCCTAATTGCACATGATTGAGTCTGTCAGTCAGGGTGCCATTAACTTTATTCCCTGCACTAAATGTGTTATTTCAGTCTACAAAACAAAGCAGGCAGTGAAGTTCTAAGTAGGCCTGGCTCGTTATTCCCAAATCCTAAGTAGGCATAGCCTACCCCAAACTTTTACTGTGGCAAATATCCCATGCATATCAATAAGACATGAAAAAGATGCTTATTGATCAGTATCAAAAACAATGCTTATGAATTTCCCACCATTTCCTTGCGCTCCCTGGTTAAGTCTATGTTGATGCATCCAGGGAGAGAAGCAGCGAACTTTATTCCAGTTCAGATGATTGTTTACCTCAGAGAAACCATCTGGCTGGCTGTTTCATAAGAGAGCTGAAAGAGCATTGAGGGAGGGTGGGTGATCCTGCTGTCACCCGTGGGTTCTCCATGGAGAACTTCTATGTCGAGTGACACGCCAGTCACACTCATTGAGCAAGCATGCTAGTGACCTCTTCTGGGGAACATGGTTTCTGACATGTGGAGTCCTGTGTATCAGGGGAACTAGCCAGCTACGGGGATGCTTAAGAATGGTGTTCTTGCAGGAGGCAAGGTCAGCAGAGCAGGTTAGGGGTTATGAAAGTGGAGGCAGATTCTGCCCCTTTTAGCAGCACCCCTTTCCTGTCCAGGAGGCACCCGCTTAGCCCACTGGGGAGCCCTTTGATTTGGGCAACCACCTGTATCAAGACCTGTTCGTACTCCAAGAAAGGCTCCAGACTACAGATAAGCACCTAACGATAATATATTGCCCAACAGTAAGTCTTTGAATAAAATAAAACACTATATTGAACCAAAATACATCAAAAGGTATCTAGGAGCACTTGACCTATCTCTAGTCTGGGGTAAATCCAGGAAAGACAGAGTCAAACATACGAAGGACACAGGCTCTAAGACATTTGGGTGTGTTATTTAGTGTATAAAAACTAGATTGACACCCCAAATGGACGATTGGTTGTTTCAATTTAGAGCTGTGGGCTTGTTCTATGCTCCCTTATTTCTAATAAGGCAAGATATTCTGTAGAGTATGATTTTGGGCTAAAAATTACTCACATTTAGAAAGGAGCACCAAATAATATTCGTTAGAAAACAATATGCACTGCAAGTTGAGGTTAGCCGGTGAATGCATTATAAAAAGGTCTTCTTCTATATGGCTTTTCATCCCCACCTCTGCCATAATCCCTCTTTTCTGTATTCTTCCATTCTAATGTTTACGTGGACTCCCAACTTTCCCCGGCTCACCTCCCCTGGCATCTTAATCTCTGTAGCAACATCTCCACCCCAAGTCTTGTCATACCTTGTTCTGGGGACATTTTCTGTGCTTTCTCTCATTAGGAGGTCTGAAATCAGTGTCTCGGGGCTAGACCTCTTGCCATATCTGAAACAAGAAGGCATAATCAGGGATTTATTAAGCTTAGGGTGGTCATAGAATCCATGAGGAGAGAGGAAGAGAGCGTATCACCAGACTCAGATATTACGTCCAGTTGTCTGTCTGCTACTAAGTATTCTCAGAGTGTGAAGCACATGCCATCAGCAACTTTGCAGTAACGTGATATGCATACACACATATACATATACACATATGCAAGCTTCTGAGATGGAGAAGGGCTTGGCATGTAAGCCTGATGACCCGAGTTCAAGTCCCAGAACCCAGAGAGGAAATAGAGATCCAGCTCTGGAAAATTACCTTCTGACTTCTGCGTGCAGGTGTCTGCAGGCATACACCAACACAAATTTTCTCTCTCTCATCCCAAACAATAAACAAATACAATTTAAAGGTTATATGTATTTAATTTTCTGAAGTGCTTCATAAATATTTTATTTTTGAGATTATACCATAATTACAGCATTTACTCTCTTTCTTTTTCTCTCTATAAACCCTCCCATGTACCCCTTCCCCAGCTTTATTTCAAATTCACGGACTTTTTTCTCTAATTGTCATTACTATGTATGTGTGTGTGGGGGTAGATTCCTAAATATATAAATACAGCTATAAATGCACAGCGTGCTAAATGTACATAATGGCCAGGATGGCCAGGCTCAGAGTTCTTTTTTTCTAATTAATTCTGGATTATCAGTTTTCTCTGTAATAAGCAAGCTTCTAAAGAAGGAGTTTCTAAGGCAAAGATTCTCAAACCTGGCTTCACATTAAACGCTCCTGGGACGCCTTTAAGGACACTTAGAAAGCCCAGATCCCATCTCGATTTAATTGGTGAGAGCGGAGGCCAAGTCATTCTATTTTAAAGTTCTCCATGTGATTGTGACGCAAAGCCAGGATGGAGAGACACTGTTTTAGGGACTTACTTCTCAATCTGCACAGTACAACACTTGGGAGAAGAGGATTCTTTACTTGGGGGGCAGGGTAGGGGTGGAGAGCTGGGCTGGGCATCCTGGAATGTTACCAGCATCCCTGTGAGCTCCATACCAGATACCAGCAGCACTCACTTCTGGTGCTGTCAACCAAACATCTCTCCCAGTGTTGCCCCATATCCTTGGGAGCATAAAATCCTCCCACCTGCCCCCAACCACCACCATATAAACAAGATGTGATAGATCCACAGACTAGATTAAGAAAATCTGGCCCCCAGAAGCATTGAATCAGCAGCCTGTACCACAATGGGAAAGCAGCTACAAACAGGACTGGCTGGCAGGAGGAAGAAAGAGAATAATTACAGATAAAACATTCATGGTAAATTTCAAAGGCATGGACTTCTGCCTGGGAGTCTTTGGGGGGAAGTCAACAAGTGCACAATGGACCTTCTAGTGGTTTCTAGGCTCATCACCAAGATGACAGAAGGAACTGCCTTAGGGACCAGTTCCCTCCTGATTCTCTTCCCATGACAGAAAAGCCCCTTTCCTCACTCCTTCTAAAGACAGTAGAAATTACATTGAATGTGTTAGTGTGGCCCCAGCCAAAGAAACTCAGTAGAAGGTTCCAATTCCGTCACCCTAAAACAGCTTTCTTGAAACGCCCTTGGTTTTATGATCTGCATAGTGGAGACAGTTAAATTCACTTTACAGTTGTGAGGGAAAGACTCGATGAGATGGCTGGAAAACCAGGAAATGGAATCATTCTGTGCACTGTGGCAGCTGGATGGCTGCAATCTTTACAAAAAAAAAAAAAAAAAAAAAAAAAAAAAAAAAAAAAAAAAAAAAAAAAAAGATTAGTTCTATAGGTTGTATCTAAATACAGTTCCTTTTAAAAACATGGTATCATTTCAATTGTGTATTTTTTTTCTGAGCTGTATGAAATAAAAAATTGAAGCCATTGACTTTCTAGGAAGTCTATTGGACTCAAAACCACAATTCCTTTTTGCTAGCCAAAATGATCCATTTCAAAAAATTATGAGCCAGTATTACTTAAGTGAGTCTGCACCCATTGGGATTGTTTTCCACAGAAGGCTATCAGATTGTCACACACCTTTCTGATGGAATTAAGAGTAGACAGCTGTCTCAGAAGTACAACCCCCGTTTGGATCCCATCCAACCATCCCCTCCATCGTGACCAGTTTAACCTCCCTCTGGTAATTTACCACGCATAATTGAAACATGCTAAATAAAGAACATCAGTGCTTCCAAAGGCCTTGCCCCTACAGTTCTTCAAGGTTCTCAGTAATTAAAATGTGTTGTTAAATGTTTAGAACTAAGAGTCACCGATTTTGCAAACCACGTCCTGTATTGCTTTTAAAGTAGCTTGGATTTAATTTGTTTTGCTTGACTTTAATGCTGAGAGAAAAAGCAAGGCCCTTCTTCTCTTTGACTTCTGGGCATTAAAAATAAAGTTCGCCATCTCTCAGGTCCCAGGCAGTCAGGGCGTAACCAGTAATATGCAAGCTCTGTCTTTGTTTTTGCTTCTTCTCAATAAGGCAAAACCCAAACACATTCTTTCCAGAACTCGGTTGCTATAAAGTGGAAAAGTCAGCTTTTTAAGACCATCTAGAAATTCTCAAGTGTGGGGCCGAGATGGTTCAGAAGAAAGAAACCCATGGTTCTGTTGCCCCCTCCCCCCACGAATGCTGCCACTCAGCTTACCCTGGGCAGGTTGGAAGGTCTCAGCAACCTTTTAAACAACTGGACTGTGTCGTTGGTGTTTTTGGTGATGGTTATTTACTCTAGGTCGGATTCCCTCTTCCCCCTACACCATAGTCCAGCTGCTTTCCCTGCTCCTGTTGCTGCCAGGAGAGGTGGGTGGGAGACAGAACACAGCCCAGAGGCACTGAATCTTGGGCTCGGGACTTGGAGACCAACTGTAGTAACTGGGAGAAAGTATCCAGTTTGTGTAGTGTATTCCCTGCTCACACATTTATCTAGAGCTGAATTTATGACTGATCCTGCCCAACCCTGGGATGAAACAAGGAAAAAAGAAATCATCCCTGCTGTCCAAGGCTCTCAGATGCGCAGTTGTTTTGGCCTGGAGCTCCAGGCACCAGTCGGCGGATGCACCCACCTCTGCCTGGTGATCAGATTGATGTAGTGTCGTAGAGCAGAGTAGTATCTGGCCATGTCCTCAGCTGGAGCATCCTCGCCCGGATTGTCGGGCTTGGAGGGGTATCCCTCAGCCAGCACGCCCAAACACACGAGCAGGGACAGAGCGAGGGTCAGTCCACACAGCCCCATTCGCTTGCTACCTAGCATCTGTGGATACAAAAGGCTCAGACTTGGGGATGCCGAGGATGCTCGCCGTGTCCCAATTCCCCTTACCACTCCAGACCCTCTTCTGTTTCCATCCCGTACCCCAGAAAGAAGCCCGGATTTGGCACGTGCCTCTTCCAGAGCTTTAGTGGACCACCCGCCCTGACCCGGCCCCTCTGCTCTGCCCCCATATTCCATGAAAAGTCCCTCCAAGTCACCTGGTGAGAGGTAGAGGAAGGAGGTCCTCTTGTTTAGGACAGAGCTGCCCTCTAGCTTAAAGAATGGCCACTTTCCTCCTCTAGCCCCTAAATCATCCTTGGAGGACAAAACTTTCTTGTCGGTCACTTTTGATCTGTTTAGCCACAGGCGCTGCTGTGACAGTCAGATTCCCCAGGGTGTGGCAACAGGACCCGGAAAGGGGGCTCACAGGGTCAGTTGGAATCCTAGAGGTGACAGGGAGCAGGGCTCCTGACACCATGGGACAGTACTCGTGAAACCTTCCTCTGTGCGCACGCAATTTGGATCCCTGGTTGCACCCCCCAAAGAAACGCTCCTGCCCTGAGATAGGGACCCCCATGTTCTTTTCCATACCCTCAAAAGATAACAGGGACGGAGGTGGGACACGCAGCCAGGAGAGGCCCCGGGGAAGGGCAGGTGGACAGTTGGATCAGGGTTGACAAGTGGATTTTATCCGCGGTTGGGTGTGAAGCTGGCAGAGCCGGCTCAGAGGACCAGCTGCTGGGCAAGTTCAGGGGCGTCTGAGAGCCCGCGCTCCTGTCCCAGTGGGTCCTGGCACTCACCGTGGCGGGCGGGCTGGCGTCTCTGCTCGGCGGGTGCTCTGCTGTGGGCGCCTCCGTGAGGGATGAGAGTCACCGGTGGGATGAGGAGAGCGGGTCGCCAGCAGGCTTTTATAGAGCGCCCTTGCCGCGGCGGGAGGGGCCTCGGGGGCAGTCACGCCCGGGTGACTCCCACCTCCACTTCCCGCCCCCACCGGCGGGGGAGGAGGCTGGAGCCACAGCCGCTCAAGTGGCTGGCGTCTGTAGTCACCCACACTCCAACTCACGGTGGCCCGCTCCGCGGGGAAAAGGGAGAGCAGCCAAGGGCGAGGATCCCTTGGAGCCCGCTCTTCTTTTCCCCGTCGAGTCCCGCCAGAGACAGGCACAGCGGGGACCGTTCTCGGTCGCCTGTCTCGGGAATTGCCAGCCCTCTGTGAGCGGGTCTGTAGGGACCAGCATCCTGTACTTGGGGAGCATCTCTGGGGTCCGCGCAATAACTGTGTGCGCTAAGAGGGAGGCAGCTGAACGAGGTTTGAGGTTTTTCCCGCTCCCAGAGTAAGTGGCAGCCGAGCCCAGAGTACCGTGCTTCAGGGTCTCCAGGGACTTCCTTGGACTTACTGACCCTGTCTCTCCAAAAGGTGGTCCTTCTCCCCCAGCACTCTCCCCAACGAGGAGTGCCAGGCTGGGTTGCCTCCAGAAACTCCCCCGAGGCCGCTACTGAAAGCCCGCGGTCCCCGGAGCTGAGGCCGTTGCACAGCGACCACGGAAAGTGGCGGGTTCCAGGGGCATCCCCAACTCAGACCCCCACCCCGAGCCCCTGTCGGCAAGTCTTTGTGAAGTCCTGTATGCTCTGTTAACTCCTGAATGAGTACATGCTTTCGGACTGAAATGAACCAGATTAAAAGACCAACATCAATGTGCTCATCGCGTTAAACCTGTTGATTACATATGAACAATATTGAAATTATTCTTACAGGATGGGCATTCTACATGGTAAGCTTGAGTTAGTGCCCCCTGGAAGTTTGCATCTAAGTAAAACGGAACGTTGCTAATGTGGAGTTTATGAGTTATTTTAAAGCTAAAATAAATGATTTAGTTCACTTCGTGTGTTGTTTAAACATGCTATCAGTTACACACAGGGGTGGGGGGAGAGAGAGAGAGAGAGAGAGAGAGAGAGAGAGAGAGAGAGAGAGAGAGAGAGAGAGAGAGAGAGAGAGAGAGAGAGAGAGGCTGTATGATCAAATGATAATTTTGAACACCAACATCCCTCGCTGCTAGACGGCTGCACTTTCCATATTTCAAAAATCTGCACTAGGGCCATAAACACCGGGCTGTCAGGACTGCTCATGTGTCCACGTGAGGACGTTTGATAAAAGAGCAAAACATCTAACTCAGCCCTTCTGATAAGGAGGAAGGCACACGACGCTGCTCAATAAAGTAATCTTATTTTTCCAATGAATCAGAGATTCACATCGCTTAAAACCTAGATTTAGCTGGAGTCACTGGATCTGGGAGAAAGTACCCTAAGGGGGCACCTCTTTTGAGCAGGGAACTCTGGGAAACTGATTAACTTACTTTATAACGATGGTGTTTGAGAACAAGAACTTTCCCCTTTAGCGTTTGCAAAATAAAGTCCAGCCAGGGTGTGTCCAGTAAGTATACCTCTTTCTGTCCGATTCTCTTCTCTGAGCTGCATCATTTGGCCTTGAGCTCTTAAGGTGCTGCCAATCCCTCACGTCATTCCATCAATTAACCCCTCCCTTCTGCAGTTTCCTGTAACTACCCTCAGCTCATAGAAACAGCCCCTCCCCCACCGCAACAAACAAAACCAACCTCCATTCCAAATAAAGTCTCCTGGCTGCCTGGCTCTCTTCTTAGTTCCAAAGTCAAGTTCCTTGATTTATTTATGTACACGATTATTTATATTAATAGCTTTTCCAAAATATCATTAAAATATACTAAAAAGCCTTGAAGGTTGGAAATATTCCCGTGGATGCACAAACACATCCATGAAGCCATAAAGAACATAGGTACAAGACCCCTGAACCTTCATGAACGCTCTCTGACAGGTGATCCTCCCCTCTCCTCCTCCCTGCTGCCCTCCTCCATAGATTTGTTTTCCTGCACGCAGAATTGCTTGCATTTCTAGACTTGCACATAAGCCCAGTTCCAAAACAGCTTCTCCTCTCTGCTTTTTCTGTGTTTTATCCAAACCCTTAGGCTGAGACACACCCGAATATCAGTAGCACACACTGTTTACTGTGGGTCCATTTTCATTCCATGACATACCTCAACTTTCAAAAACCAACTCTGCTGCTCCTAGACCCCAGGTTGCTTCCAGCTTGTGCTGTGACTAAGTCTGCAAGGGGACTGATTGGGAAGTCACTGTGTTGATGTAAGCCATCATTTCTCCAAGGAGAACAAATGCCAAATGAGCAAGTGATGTGAGCTCTGTCTCACATTCACTGCCAGTCTCTCTCTCTCTCTCTCTCTCTCTCTCTCTCTCTCTCTCTCTCTCTCTCTCTCTCTCTCTCTCTCTCTCCCAGTTCCTATTGTTGTACCTTTAATTATTGCATCTCTTCTGTTCCAATAAGTGATCCTTGTCAGTATTATCCAGTAATTTTACACCTTAGACAATGTTAACTTTCATCTATAGAATTTCAGTGTGGATCTCTTTAATGCCCATCATAATCATATCCAATCTTTATTCTAGGCTTTTACCACATTGTTGTTATTATTACTACTATTTTAGTATTGTGAAATAGGCTCTCATTATATAGTCTAAGCTGTACTTGAACTCCCAAATAAGGGCTTCAGTCTTCTAAATCCTAGGATTGCAGGCAAGTCCTGTCAGACCCAGCTGAATATGCATAGCTAATAACTTCTATCTTCCATAAAATTGCTGTATTTGGGTTGACTTCCCCGCACATGATGACCCGCAATTTCCCGCTTCTCTGTATGCTGCATAGTCATTAGAATGCCAGATACTGTGTGTGTGTGTGTGTGTGTGTGTGTGTGTGTGTGTGTGTGTGTTCCTCTCAACTTTGGAGCTTTGCTCTGGAAGAGTGAAGACTTAGCCATAGTTTTGCTGGGTTGCTTCAGTACTTCAGTGAAGTACACCCTGTACTTCAGTTGTGTGAGATTGCTTCAAGCTGGCTTCCGTTTAGGGTTAATTTTTTCCACTATCAGGGTAAGATCTCTCTTGCTTTAACTGATAGCTGACAGCTGATAGGGGCAAGATTTCCCATCTGGCCATTGGGCTACTCTGCTATGCCCAGTCCCTTGTGAGCTTCAGGCCCTCCTTACCCCATGCCCTTGTTTGGTTCTTTGTTTGATCTGCAGTGATTTCTTTGAAAATAGGATTTAATCGATACTCAACTTAGTTTCGGAGGGAGGCACTGCAGATCCCCAGAGACTCTCCCCTTTCTGAATTCTCACTGTCTGGCTCACCCATATCCAGCCCCAGCTCTTCTCAAGACAGCCTGGGGACCTCCCCTCTGGATGGCAACCTGAATGATGCTGATGCCCTTGCCTGGCTCCTCTTGTTTGATTTCTATTACCAGGAGATCACTATCTGTTAGCAGCTGATGTCTGTATTCTCAGAGTAATTTTATTTATTTTCGTTGAAGGTCGCCATTGTTTCCAGAAGCCTCCAAGCATGACCTTTCCACTATAGTCTCTGCTTCTTTATCCTAGGCTTGGTCACAAAACCACACTACTCCATGTTCAAGCTATTGAAAGTCTCTGCTACCTTCCTGTGTGGTCCACAGTACCCTAAAGCATTCTTTAAAGACTGTCTCACAGATGCAGCTGTCTATTTAAGTGTATAATTCGGTGCTCTTCCTAAGTCATTTCATGTCTTTAACGCTTTGTAGTCGTAAGCTCCATAATACAAACAGAGAAGTGCCCTTCTTTTAGTAGGTGTTCAACTAAATAAAACTGGGGTCAGTGTGTCACTGTCTATCCATCGTCTATCTATCTATCATCTATCTATCTATCTATCTATCTATCTATCTATCTATCTATCTATCTATCTATCTATCATCTATCTATCCATCTATCCATCCATCCATATCCATCCATCTACCTACCTACCTAATAGCCAAAGTTTGTTAGGATTTCATAGGCCCAACAAACAAGTTCTCAAAGGAACCCATGGAAGAACCAGAAGTCCCACATAGAGATGGGTAAACAGTCTGACTGATGGGCAATAAACTTCAGGTGGTGGGAGAGACCTATCGCTCTGCTTTCTTCTCCCACCCCCAGGAAACAAACACTGGCCTTTTAATTTACATTCTCACCAAGTCTAATACAGCAGTGTTATATACTCCCTCACCTCAACAGTCCAGGGGCCAAAGACAATAACACAACTTTAAAAGAGCCACTCAGATTCTCTTAGACCCCAGACGCTTGTTATCTGCTTGTTCTATGACTAATTTTGCAAGGGCATTGATTGATAAGTCATTGTCTAATATGAGTTTTAAATCTGGCATGATTGTCCATGCCTGTAATCCCGGAAATACACAGGCTGAGGGAGGAAGATTGCAGTATGAGCTAAAAGATAATATGCTTTTATTTTATCAAAATTAAGTAAAATTTGAGAAAGATTCGGTAAGATAATGTAATAGTCTAAAATGATTTTTTAAATAATCTGGGGATCATTTTCTCTTAGCAAAATTATACACAGTTCCTCCAACAAGGCCACACCTCCCAATCCTTCCCAAATAGTTGCACCTCCCAATCCTAGTCCCACCAACTAAGGACCAAGTATTGAACATATGAGTCTATGGGACCATGCTTTTTTAAACCACTGCACTCAAATATAAATATTTTCTTTAAACTGTTTGCCTCAAAAGGGTTTAAAAGACTAGTCACTACAGAAGGCCAGCAAATGATACAGTGAATCCATACATTTGAAGCCTCCATCAACTGGATTTCTGATAGGTATAGCCAAAAGAATTCTTCCTTACAAGCAACTTAAACTTCTTACTCTCGAGTTTCTTTACTTTTTTTCCTTTTTATTACTTTCAGATTACTTAAAAAAAAAAAAAGCATGTTCGTGCAGTTGTCAGTTTTTTTCTCTCCCTCTCATGCTATCTGGGCTCATTTCTTTTCAAATGTAAGAATTAATTTAGGCCTGTTGTACTCATGGGGTATGCCCCTTGGTCTAGAAACTTCTAGTTTCTTCCTTTCTTTTTTCTTTGGGCCATTATGATTTATTTCCTCTGCGCACCTTGCTAAGCTGGGGAGCAGGGAAACTTCCTGATCCTTCATGTCATTTCCCAGCGCTCTGTACAATGAAGCCAGCTTGCTGACGGTACTTTCTCTTCCTTTGTATTTTTAGCAGTGTCTGGGAATTCGTGTCTAAAAGAATTGGGATAATTATCAGGACTATTGGAACCAAAATTACCCCCCAAATTTATCTGAAACATCCAGATAATTACAGGAAAAAAATATATTTTTTTTAAATCTGGAAGTATTCTGGGAATAGCTGCAATTCTCTCCTCCTCTTTGCCTGCACAGGCACAAAAGGATGCCTCTGAAATAGAACCGAATGCGGAACCTCAGACAGGCTCTCTGTTCTTCTGGCCAGTTCCACTTTATTCTAGCTCAAGTCCCATGCTCTTGGTCACGCAACAGCAGAACATTCGCTTTGTTGAGGAAAAGATGACAAGTAGTTAATTCTCCCACATGGGAGGTGGGCTTTCCGCAATAGGAAGCTTCAGTTTGCCTGTGTGGGTGGCTGGCATGCCACACAGGGTCCTCTGCCTCAAGTGACGCTCTTGGAGACATTGAAGAGTTTTGTATTCCCTTCTCACGGGGCCGGATGGAGAAAATCCAGTGTCCATGGAGAGGATATGTTATTTCTCTTCTAGGTACTGTTGTGGAATTTGGGGATTTATGACTCTGTAGACCTACTGCAAGAGCTTCAGCCTCCCGGGGTTGGACACCAGGGGTGGGTAGGTGGCTCTTGGTTTACAAGTCCTGCCTGTGATTAGTTTGTATGTGACTTCCGTCAGGTTATATTTCTTGAAACTCAATTCAAATGCCTAGATGCCCATTTCCCCAATATATTCCTATGCATTAAAAAGAGGGTTCAGCCTAAGTTATGTGAAAAAGGTCAGGCAGAGGCTGATCTTTCTGGCCCTAAGGGAGACAGAGAGCATGTGCTATGAAATAGATAGCCCTGCAGAAGATCCCAGAGTCCTCAGGACCTAAGGGGAAGCAGTCATGCTCACAGATCCCTGAGGAGTGTGAAGCTCAGGTAGCCCAGGCTAGACCATGCTGCTTTTCTCTCCTTTCCAGGGATAAATCTTTTCTTCCTGAAACCACCAGAACAGACTCTGGGTCTGAATCCAGCTCTGGTCAGCAGCAGGGGCACGGAGGAGGGGCTGTTTGACTGGAGTATTTGCCCATAAATTGCTTCTCTTGAGTCTCAGGACAGGTAACACAGACTCTCTGAGGTGTCCCTTCACATACTAAGGGGCCCAACCAACAGGGTAAAAAAAAAATGGTCATGGGGGCTATGGGACACCATTCTCAGAGGTCTAAGGGAGGACGCTCAGCTGGTGTCTGCAGCTGGTAGAGCCGTAGGGCCTCCAACCAGAGAAGGCTGGCCACTGCTGGGTCTTACTTCTTGGTGAGAGTGAACAAGCATCAGGTACACTTGATGAGAAGGCTGGGATCCCGCTAGCTAAGATCCTAAAGAAGAGTCACAAGTTCACAAAATAAGAAGCTGGAAGACAGACCTAGCTACCAGAGTGAGTTCAGCAGCTGATGACTGTTGATGGCATCCAACTCCAGGTGCTGGCCAGGGCTCTGCCCTCTACTCCTAAGTTGCCAGAGTTCTCCCTGAAGAGTTGTTAGGTAGCTGCCCCAGGAGTTTGATGCTTCCCTCAGACACACCAATATCTTTTATTTTTGTTCATGTCTCTTTGAGCGAACGGAGAAACTCGGTGCAGATGCTTCCAGCATGCTGGTTTGTATGATTCTAATCGAGCCATCCTCTGAATTACTCCAGCCAATAAGAATTTTCCCTGGGTCTGGAGATGAAGGTAGATGAAGCTTGCTGAGAGGGACCATCCAAACAGAAATCAATCATTGTTGTAAAAAGTAATCAGGGGAGGGGGAGGGTTGGTGGTGAGGGAGCTGCTGTAAGCCTGGCTCTCTGAGTTCAAGGCCTGGAACTTCATTTTAACTTAATTTAACTTAATTTTAACAGTGACAGGACAGATCACAAAGTCGTCTCTGACATCCACACAAAGCATCTTGCATATGCACACCCCACCCCATGCATGGACACACACACATACACACAGACACACTTTAAAAAAGAATTTTAAACTTTGTTTCTTTTCTATTACAACAAGAATGTCAGGGTAGCCATTGGCCGCTACCACCACCGTCAGTCTCTAGGGCACAGGTATGGGTTTTGTGTACTTGAGTCTGCAGGTATGAAGAAGCCAATATGCTCATAACTCAAAACTGCACAACCGATGTTTGGATGCTTACAGCAAAAAGCCACACTGTCTGTCCTTGTGCCATAACTTACATGGAAATTTTGAAATACAGTGAAGAGAAAAATTTAAAGTTAATGGCGTGAGAGGAAATGTGTGAGCGTGGAATATGAGGAGATGCTCACGTGTGAACAATCCTAAAGGTCCCCCCAAAATGCATGACAATAAACCTGGTAATGTAGAGAAACAGCTTTTAAAAAATCAAACTTAACACAAAAAATAGAAAACATGGATAGTTCCATATCCAGTGAAGTAACTGAGCCAATAATTTAAAACATTTTCCATCAAAGTTTCCTGTGTTCACATGACTTCACCAGTGGACCCTTCCTAACTGTCTTCAAGGGGGAAAAAAGTGGATAGAAGAATTCCCAACATGTTTTATGGTGCCAGAAAAAAAATTGAGATCAAAATCCGACAAGGAAACTATAAAACAGAAATCCAGATGCTGACATCATTCACAAAATGTATAGAACGGTATTTGTAAAAACAGTGATATAAGTCCAATGGTTTATCAAATGGTCATTTGGACTATAAAATGGTCATTCCTGTCCAATGACATTTATTTCAAGACTATGACCGGCTTAAAGTTTGTAAACTTATTAATGTAGTTAGACATGTCAACAGAGCAAAATTAAAAAGAAAACCACATAATCCTTTCAGTAAAGATTTTAAAGTATTTTATGAGATTCAAGGTCTATTTGCACTAAAAAATTTCTTAGCAAATTTGGGAAATTTTTATTTTTTGTATGTTGTGAGACAAGTTCTTCCCGGTCGTAACTTCAGGAGAAGACTGGAGCTGATATGCTCCTAGGATCTTCTCATTTCCTTGCCTGCCCCACTGCTCACTAGACTACACCCCTCTGGCGTTACCACAAGGAGTTCCTTCCGGAAGGCAGCTACTCGGTGCTGTGGGACAACCTTATCAAATCCTAAGGCTGTGAGGAACAGATCTTCCGGGCTTGGATATGATTGTATGTGGGACAGACTCAGTCTGGCAAGATAGTTGAGTCTTCTACCTTCTAGAGATCTGATTACAGATGTGATCACTCAGTCTGGGTGCTAATGACATGTAATGACATTCCTATTGTGGGAAACAGTGCACAGGAGGGGGCACTTAGCAGGAGCTTAGGGCTTCCCAGACTGTTTCTTTGTCAAGTGAAAGCAATGGTTAGATCCCTAGGAATAAACATTGTCTTAAAGCAATATTGACCATGGAACATGCAATGTGGCTAGCTCTGGGTGCAATGCTTGCTGCAGACATCTCTTTGTCTTGCAACCACTTCAGTCACCTGTGAATGGCACTGTGGGCAGTACACATAGGATTAATAACAACTAATTGGGGCCCACTCTTCATAAAGCATTGTGCTTTCTGTTCTTCTATTTCCTGTCTGCGTCGGTAGCTGCTTGGCTCCATCCTGTGAGCGTCTGCCTTGTCCCAGGGATGCACTGGCTAAGCTTTTCC
Source organism: Arvicola amphibius (assembly GCF_903992535.2). Lineage (NCBI taxonomy): Eukaryota > Metazoa > Chordata > Mammalia > Rodentia > Cricetidae > Arvicola > Arvicola amphibius. Next base: position 142,570,713 of record NC_052048.2, read on the forward strand.
TCCCATCTCAACTCTCTGCCCTGGTTTCTCTCAGGTGTTTGTCACAGCAGTGCAAGGCTGACCAGCCCGAGGCATAAAGAAGATACAGCAGCGGATTTACTAATAGTTGCTCATGCTTTCATTTCTGCAGATACCACTTAAGGACCTCCTTTGAGCCAGGAAGCATTGGGGCTCTGAGTACAGAGCAAGGGATGTGGTGGTAAAGACAACTTCTCATGAAGTTCAACTTACACCCCAGTTGATATGGAACAGAGAAAGAGAGCTTAAAGTGGAAAGTTCAAGAAATCAAAATGCAAAACCTGGGATGACACTACTCGATAGTGAGTTACTGGGGAGCCTAGGTCAGAGCAGGTATCTGCAAGGATGGTATCTTTTAGCAGAGACCTGAAGGAGGGGGTGGAGGACCCAGAGTACTCACGGGAAAAGACTCACTCACTGTCCAATGCTGCCTTTGGTACAAATGCCAGATGGCAATCTCAGCCTTACAACTACTCCCCTTGGTATCAAATGTCCTCCTCACCTGCCATCTTCTTAATACCACTCACTTTGTACCATGTGGAGCCAAAGAATCATCTGGCTAAGCTTTCATCAAATTCTTCACCTACCAAGTTATAAGAGAAGGGGCTAGAGCAGAGGCTCAGATGTTAAGTGCACTTGTTCTTCCAGAGGACCCGGGTTCAATTCCCAGTACCCACATGGTGACTCAGAACCGTCTGTAACTCCAGTTCTGGGAGATCTGAGACCTCTTCATGCAGACATGCATGAGATGCACAGACATATATGCCGACCAAACACCCATATAATAAAATTGTGAGACAACAGCATGGTCTTTATTTTTTTTGTTTGTTTGTTTTTTTCAAGACAGGGTTTCCCTGTAGTTTCTAGAGCCTGTCCTGGAACTAGCTCTTGTAGATCAGGCTGGCCTCGAACTCAGAGATCCGCCTGCCTCTGCCTCCCGAGTGCTGGGATTAAAGGCGTGAGCCACCACTGCCTGGCTGGTCTTTATTTTTTATTTTATTGATTTTTATTGAGCTCTACATTTTTCTCTTCTTCCCTCCCTGCCTCTCCTCTCCCCTTCAACCCTCTCCCAAGGTCCCCATGCTCCCAATTTACTCAAGAAGTCTTGTCTTTTCCTACTTCCCTTGTAGATTATATCTCTGTATGTCTCTCTTAAGGTCCTCATTGTTGTCTAGGTTCTCTGGGATTGTGATTTGTAGGCTGGTTTTCTTTGCTTTACGTTTAAAAACCACTTATGAGTGAGTACATGTGATAATTGTCTTTCTATGTCTGGGTTACCTTACTCAAAATGATGTTTTCTAGCTCCGTCCATTTGCCTGCAAAATTCAAGATGTCATTAATTTTTCTGCTGTGTAGTACTCCATTGTGTAAATGTAACACATTTTCCTTATCCATTCTTTAGTCGAGGGGCAAGCATCCTTTGGATATATACCCAAAAGAGGTATTACTGGGTCTTGAGGAAGTTTGTTTCCTAATTTTCTGAGAAATCGAGCATGGTCTTTATTTTAAGCCACTAAATTTTGGGTGTGTTTTTATTCAACTGTAGCTAACTAGAGTATTTTCCATCACCACATTTTGCTTTTAGTATAACATTTATTTGTTAGACATAGTTCTTTTTTTTAATCTTCAGTTTTATCCACACTAGGGCATCATGGCATGAGAGCAAGGACTCAGGTCTGCTAACAGCTGTGTCTTCAGCTTACATACTGTCAGGTGCCCCATGAGCACTGCCAGACAAAGGGGCTGCTGGATGTGTGTTCTGAATATCTGCCCCCTAAGGGTAACAGGAGTAAAATGGACAAGCAGGTCACACATAAAGAGGGGGGCAAAGGGAGAGACAGAACGGGGAACTGAGTAAATTCTTCACACTGTTATCATCTAAGTTCCTCAGAGTTGCTAAGAGGCAGATCCCAAGTATGAGTGCAGACAGTGTGTTTTCCCATCAGTGCCCATAAACACCATACTATTTTATAAAGAAAAAAAGAAAGGGGAAATAGCTAATAAAATTTCCAAATCCTCAAACCACAGAAGCACAATGAAGAAGGAAAGGAGAGAGATGGCAAGGAGAAAGGAAGGCCCCAGGAAGAGCGGATCTACATCTTAAGTAGCCCTTCCTCTCCTCGGCCCCTGGGAGCACTAACAAAGGAAGACATTCACTCGGCTGATGTCTGGGCATTATGTAGTGAAGGAGAATGACCTGACTTGATTTGGAGCAGGATACAGAGCTGCCAGGGAGTAAACCATCTTGGAGAGACAGTACAGCACTCTTGATATATTCTTACAGAAGATTAAAAATTGGAGTCTGATAGCAAGAATGAAAAACAGTCCACTAGAAGAGCACAAACACAGGTGCACGCACACACACACACACACACACGCACACACGCACACACACATGTTTTCAAATTAACTTGGGAAGAAATAACAAAGAGAAGTAAAGAGAAAGTTAAAATAAAAATTATATATTATCTAGAAAGAATTGAGCTATATATTATGTAGAAAGAACTGAAATGGAGATGGTTCATTAGAAAGGCTATGGCAGCTGATAAATTTCTAATTAAAGAAAAATTCAGGCCTATGATTTTTAAAAGGGGAAGCTAAGATAAATGTAACCAATTATAGGAAGTTATACTTAGAAAGGAAAGAAAGGAAAGCAAGTGTGGACATTCATACCTATAACCCAGGCACTCAGGAAACTAGGCAGGAAGAGCTCAAGTTCAAGACCTACCTGAACTACATAACAAGACCTGGTCTCAAAAGCAAAACAGATAAACAAAATAGAAAACACGATTACAGAAGAGAAAACAAAGTTTATTTTTCAAAAAGACTAATAAAGTGATCTGTCGAGCCTGGCTAAAGATGAGCTGCAAGATTAGAGTATGTGAGGAAACAGGAACCTGGCTGAACTACGAGTCCTGGAGATTTTAGACAACTAAAAGTAAAGAATACATGCAACCCATAGTCATAATGTAAAACCCTGGGAAATGTGACATTTATTAGCAAAACCTACTAAAAATGACTTTGGAAAAAAAAACCAACACAAAGCATAAACAAAGACTGGAACAAGATTAACAGTCCTTTAGTTAAGAAGAAGCCAGACTCCCTGATGGCTTTTACGCAGATGCTTTACCTCATATTCAAAGGACGAGTCATTTCAATGTGAGCTTTAAATCATGCTGGACCACAGGAAAGGAAGCTAGCATGATCGTCATATTCATATATGACATAGCGGGCAGAGGACATGGCTCAGTGGGTAAAGTGCCTGTTCTACCAGCAGGAGCATTTGGCTTCAGATTCCCCAATCCAGTGGAAAAGCCGGGTGCTGTGGCATGGAAGTGCAACCCTAGCTCCTCCCGGGAAGAAGAGGCAGACAGATCTCCCAATAGCAAGCCAGTCTAGCCAAACTTTTGTTGCTCTAGGTTTGGTAAGAGCCCTTGTCTCAAAAAATAAGGTGGAAATCAGTTTCAGAATACACCAGATGTTGGCCCCTGGCCTCCACATGTGCATGTGTACACATCAACAAAACATACATAACACATACACACATGCATGTGCACACACAAAAATTTTTATAAAAAGCATGAATAGATATTAACTTGTCTCCTATATAAATGCAAGTGTAAGACATTAACAATATTATAGCAAAATAGCTACGATAAAGTATTAATAGAATTTCCACAGTGTATGAATACAACTATAGTAAGATATCAGTGAACACAAGTCATTAATTAGATAAGTTAAAAGACTAAAACAACATGATTAATAGATACCAAAAGACATTTGATTAATTTCAAGAGCCACCGAGGTGAAAAAGAAAACAATAAAATAAAGATTTAAAAAAAACCCTCTCAAGGGGAGACAGAACAGGAAAATTGAATGGAAAGAGAAGAGGGTGAAAAGAAGGAAATATGAGGTGGGATAACTAACACGAAGGGCCATTTGAGGCTTCATATGGAAACCTCCTACTTTAGGAGCTGATATATATATATATATATATATATATATATATATATATATATATATGGGAGACATATAATGGAGTCACCAAATAATGGGATAGATAAGGCCCCAACTAGGCATCTTTAGCCACCAAGTCAAACATCCATTGCCTAGACTGTGTTACACTCATTCAATCATTGACTAAAGAGGACCCATAGAAGCACCCACATATTTCAGGCTACAGTCAATGCTATTGGCTGCTTTCCAAAAACTAATGGTAATACCAAAAATGAATGATTAAAAAAATTACTGAATACAGCACTTGCATAGTCACCGAACATGGAGAGGTCAAGCTGGTGCCTACCTAGAGCTTTCACCTCTATTGACTAGTGTTCAGGGTTCTAGAATGTACTCTACACACTGCCAGAGGAGAAAGGCAACCATCAATCCAGCCACACATCCTGCAATCGACAACAGTCACCTGCCTGCCAGAAATGCTGGTGAAATATGGTGACACAACACTGTGTGAGTCACCAACCACTCTAGGACTGGATTTAAGGCCACTCGGCCATGTGAAGCCCATGGCTGACACTGTTCAGGTGGCCAAGGACTGAGACTTAGACAGGCCGTGGTCCTAGGGGAAAAGCAGAGAATAGTGTTCTGCCAAAGGAATGCAGCAGTAAAATCACCCTAACAACATTCTGCTATGCTCTAAGATCACTGTCTTTTTCAGGCATCATCAGAGAAGCTTCCTCTTTCTGTAGATGGGAGCTAATACAGAGACCCACAACTGGACAATGTGCAGAGAGTGAGAGACTTCGGAACAGTCAGTCATACATGGTTTGTCTTCATCAAACCTCTCCCCTTGGAGATGAGGGAGCTACGTGCAAGAGGAGGCAGAAAGACTGTAAGGACCAAAGAAGATGGGAGACTCCATGTGTTTCAGATACAACAGGACCAATGCACATGTGAACTCACAGAGACGGTGGCAGGATGCACAGGGGTTGCACAGGTTCAAGCCAGATGGGATCCTAGTGATAAGAGGGGAGAGTGGCCATGAACTCCCATCTCTAACCAAGAAGCTATCTCTAGTTGGCATCTGCTTGCACAGGAAAACTTAGTTCTCTCCATCAGAGCGTCACTGGGGATATTAACCACACTTAAGGAAGGCCCCATCCCAGAAGTAGATGGTCAACTCAAAACCAACTTAATGATATTTAGTAAACTTTTTGCCTCATACTGCTTCATTTGGACTTTTTTTTTTTTTTTTTTTTTTTTTTTTTTTTTTTTGCTGGTCTTTGGCTTGTATAATATGGTTTTTGATTTTGTGTTTTATGAATTTTCCTTGTGTGGTTGTGTCTCTTGTGCTCCCTCTTTGTTTTCATTTCAAATCCTGGTTTATTTTCTTTCTGTATTCTGCAGAGAGAAAGATGGCATGCAGTTGGGTGGGTGAATGGAGAGATGGGGAATACCTCAGTAGAGCCGGGGGAGGGAAATCGTGATCAGAATATATTGTATGAAAAAATATTTTCTGTGAAAAGACATATACTAAAAACTAAAGTAAATGAAAATCCCCTCTACATCCATCATCAGCCGTTCTTCTCTGTAAAGAGCTACCCTTTCGTAACCGGGACTATTGGGAAAGATAGAACAAACACTTAATTCTGTCTGCTTAATAACCAGTTTTCAAAGGAAAGAGTAGGTTTAATAACCATTTTAAAGAGTGTCTTATTGGCAACCTTAAATTTTTTTCACTTCTTTTTCCTTTTTTAAATTTGACTTTTTTAGGGGGTATCCATCTTCCACCCACCTGTCTGTCTATTCACCTGCCTATCTACCTACTTACCTACCTCTCTATTGACTGATCTGTAAAGAAACAGCCCCAGATACTCCTAGCTAGTTCCATGCTATTACTTTTCCAGCTATCTAATACCCCACCTCTAAGCTGTGTTCCCTTCCTATCCGACATAAACATTCTCATAAAACATCCACTTCAGGCAGTTACCACGCAGCCCACAAAATTCCAGCTGTCTCCTCTAGGCTATTATGAATGACTACTGTTTCCTTCCCAATTCCAGCTTGATCCTCACTCTGCTCTGTCTCCCCGTAGATAAGCTTTATTGAAATGATCCATCACAGACTTGCTCTGCTTTTTAATGAGACCCAGTCTAGAGTAAACCTCTGCCTCCTTTTAGGATCTTTCAAGCTACCCAATGAAGCCAAGTACAGGTTCCTCTGATCCCCCAAGAGGCCCTTTTTCCCCCTCCCTTATTCCCCTGATGCCCTGCCCCTGTTCCAAATCCCAAATTGGCAGCAAGCAAGAAAAAGAAATCCAGGTTGTTCAATTATAGACATATAGTATACTTGCTGGGTTTTGTAAGAAAGAATTGAAAATCAAGTTTGAGGATTTATGCGATTACTATACACAACAAAATAATAACTGATGATACATATAAATATGCATCTTCAGCTTCTATATGAGATATGTGTATTTGCATGCCTCTATACTCACATTCACATATGTTTATATGTGTACCAATCTCATGGTTCCCATGTCTGATGGATGCTTACATTCTCCATCATTTGTTCTGAAAGTGTTCTGGGGCCTTGGCACACAAACATTTCTGAGACTGGTTTAATATATTCCTTGTCTCAATCCTGAATAAAAATTTCAACAGATGTCACAAGTCAGACCCTTCCATAGCTTACTGGCTGGAGATGATTGTCTAGAATGTTTTAGGAATCTAATGTTAGCATGGCTACTAATATTTAAGTAATTCATATGCATTGACTCAGTCATTCCGTTACCAGGACTCTAACAAAGAAATCAGGAGACTGTGGCATAGCCTCACTGGGTGTTTATTGCAGCATTGATTGTGTTGGCTTGAGAGTGGAAACCAAAGGGAAGCAGGACTCAGCCAGGCAACAGCCAGAGGGGAGAGTAGAGCATCATTGTTAGAGAAATGAATGACAACCGGAGCTTCCACATGGCCATGAAATACTGAGAAGTAAAAGATACACGAAGCAGGGTGGGGCACACAGCGTGGCCTAACGTGGAAATAAACTCCCCAGATATTTGTATTTAAATTTGCCATGAAGAAAGAATTTTGACATGCTGTTAACTAAAGGGAAAGAGGATTAATGAAACCCTTTTTGATTTCCTTCAGTATGTAGGAGTGTATGTAGACACACACACACACACACACACGGGGGCGGTGTATAGAAACATAAATACATCTATATTTTTTTATTAAAAATAAAGGAAACATAAAAAAGAAATAACATCAACAAAAACCCAAAATTTGACTTAGAAGTTTTTTTTTCCTTTTTAAATAGATAATTAGTAAAATGAAATATAGATATTTTAGGGAGAGAATTAAACAGGGCTTTCCTGGGCAGCTTCTGAACCATAGCCTGGGACTAGGGCAACCCAGCCCCCCACTGTCAGGCATTGCTTGGGCCACTGATCTCCTGAGACCAGAGATGGTGCTCTGTCTGGGCTCCTCTCTTCTTACCCATGTCACAGTGGGGGAAATGCTAGGAAAACAAATAAAACCAGAAAGCATTTTTTTTTCCAAAAAGTTCTCAGGTCGTTAGATGCTGGGAGAGAAAGTTCACCTCAGAGCATCGGTGATTCCCTACAACCTACAACCTGTTTGCAATTGTAATTTTCCACAAAACCCACCTGGAGGAACTTAAGTGGGCGCAGAAAGACAAGGCTGGAAAGAACCTGGAGCGGCTGCATGTGGGGGATTTGAAAGTAAATTAACAAAGCTTTACAAAGCTATGGACACTAAAGCCAAATGGAAGAGAAGCTGAAATGAGAAAAAGTCCATCCCTGCCTTGCAGCGCCCGAAGTAATTTCCGGGTGAGTGGGTTTGCATCCTGGCTCCGCTAATGCGATAGTTCTATGTATGAGTAATTTTTGAGTTACACTCAGCAATTCTAGCTCCGCTGATAAAGCCTTCCTGTGGACAAAACAGTCTGTTTACGCTTATCAAAAATACATTTCTGTACGAGAGTAATTTGTGACAAACAAAAAATATTCTTCTTAAACCAGCGGTAACAAACTCCAGTTCTGCTCACGGCCACGGGAGCAATCGCCTATTACGTGACTTCAATATAATTTTCCAAAAGCACAATAGCTCCCAGCCATTTGTTGTTGTTTTTAAGGCCTGCACATTATCTAGAAAGTACACTTTGCGGCAAGCCTAATGATATAGGAACAAGAACGCTAATAATTCTCCTATTTCCCTGAACCTATTTCTCGTTTATCTTCCTGGGATCTCAGTGGCGTTGGGAGGAAAGAAACGGCCCCACGTCATACAGTTGCACGACTTGGCTTTTAGGCCGGGTGTTAGGGGGACGCAGTTACCACCAGCTCCTGTTGGGCAGGTTGCGGGATGATCCCTGTTGATGTTGACCCTGAAAAGTTTAAAATTTCATTTGAGGGCACAAGGACTGTAATATCAGTGACCTTGGGGCCTTTCCCAATCAAATCTAATTTTTCAACTTAAAGACCATCCTTAGCCAAATTTTCCTGGTGTCCACAGACTCCTGGCTCCCGCCACCCCCAGCGCTTTTTTCTCTATGAAGGGTGAGTGTGCTCATGTTCACACTTCTGCTCCATCCAAGTCTCTCCTGCCTCCTAGTTACTGATTGGGAATCTCTTTGGAGCATTGAAAATCCATGGCCAACACCGCTAAGCATCCCATTGCCCAAGAGACTACCATTCCAGGAATAAATATTTCTTCTTTCCTATTTTAAGTGACGTTTATTATTATAAGCACATTTCTTTTTTTAAACAAATAAAAACAGGTTAGCACAATGCCAAGCAATTAGTGGACAATATTTGCTAGGTACAAATTTCTCAACCCTGAATGCACCTCATAGTTACAGGCTTGGACTGCCAGTAGCTAGCTGTTCAGACAGAAAAGGACAAAGGAAGCACGGTGTCCCTGGGCAATGCATCAGCACCTGGATTGCCCTCCGATGGGACAGACTCATTCTGTATGGAAACTCTTCCTGAAGGCTTTCAGCCAAGGCAACTGAAAGACAGACTCCTTTATGTGTCTCCTTTCAATTGAGAGCATTGACAAAAACATATCTGAGCATCTAGCAAGCAAGCTGGGCCCAATAATGACACTCACCTCTAGGACTGGATAAAAATATACTGCAGACATATAAGAAGAAACAGAACGTGCATTCATTCTACTTCTACAGGCCATGGCTAAATGCTAAAACGTTTTTGCAACTATTCACATCCTTGCTTGCAAGCAATAAGACCCTGAGAATTTGGAGCCCAAATCACATCATTTTAACTGACACTATTTATTCAGAATGTGTTGCAACAGAATCTAATATTTTTATTTAAGTCAAAACGAAAATAGTTCAAATTTTTGAGCTCAAAATTCCAACATGCCCAGAGAATTGAACAAACTCTCTGAGTCCTGATTACTAACTCAAGACGAGGTTTATACCTATGAGCTTCCCCCGGGCACTGGCTGAATTTGTCCTTTCAACATCATTTCCAATAAACAGCCTCCTTGTCCCCAGATGGTAAGAGAGATGTGTCTAGTGCTTCTCATCTTTCTGGCTTTGAAATGTGAAGGCTTCTAATATTCTCTTTTTCAAAGATCTTTTATTTCTTCATTTTAAAGAAATAATTATAACAAAAATTTTTAAATATTATAAAAGTATTATAATATTCATATTATTCATATATTGATAATTTCCCAAGTTTTCTTTTCCTTTGATAGATATATAGATGATTGATAGATAAATAAATAATTTGCATATATATTCACATACTTGTCATGTTATGTGTTGCTTAATGATGGGAATACACAAATAAGTAGGCAATCAGACATTTTCTTTTAATGTGTGAACATAGTGTGTACTTAGACAAACTAAGATGTTTACAAAGTCCCTAAACTCTATGATCTCATGGACCACAGTTTTGTGTTTGTCATTGACTTTTTGTGTACATTTATGTATGGTGCAAATGTTAAACTATAAATATAAAACTGGATGTGTAATTGTGAATACATACATGTACATGTCCATATGTATATTATACAGATATATAACTCCTTAATGGCCAATGGAAGTGAGTTGCAAGCATGCTTCCCATTTATTCCTTATCCATATATTCTTTACCTAAAACAAAGCTATTCTTTTGCAGAATCCCAGTGCAAGAGAACAGCATCACGTGATTATCATAACATGCTTCAACCGACAATTCACTTAAATTTGGCCATTTCTCCGACTTTTTATAGCAAATGGCAAGTGGGGAGTCTGGTCTAGGATCAGACACTGTGCAACGAGCCTTTAGAAACTGCTGTTGCTCAAAAGTACAAAGCTAGAAGCCGGGTGAGAGCTTGGCAAGTCGTCTTCATTTTGTGCTTATCTTCTTTGCTTGGTCCGAAGTCACCATAAGAAGTCATTGTCCTTCACCTTTCCTCTTACATCACTTTGGATTCCAAAACTGTAAAATTTCACAGGATGCAGAGATCATCCCAGCCCAGAGGAGGATGGTTACCCATGAGTGTGAAGCTGGAACCAGAAAACTTCCTTTGAGAACCAACTAAGCCATAGTTCATCTTTCCACCCTGCAGGAACAAAGCTGAGCCAGCAACTGAGGAGACGCTAGACCAAGGTTACTCCGTCACCAATCTTATCTCTTGTCTCCTGCTTCAAATGTCCCTCTAGCAAAGTCTAAAGCTTGCTTCAGTAGCCTGAAGACTGAGTTAGGGCTCACAGAATCTCTTTATTTGTTCCTCTTCTAGATGTGGCCACAAGGGATACATTTACTCTCTGCTTTTCACCATTGTGTGTGTCTCTTGTTGGCAAATTGAGGACCAGTGGCAGAGCGTGGCTTTGAGGAATTCCTAGAGCACCGCTTCTAACCCTAAAACCCTGGTTTTTATGAATGCATTGCATCCTGTTTCTTTAGACTTCTTCATTCCTTCACAAACTCAATGTTTTGGCCTAGTATAGGGTGATTACTCTGTAGAATGCTTTAACTTGAGTTCCTTGTGTTTTCTCAAGATTGTGCTAGGTCAGTATCAACAGCGTGAAGTCTTTGGGATGGCCCTCCCCCTCGCTATCAAAGTAATTATGCAAGTGAAAAAAATGAGAGTAAAGGAGGGGAAATATCAGAATTCTTAAAATTGAACTGCTATCTGCGAGGACGGTCACAGATGAGTCAGAAGGAACGAAGGTGGGGACATGAAGGTCTGTTGGCTTGCTAAGGGAAGGCAATGTTCTGACGGTGAAGTCAGACTGTGTCTACAGACTTTTCTTCTTTCTTTAATTCCTTCTAATTTTTTCTGGTTTTGGTCAAAAGAATGGAATCTGAGGGGGGACAGGGGAGGTGACACAGCTGACAACGTGACTGTTACACAAGCGTGAAAAGCTGAGTTCAGATCCTCGGGACCCACATATAAAACAAATGTGGAGGTGTGTGTCTGGAACCCCAGAAGGGGGTTGAAACAAGCGAGGAGGATGCACCAGTCAGCTGACCTCTATTGGCGAGCCTCGGGTGCAATGAGAGACCTTGCCTCAAAAAATACATTGATGTGGACCTCTGGCTTCCACACACATATGCATTTGCACATGTACATACTTGTGTGAAAAGGGTAGGATCGACATTGCATTTCTGGCTCAAGTAGAGATTTCTGCACAGCAGAGGCTTTCTGGCAAAAGAACAAAGGCATAGATTTGTTCCCTCCCATAGTAGTTAATCCAAATAAGCCTGTCAACCACCTGAACAGGAAAAGCCCCTCAGCACAATCGTCCACCCTCACCCCATGTGGGTCTGTCCCTTCACAATGGTCCCTTTGGTCATAGGTCTCTCCCATCCCTTGAGGGTGCCCTATTTTTCTATGTAATCAATGTTATCGTCTACCCCGTGCTCTCTGGGTCTCGTCTGAATTCTTTCCACAGAGATCACAAAGATGGGGTGGTGAAGGAGGACCATAAGAAGGTCTCAGAAACTACTAGACTTGGGTTACACACAGTTTGTGGGAACACAGTGAAGGAGGGTGCTGCATCCTTCTCAGGCATTGGAGCCAGGGGAGCATGCCATGGTTTGTCCATTTCTGGGCACCTTAACAACTGGTTGCTTTAGTTCGTCTGCCGGACTTCCCCACAGAGTAGCTGATGCCTTTGAATGGCTTCAGAATTACTAAGTAACTCATTAACAACTTCCTTTGAGACTGAGGTACCCAGGGCCTTGGCGTACTTCTATTCTTAACATCCCCTGATAGCTCTTCCCCATCTCCAGTTCTTAGAGGACTTTTTCAAGTTCAGCTGACAATAGCCCTCCTTTCTGTAAAATATTTTGTAATTGTTTGGGCCGTTCTAGAACGATGTGTTTTTATTGTGATCACTCCATCCATCAATGCATTTTAAGAATTTGACTGAGAACTTTTCAGCTCTCTGTTTCTTCTATGTGAAGACTTACGGCAGACAGTTCTAACGCCTGTACTGATGGTGACCCCACGGGGACACATGTTCAGTAAGTCTCAGCGTGGGCTTCTGGGGAAGAGTGGAGATGAGGAAGTCAGAGCAGAACACACGCTAATGCTGTGGTTATTTAAACTCACACCAGAAGGCAGATCTAACTATCCTGGTATACTTAAGACACACTTCTATGTGAAGAAACACGTTTCCTCCCGCGAGAAGATGGCTCTCAATTTGAAATTAAATGATGAGTTTTTGCCCTCTGCCCCCTTCAAGTCACTCCAGTGGAGCACTCTTTGTTTTACAAATTCTTACTTCATAAAGCCTTCTGGTTTATTCGGAATGATCTCTCCATGTCTTGTCTTGTCCCCTCCCTGCTTTTAACTTGGGTAATGTAAAATTCTTTCATGAGTGAAGAGCAGAGAGGAGCTGGAGAAGATGGATCTCCTGCTGGGCAGAAAATATGAAATTGCTCACCCAGACCAGAAAGAGATTAGCTTAGCTCTCACAAGTCACCTAAAGCCTGTTTGTTGCTCTGGGGCTCCCAGTAGGACTCGTCATAGAGTCGGCAACAAGGAGACAGCAGCACCTCACCAGATTGACTTCAGTGGGGAGACAGCACCTCACCAGGCTGTCGACTTCAGCAGCATCTCCTTAATACTGTGGACCATCCCTGTGTAATTCCTCTCGATCCATCTCCAGCCCCCTCTTCTCTCTGTTTGTGAGTGTGTACATATGGTGTGTGTGTGTGTGTTTGTGTGTGTGTGTGTGTGTGTGTGTGTGTGTGTGATGGTGGGGGTGGCACTAGCCTCAGGCCTGACTGTACCCTGGCAAGCCTGCTCCTTGGACATACTTGGATGTCTCTGCTCTAGAGCGTGGAATGACATTTGGGACCTTGTAAAAGCTGTTCTGTTGATTCTGATGGGAAGCCATGGCTGGAAATCTGCACCCTTGAGTTTTATTCCCCCTGAAGAGCCAAGAAATGAAATTCTGGTCTAATTGCGAAAATTTCTATGACTCACTATTCTTTCAAATATGCTTATTAGCACATTTCAATATATTATTAGTAGGCAAGAGAAATATGTCTAAGCTGTTTTGTACTCCAGGAATTGTTTAAAATGTCAGTGACTGATGAGCTAAAAATATGCTTCTTGCTTGGCTTGTTTCACTTGAGCGATGAATTAATTAGAAATATGTTATTTCTGTCACTCAGATCTCAAGGCCTGGTCATGTCACTTCTTCTCAGATGCTTTCTGACCAGGGCAGCAGCTAACCGAGACGGCCTTGAACAGTTCTAGCGGCATCATTTACTGGGTGCTGCCTAGCTGCTGAATCCCGCAGGCGTAACTTCTAAGAATTTATTTTAAAGAGAAGCAGCACCTTTGAAACAGTTGGCAGAGAGCCAGAATTAGAAACCCCATCTGGAAGGCTCTAAAATCACCACCACATCTTCAAGAAAGACATTACAGGGGTGTCTTTCCTTAGACTGCTGGTTCAACGTTTGTCTCAGGATTCTCTTTGGCAGGCAGTATTGGTTTGGAGGTGAGTATGTGTGTAGGACCTCCTGAGAAGAATTAGTTATGTTCATAGTGAGATACTTCTCTCCAGGAAATCCCCTGCAGAACACCTGTTGGTGCCCAGACATCTAGTATTATGCACAGGCAAGGCCACTGGGGCATACATAAATGATTGTAAGGGTAATAGAAGTTTCCTCCAAATACCCTGTTCTTGCTCCTGGGTGTCTCAATTCCCTCAAAGGAGAAAGAATCCGTGACTCTGTATTTGAACGAAGGCTTAAAGCACAAGGCTGGAGACAAAGTCAGGGGTGATATAAGAGAAGTTACTGGGAGCAGATATAGAGCCAAACACAAAAAAGATGGAGGACAAGCAAGCATCCGAAGGAGGGTGGGAAGTGATGCTGCAGCAGAGTTGGGGACAGATGGTCCAAGGACACAGCCCAAGATGAATAGACCGTTCTCCTCCAGCAAGGGGGGGGGAGGAGGTGGCAGACATGCCCCTTACTGTGGCCTAAGGGATTTATTGAAGACTTTAATTTTTTCTTTTCTCCTCCCCTCCTCTCCTCCCTCCTCCTCTTCTCCCCTTTCTTCTCCCATTCTTCCTCTCCCTCCATTCTTCCTATTCATACCCCATCATTTCTTCCTCTCTCCCTTTCCCTCCTCTTCCTCTTCTTTTCCCGTTCCTTTCTTCCCTTCTCCCACCTCTTTCCCTTCCCCTCCTTTTCCTTTTTTTGTGTATATTCTCCTAAGAACTTTATGTTACAGTCAGGACACACAGTCATCTAGTCACCTCCATGAACTCCCCCATGCTATCATGCCAAGTATAGTGTCTGGAAAGCTCTACAAAGGAAACTATCGTATGGGAACTGTTGAGCCTGTCACAAACCTAATGTCCTTAGACTTGTCATTCAATGTATGTTCCTTTTTCATTGCTGAGTCAATTTCCATGACTGTCACTTCACTTATAGTTGAGGGTGTGTGGGTGACAGTGTGGAAACTCTCGTCTCTCTGACGTTGTGGGAGAGCTTGGACGTGCTCCTGGTGGGTGGGATGGTGGCTGCATGTTTCTGACAGGTGCCTTTTGTCAAAGCAAAGAACTTCCTTGGCATTGTAATTTGCTACAAGTTTTAATAATGAATAGATGTTGAAGAAGGTTTTTTCTCCATTATTTAATATGATTATGTGGGTGTTTTTCTTCTTTGGACACTACTTTGTTGGATGATGATGATAATGATGATGATGTGCAAGCTTTGTAGTCTGGTGATAAAATAGACTTGCCATTTTGGTTGTTTTATTTTTAACATATTTCAGTATTTGATTCTTGTTAACAAACATTCCTGGAGTACTTCGTTGACAGTATTTGTGACTGTATTTGTGGTGGATACTGATCTAAATTTTGTTGCTATCTCTTTCCTGGTTTTAGTATTAATTTGCTATGAATGTAACGCTGACGTCCTAAAGTGACGTAGGATGCGTAGCTGTAATGCCATTTCTTCATTAAGTGTTTGATAGAATTCACTCCTGCAAATCACTAGGCCTCAGGGATTTCTTTGCAGGAAGCTTTCAAACTGCAAATTCATTTTGCCACATAGGTAGCATGGCTCAGATGATCTGTTTTTTATCACAAGTGAGCTCCAGCAGTTTATCATTTGAGAGGAATTACTCCATTAAATATAAGCTGCTGAATTTACATAGAGTTATTTATAGTATTTACTGCTCTTCTGTTAATATCTGTGGAACAAAATAAATTTCTTTCTTTAATCCACAATAGTTATTTTCCCTCCTTCTATCCTTCCCTCCTTCCTGGGACTTCCCTTTCTCTGTTTATTCATTTATTAAGACAGAGTCTTATTGTGTAGCTCAGGCTAGCATTAAGCTCACAGAGAGTGCTGGCCTCCACTTCCCAAGTGCCAATGCTGGCATTAAAGGCATCCACCACTACACCTGACTAATTTGACATTTTCTTTTTTCTTTCTTACAGATAGAGTTAGTTGAATGACTGGTCTCCCCCGGGCCTCCTCTCCTTCTCAGCATTCTTGTGTAACTCCTTCCTGCCTCTCTCTAGCCTTTGGGGCTGTGCCATGCAGGAGACGCTGGCTAGGCCCTGCCTCCTGGCTACTCTTTCTAAGCATCACTTTTTCACGAGTAGAAAGTATCCCAGTTTCATATTATCTAAGCACATAAAACCTCCGTTTTGTGAGCTTCGAGATGGAAGTCCGATTCTTCTCTGGGAATTTTTGAAAGTATGTCCTTTAGTTCACTAACTCCTAACACGGTGAACTCAGAATTAGTGCTCAGCTCCTGAGCAATTTGTACTCTTTATGCCTCCACACACAGAGGAGGCATGGTTAACACCTCATTACAGTAGAGAACTAGATCCCACACGAGACCCATATCTTTGACTGGGCTGTCTGCGGGTTCAGCTCAAATGGCACAGGAGAACAAATAATAGATCCCCTGTGGACATTCCAATGGCCCTTTGTTTAATCCTTAATCTAATTGGCTAGACCTAGAAATATCAGGTGAAGTCAAATGAATTGATGTGACTGATCTTATTGCACCCATTTATTCTCCAGTGTTGAGGCAGGAGTGTCCTCCTAAATCCCCAAGGCCATGCGGTTGCCCTTTAGTCTCTTTCAGCAGTGAGATCATAGTTCCTCACCCTTACCCTCTACCCTACCATATACATTTTATATTCAGTATCTGCATTTAATAAGAAGGCAGCATCCCTGCCACTAAGTCGTGTGTGTGGTCACAGTCAAGTATCTCTTTATTAATTCATATCTGAACCAACACAATGCCCAGTCACTGAGGGAGATAGATGAAGCCCCAGACTCCATACGTGTCAGCCCCTGAGAACCCCACAGTTTTGTCCAATGGTGTGCTCGGAGCTTCCAGCCTCTCAATTATAACGAGTTTCTCCGACTGTGTCTTGTGAACGTGGACAACAAGGAAGCTCTTAAAAGCTGACTATGGTAGCTCAGTCAGCCATCCTGGCACTTGGGAGAAGGAAACAGGAGAACTGGGAGTTCAAGGTCACTGCCCACCACACAGTGAGTTTGAGGTCAGCATGAGCACCATGAGACCCAATCTTAGATGTTATCATAATGAATAAAAGGAAACAAAATGCAAGGATCAAGATTCCTACTTCCCTACTGCTCTGTCACATGACCTTTGGGGTTGTAATGATTAACTTAGCTCTTTGGGGCCCGTGTCAGGTGTTTGATAAGCTGACTGGTCAGGTCCTTTCCAACATGGAGCAGCTTTTAAGAAAATCACCATATATGTTTTACACCTTTATGTCCAATTGCTAAAGAATCTGGACCCAAACCAGAAGAAATGATTTCAGCCTTGAGATAATTCTCAGTCCCATTTGGACTTTGCTGGGTACATTAAATTGAACTCCTGTGAGACTGCACAGCATCTTCCCCAAGACTATTGGTCACGTCTGGGCAGCAGATGTGCAGAAGGGGCATTGAGTAGAGATATCTGGTTAACAGAACATCAGCAAATCAAGAGAGTATCTGGGGCAGTGTCTGGAGCATTGGGGAGAATTCTTACGGATATCGACATGGGTGACAGTCATGTCACGTAGAACACTGTCCTGCCTGTGCTTCCTCACTGGACCTGCAGTGGACAAGCAGCAACATCTCAGACACAGACTCTGCACCATCTGGGTCACAATACAGAAAAGCAGATGTGAGGTGGTACAAAAGCTGTCCACATCAGAGCTCCTGTGGACTTGGAAGCCAGGCACTTGCCTTCCTTGGAGAAGCCTTGACCTCTCGGTGGTTGGTTCCTGCTTCCCGTGCTAGCTGTTCAGAAAGCACCATGTTCTGTCTTATTTTGTCATCCAACAGAATTGCCGAGAGCCAGAGAGTTTGGGTTTTATCTATGGCCTGGGCAATAGAAGCAGGAAAGTTGATGTATATTGGGGTACACACCTCGGGAGGCATCTGGGGGGACAACACTGTGCCAGCTCACCTGCCACACTCCCTACCTGTGTTTCTCTCAGTCCTGCCCCTGCCACTGTGGTCTTTTCTGTTACATAATGATGGAGCAGACCTCAGGTTCCCATCACCCCCTCATCAAACCAAGGGCTGTTCCTGTCTTCCTTCATCTCTGCCTCTTTATTGGCTTTGCTGGCCTTCAGAAAACCACATGGGAGCAAAAGAGTGCATCCATCTCCGCCACTTACTTTCGAACCATAACTTTATATACTTACCCATCACGATCAATAGAAGCACGCAGAGAGTCAGGATGGTGTGTCATTTTAGCTGAAAGGTGTATAGTCATTTCTTGTATATTTCCCTGGGTGTCTTTTCTTAAAGAGCACACCTAAGATCCAGTCTGGTGGTGTTTGGTGTCATCTTCTTCTCTACATGTAGGTAAAACAATCATAGCTACTCAACTATAGTCATAGCTAGTCATTAATATCCACAAGGAGCCAACAAGATGACAGCAGCCAACAAGTTTTCCAAAGGATCCATTGTGACAGTTCTCTGGCATGTTTATCCTTCCTCTGAGTGAGAGAAGATACCATTTAGGAATATAGTTTCCTTTTAAGTATTCTGAGGGTTAATCTTCACTGTCAACTGGGCTGGTTTGGAATCACCTAGGAGACACACCTCCGCGTGAGTCTATGAATTTCTGGAGAAGTTTAACCTTGTAGGGAGACTCATCCTGAACATGGATGCCATCATCCTATAGGCTTGAGTCTCAAGACTCACCCTGAACATAGGTGCCATTATTCTACAGGCTGGGGTCTCGAGACTCAGGAGGAACAAAATGAAAGAGAGAGGAATGTGAGCTGAGTACCAGCATCCGTCTTTCCCTCCTGGCTGTGCGTGCATTTCACTCAGCTGCCTTGACTTTCCTACCATGATGGAGTGTGCTCTCAAGCTGTGAGCCCTGATAAGCTCCTCGTCCTTTAGGCCACTTTTTCCAGGCATCTTCTCGCAGCAACAAGAAAGGGGGCTAATACAGGCATTGTGTGCATGAGAGAAGAGAGAGCCAGGAGGAAAATCTTACTCTTTTCATCAAGCCACCAAATGGGAAGCAGGACACACACCTTGGTCAAATTTATTGCAAGAGCTGTCCATGAGAAATGGCTACTGTTTAAACAAGCTCATGGGAGCTTTAGGGGACAGGAAGACCAGCTTATCTCAGGAGGGTTCCATTGCAAGTCAGAGATGGCAAACTTCTAAAAGTTTTAGGACTGCTGAGGGCCACCAGGGCTGTGGAGTCAGAGCTGTAGGCTGGGTAGGGGGAAAAGATCATCCCACCTGGGATGAGATGTGATGCAGAAGCTGGACATGCCTCTTCCACATCTGCTGTGTTTTATAAATTCATTAGTGTCTACAGTGAGGACTAGCTTCAACTTCCTTCCACAAGCTCTTGGGTTTTTTTTTTTTTTCCTGAGCTCATGACTAAATCTGAGAAACTAAACACACAGATAATTGTTATAAGAAAAAATAATAATGCAGTTTTGAGGGAGCCAAATAACCCAGGCCTTGTCTTAGTTTGGTCCCCCCAAACCAATCCTGAGATAAAGGTGTTGTTGAGCATTATTCCTGGAAGGGGGATCCGGGACACACCAGAAGGTGAAAAGTGAGACAGGGAGGGAAACAAAGCCAACTGTGTTGAGTTACTTACTCTGAGCAGCTGACGCCCAGTTCATGAGCTACAGGGATGCTAGGGGATTCTTCACACAGAGTGGATGGGAGACCTGGGTGTTTCTTCACTGAATTCAGGCTCCTATGTGAGTAGGCTGTGTTTAGGGAACCGTGAATTCCTGCCGTTCGGGCTTAGCCATCCTTGGGCAGTACAGGGAGTTTTCATTAGAAGTAGCCATTTTCTTATTCCTAAGAACACGGTGTGGATCTGAGGCTGGAATCAGACTCTCCGCAGCTCAAAGCCATCTCATAAAGAGCTAGCCTCAGATCCCCTCTGCTGCCATGGAGCACACCCTTGCTGCATGAGTCACTAGAGAAAAGGAAGCCAGAGCTGTAAGGCTTTTTAGCTAAGACATTTGTGGTTGGGGTGAAACTTGACCCCGCTGGCCAGGAGAAACACATGAGAAAGACTTCCTTTTACAAACCGTTACCTGCACACACAGCTGAGCTGCCGTTACAACCAGTGCGAGCCACCTGATGTGAGTTACGGGAACTGAACTTGGGTCCTCCTCTGGATTATGTGCTCTTGAACTGTGAGCCATCTCTCCAGCACCCCGTCCCCCAAAAGTATACATGGTAATACGATCAGGTTCATGCCAGCCTTTAGTCATGACGTATGTTAATAATATATGCACATGTGAAGTTTTATGGCTTTAAAAAAACTAATTCACACATATTACCTTTTCATACCCTTATAGAATTGGCAGCAAGCAAGGCGTTACCCGCAGTTTCCGGGTGGCATAATGAAAGCTCAGGGCAGTGAGGTGACTTATTTATTGCAAGTCATAAAACGAAGCTCAGGTATGGAGAAGGCTGCCGTGCTGCAGCCTGCAGAATGAATTCATGCACAATGTGTTTTAAACACCAGCATCTGAGCTTGCTGGTGGGTGCAGAGCTGTCTTCTCCCATGATCCTACAAGGACAATGCCTTTTAAAGGAAAAGACTGCCAAATGAGTGTGTCTGACCACAGGCTCATTTAAGTTCTCACCCAGCACTGCCCTGTTCTTCCTGAAGGGGAGGAGGACTTCCCTGTAGAGCAGAGTGGCCAAGCTGGACCTTCATTCTCAGCTTTCACTTTTCCTGATGCTTTCCAGGAGACATAGCCTGGAGGGGCAGCTCTTGCACTCCCCCTGGTTGCATCCTTGCATACATAGGGGTTCTCTCAGCCTCTCTGCATCGTGTGACTGTCCTGCTATAATGATGGGCAGTCCATCTGGCCTAAGGTGGATTGATAGCCTTCTTCCCAGGATCCTGAATCAGGAAACTAAAGGGTATAGACACCCATCAGGGTCCTCGAGAGTGGGGTTTCTGAGTTCTGCTGCCTCAACTCTGAAACTGCTCTTCTGAGATCTGCATAGCTTTTGTCTCTGTTAACTCCCTGGTACATCAGAGGTCTTTAATTAAATATTACTTTTTGCTTCAGCTTCCCAGTATCTGTTTCTGTCGCTTGCTACCAAGCAGGTACTCTCACTTTCAGGCTCCACCAGAAGAAGAACTACTAGGGATGGGAGCCAGTCAGGGGAGCTTAGAAAGTGTGGGAGAAAGCTTCTGCACTATGGAGGCCAAAGGACATAACAGTCCCAAGGGGTGCAATGTTGTGACAGCGATGTAAAGTTGTAACAGGAGAGATTCAGGGGGAAGACTTAGGCATAGTAGACACCATTAAAGTATGCAGAGTGCAGTCTGAGGCGGTAGAAGGTTGACTTAGCTATGGTATGTGGGGGACAAGACCGAATGTCATCTTACAGTGGCTTAAGATTGACCGATCGTCCTGTCTCTTGCTGTCCCTTCTGGAAAACTTCTGGACAAGGTGCGCCCACACCTATTAACAGATAACCTTTGGTTCTTGACCCTCCCTCCAGATGGCCTTGGAAACTTCCCCCACCCCATTCGCTCAGGGAAGGAACGAACACTTAAAAAGCAGAAATAGTCATCAGCTCTTGGATTTCCCTAGGGAGCAGCAGTAGCAAACACACAAAACAAACAAACGAAAAATCCCAGTGATGAATAAAGAGGATTCATATTAAAGATTAAGGACCTATTTTGTAGAGCAACAAAAATCTATAGCCACAACCTTGGGTGGTGCTTGGTGACAATCCAGGCGGCTTGTGAAAGTAGCTGACTTTAAAGCCCAACGGAAAGCGGCTGACCTATCAACCCAGGCTGAGCGCTTCATCTCCCAAGGTTTCCAGGAAATGTGTTCCGGGCCTTAAAATTGGGACCTAACTACTGGGGAGCTTTCTCGGAAGCCCAATTTCCCAGGATTCTTTTTCCTGCCTTTTGTCCTCACTAACTCTTCAACTCGGCACCTGGCTTCTACCTGCCACAGCGCTTCACCCTCGCCACCACCACACCACACCCTTGCCAACCCCAGACACACCTTCTGCCCTTCCAGAGCCCCAGGCCTCCAAATGCCACTTGTCTCCTCTGCGGAGGAGCCGCCCTTCTCTACCTTCCTTCAATTCTCAGCCCTCTCTTCTCTACTTAGTCCTGGAGACAGACTTGCAGGTTCCCAGATTATAGACCTCTGAGTGGATTGGTGTTTCTTTTCTATTGGGGAAGGCAAGATCAGGGTGTCGTTCCCGTCTCTTCTGTCTCACTACAGGCCTGTCAGATCCTGTGTCCCTCTACAGTAACACCATCTGCTGGCCCTTCCTCTGCTGCTGCTGCTGCTGCTGGTGTGTGTGTGTGTGTGGTAGTAGGGATGGGGAGTAAGTTTCTCCATGCCCTGACAATAGGCTTTCTTCCTTTATTCCTCAGCCTTGGAACGGAGCTGGCATCCCACGGCTGTTGGCAGTTTTGCTTCTTAATTCCCTCCGCCAGACAGCTTCTTAATGAAGACTCTCTCTAGCTAGGCCTTTCGCAAGTGTCGTCTCTCTTGCTGACCCTGACAGCTACAGATTTCCTACAGAGCTAACTTTTCTCCTTACTCGAGGGGACTCCATGTCAGTGATAACTTCTACTAGATAATGAAATTCAAGTTTCTAGGCAAATTCCTAAGCAGCTCTGCTATTGTAAGGGAGAATATAGTGCAGTAGGGAATTCAATTGCAAGAACTGGTGACCAGAAATAGAAAAATCTGGCTCAACAGTTAGAACTTGATAGACATAGGGGTGGGCTGGCTTTAAAGAAAGGTCTTGTGGTCATATCTGGCTTACCGCCTCAAACCCTTGAACCCAGCTTTATTTAGGATGCTATCACTAGTATTAGTAATCTTTTTTTGCCTGCCTTTCTCATTAGAGGGCAAAAGCAAACAAATTGTCTTCATCTTAGAGTATTGTACCTAGCAATGTAGTTGAAGGTAGGTGTTCAAGACCCCACCCCACAAAGCCTTTAATGTAGAAGAGAAGATGCCATTTCAATCTATGAGAGCTACAGCATCCCAACCTTCCCAACAGCAGAGAACTCTGTGCCCCACTGGGGACTCCATGCCATGATACCTGGGTAAACATCCCCACTCTGCCCCTTACAAGCTCTGGAACTTGACCTAGGGTGTTTTCCCTCTCTGACATACAGTATCTGCAGGTAAACCGAGGATAATGATAACACTACCTAGAGATGTTTTTGCAGATCTTCCACACCTAATTGTCACTTAGATTATGTGCAGTTGTTCCAGGTAAGACACAGGGAGCTCCTGAATAGCTCTTAAGAGAAATAGTTATGGCTGACCTAGTCAACTAAATGCACAAAACTGCTGTAAAAATTATATTATAAAAGCACTAAACAAATACTTAAGGGATTTTTAAAGACACCAGAAAAGTGAGGAGAATGTAGTGATTCTCAACTGGGGACCACCTTGACTCCAGGGGACATTGAACCCCCTCCTCTTTGGTTGTCACCACTGGGGTGTGTGCAGGCATGTGGTTATTGAGAGAAGAGATGCTACCAATGTCCTCCAGTGCCCACCACAGCCCTCCTCAACAAAGCACTACACATCCACAGAGACCCCTGGTTTGAATGTGTAAGTGATACTCACAAACACCTGGGCCAAAGGCACATGAGTTTTGGTGCTACCCTGACTCCCTTTCTGGAAAAATCAGGCTAAGGCTCTTTGCTGTCTGCTGCTCTTGGCCGGGAGCACACTGTCCCTGCCATTGTGACTGCATTTGGGTTCCTAGTCCAGTGATAGGCTGCTTCCTGAAGCTTCCTCGTGGGTAATACATTTTTAAATGTTTACAAAGTAACCAGGAAGGGTAAAAATTAGAGAACAATTGAGAACATAGGCACTCCTATCTATTTGTTCTGGGAACACATGGCCAGCATTAAAGCCACAAAGGACAGGATTGGTGTTCCAGGTATTGGCATTATAGCTAGGAACATTAAGCCTCTACTGGGCTAGCCACAGCATGATGTTTCAAATATTGTGTCTGCCAAGGTCAGACTCTGCCACTCTTCTCTGGTTTGTCCTGTGTCATGGTTCTTGGTGCCCAAAGCTGTGATCTCCATATTCTTTATTTTGATGGTTTAAAATGGCTTTAATATGTATTAATAGCCGCTTCACTAATAACATTACCAGAGGGCATATGTGCATATGTATGCGTGCTTGTGTGTATGTGTGTGTGTGTGGTATGTGTAACTTCTCCTTATTGGTATCAGTTTTCACAGTTCTGACAAGATATCTAGTGTTAGTAAGAGTAAAGTCTGGTCTATCTATCACCTCGGAGTGTGCATCTGTTCACTCAGGTCTCTCTCCGTGCACTGAGTCTGCTACCCAGCCCAGCATACATACGACACATCCTGTCTATGCACAAGCTGCCAAAACGAATGTTAACAGTTCTCAACCTAGGCAGCTGTAATGGAACTATAGCTTGAAACATGTATAGTTTATCATTAGCTATTCCAGTTTTCATGAGATGGCCACATGAGCATGCAGGGATGCAGATGTTCTAGATGGACTAGGAAGGATTAGAAGCAGCCCACATGTCCATCTGTATAGCATGGAACTCTGCAGAGCAGTTAACAGAAGCCTCTGTTGGCATGGGTAGCAGCACAGAAAGATGATGAGAGAGATGTCCTGGAGGGACGGAGGTTCCCTAGGTGTGCACACTAAAGCCAGAGCAGTAGTGACTGCTGGGCTGCTGGGCACATGGGAAGTGGGGGTGGAGTGGGGAGCAGGGGTCCAATGAGAGCATAGCAAGTTCCCTCAGTTCAACTGATGGAGGAAGCTGTCTCTTCGCCATTATGCTTCCTTGACACTGCTATTAATGACCAGCTGACCATAAAGGGATTCGTTTAGGCCCTTGCTGCAGTTTTAGTTCTCTCTCTACTTGTTATGCCACAACTGTACCGTGCTGAATACTTCATCTTTGCAGCATATTGTGAAATTAGGAAGTGGATTCCTCCAGCTGTGTTCTTCCTCAGGATTCCTTGGGATGTTCATGAGCTTCCGAGGTTCCATATAAATTTTAAAGATATTGTTTTATATTGCTTTGGAAAAATGTTACTGGTATTTTGGCTGGGGTTAAGTTAGAATTGTAGATTTCTCTGGCTACTATGGGAATTTTAACAATATAAATAATATTTTTTCCAGAAGATGAACACAGTCATTTTCCTGTGTTTGTGCCATCTATCATTTCAGACGTGTGTGTGCACGTGTGTATATGTGTGTGTGTGTGCAGTTGTACACACATGTATAGGCCAGAGGTTGCTGTCATTTTCTTCACTGCTTCCTCATTTATCTTTGGAGACAGAGTCTCTCATTGATCCCAGAGTTTACAGTTTGGGCTAGAAAGACTGCTCACCAAGCCCAGAATCCTCCTGTCCCTGCTTGTCCAGGACAGAGGTTACAGCTGCTGCCTCCGCACGTAGCTTTTCACATGGGTGCTGGGGATCTAGACTTAGATCCTCATGCTTCAGTGAGCCCTTCACCTACTGAACTGTCTGCTCAGCCCTTCTTTAATTTCTCAAACAATGCTGCATATCTTTCGGATTGCATGTCTCTCATTGTCTTAGTTAGTTTATTCTAGACATTTTTTTCTTTTTGGTGCTATTGCCAAGAGAATTATTTGTTTCGTCTGCTTTTTATGTAGCTTACTGTTAATGGGTATAAATTCACCTGATTTTTGTGTATTATGTCTGTATACTGCACCTGAAGAAATAGCTTTACTTTCAACAATATTGTATGTATTGCTTAAGCATTTTACACTTAAGTTCGTAAGACCCATAAATCACTGTAACTATAAGGGGAAGTGGTAGTTATGGAAGAGGAGGCCCCGTTCTGCATGGGTGCATTAAGGAAGATGCTGGAGAGAAACCAGCATCTGGACTGGGCTAACAGGAGTCTGGAAGGCTGGCATGGAGAGGAGTGTTATTGCACACTGGGCACGAGTGGCTTGGGGACGGGAAATGTGGCATTGAGAGGCAAGACCGCCTCTCAGAAAGTTAATGTTCTTGTCTATCCTGTTGACGATTCTTTTAGCTTTCTCCTGTAAGCAAAAGCCTACAAACGCGAGGGGACATGACAGCTGTTGAGTTCGACCTATCAGCCAACTCTCCCTGAGGCTGCAGAGGACAGATGCGGCCATTGTCCAGCCAACTTAGGACCATCACTCCCATTTTAGCTTTCCTTATATTGCATAGCATGTCGCAATCCTGATGAGTGCGTGTATAAAGGCTTCCAAGTACAAAGCAAGTATGAAATAGAACACTGCAAACATGCTGTGCTGGTTGGTTTCTGTTAACTTGACATAATGTGGGGTCATCTAGGAAGAGGGACCGCAACTGAGAAAATAGAAACTGAATGTCTTTGATTCTGTTGAGAAAACAGCAATAGAGACCAAAGTAGAATACATACCTAGCAGCTATATTTTAGGGAAACATTAGAAGGCTAATACATTTGTGGGAAAGTGCACAAATTTGAAGAGGAAATTGACACACATTTATAAAGCAAACACATATGATGAACAATTGCATTCAAGCTATAACCGTTATCAATACTCCAGTATGGGCTCTTATGACATCCCCCAAAAGTTGCCCTCCGAAAATGTAACTATTTCTTAGCTAGATTTCTAGGTTGCTGGGATAAAACACCATGAGCATAAGCCAACTTGGGGAGGAAAAGGTTTTATTTCAGCTTACTGTTCGTTGCCCAGCATTAAGAAAGTCAGGGAAGAAACTCAAGATAGGAACCTGGACAAAGGAAATATAGCAGAGCCTGTGAAGGACGCTAAACTCATTTAATCTGGTATTTGATTTTTTTGTTATAATTGTGATGTAGAATAAAGGATGGGTTATTTCTCTATGATGCTATCACTTACAGCATTCCCCTCGCCTAGATGGTGTGCTGATGGGCCACACCATGTGTGTTTTTCTACGTCTGCCCTAAGTTCCCTTTCTTTGTTATCATCTTTTGATAAAGAAAGTTATTGGGCAAGCATGGCTGGTTCTTATGGTTCTTGTCAATCATTTTAAACTTTTCTAATGCTCTTCAGGAGGCTTGCATACTCTGGACATTCCTCAAACAATTGAGATTCTGGAAATTTCAGCTTAGATTTCCGTGCATGGAGAACTTGATTTGGGAAAATTCCCATGATAATGGGGGCGGGGAATTCCACTCTTCACAGTGAACCATACCATCATCAACAGCGACGCACTGAAGGACTTCCTTCTCTTCTGAAACAACCTTTCCAAGTCTTTACATTGAAGTGTATCTCTTTCCATCCTGCCGGTTCCTCTTGTTCTTGTACTCAGTCCCTGTTTTCTGGGACATGGTGTGGGTGGTGTGCCTCCTCCCAGGAGGGCCTGTTAGGAGCTGGGGCAAGGCTGCCTAGGCTTGCTTGATTTTGCACCAACCATCATCTCCTACCTTGTTCTCTGCTGCCGAATAGTGGCTTTGGGTAAAATGAAACAAGCCCTCTGCCCCCTCACCCACCATGGCACAAAGTGCTCTTGCCTCCTTGTTCTTTCCCCTAACTGTGGGCCTCTGTCTTCACGCCAGTCTGCTCTGCTCTTCCTCCTCAGCGCCAGCTTTCCCGGTCATTATCTCGATGGACATGGCATGGTTAAACCCTCTTATCTCTCTAGGAAGATTTATTATTCTGCTACATATTTTCTGTTTCTGCCTTTTTCAGCAGATAATTGAGTTTGGTTCTCTTTTTTTCCCCCTGAAATTTAACAGACCTTTTAGCTGGGACAACTCATGGGTAATTTCACCAGCATGGTTTGAACCCTCCTGGCATCTATAAATCTTGCTTTCTGTTTTAATTCTGTTTTGTGCTTTCGGTTCTTGCTTACTTCATTTTCTGGCAAAAGTTGCTTCCTTTAGATTGCAAGTATTACATTTGAGAAGGTGTACCCTTGTGCATAGCAACCATCACCCTCAACACTGATGCCTATTGTTATCACAGTCTGGCCTTTGACGTCTTGTGATAGTCAGTCCCTCATCCCTAGGAAATGCCTCCTAACCTTGCTCCACCTTACAGTCCTACCATCACCATTGGATCTGAACCACCAAGTAGGTCCTACTCAGCTCCAAAGCAGCTTCAAAAAATAATTTTTTTATGCTGTCAATGCCTTGACCTCATTGATCTGTCAAGGGTTAATGTAGAAACAAGAGCCCAGAAATAAAGGCAAAATTCCCATTCTTTGAGAATCAGGCTGTGATGAGGCACACCTTTAATCCCAGCACTGGAGAATTCAAGGCCATCCTGGTCTACAGAGTAAGTTTCAGGACAGTGAGGCCTGTTATACAGAGAAAACCATTTTCAAAAAAACCAGAAAATAGAAAAAAAAGAAAAAGAAAAGAAGGAAAAAGGGAAAGAAGATAGAGAGATTTTGGAACCTGACCCATGCCTCACACAGGCTTCTGGAACCAGAAGCCTCATGTCTCATAAAGCTATACACATATATTGGCAAGTCTCAAGAAAAACAAGGTAAGCTGTGAAGTATAACCCTTAGCAAGATAACAAGAGGTCTGTCTGTCCCCTCAGACATGGGCCCACCGAGGCGTCCCATGATGACAAGGACAAGTTAGGGAACTTCCCTCTTAACTCTCTGCAGCCTGGATCCCTCTCTGGGAACGTGACCACTCCTTTCTGGCAGCACATTTCAGTGAATTCTGACTGTCTGATCCATGTGCTAGTAGATTCTTCCTGCCTCCTGTATGTAGCACAGGCCTTCCCTGTGCTGTTTTACACAGGGAAAAACAAGGTCACACTGGAGAGTGGTTGGGAGATGACGGGATCATCGCAGCTGTCCCTGCAGACTCTGCTGCACCGTTCGCTTCCCTTTGCAATATCACGCACGCGTCCTTCACAGCTACCTCTCCACGTCTCTAGATTCATCCTGGCACTACCGGGTTCTCTGTCACTTCATCATAGACAGAGCGGCTTGAAAGTTCCTCCTTTTGCCTTTGGGTCTGGGACCCCTCTTGATTGCAGCTCAGTGCACACTACCCTTTCCCCTTCTCTGTTACCTCCGCTGCCTTTCGACTTCTCAGATTCCATTTATGAATGAAAGATACAAATGCTCAAATCTTACAATGACTGATAACAGTCTGGAGGGACACATGGAGGGGAGAGAAGCAGGATGTTTCAACATGTGCTTGGCCATAATGAGGCGCCAGTGCTGGGAAGCCGGCGGGTGCTAAGGAGGCTGTTTATAGAAAATCCTTCTTGGCCGAAGCCGATTCTCCTTCGGAAAGAACTTAAGATAAATTAAAAACCCATCTTATTTTATTTCAGTTATATTATAGCATAAATAAGTTTTGTCGTTTGGCCCAAGAATGGATAATATATTCTGAGTTTTTAATTAGAACCTGACAAATGAGCTTTAGAGGTTTTAAAGCCCTCAGGCCTTGGGCTCTGGGAGTGGCCACAGCAAGGCTTCAGAGATCTTGAGCCATAGATGGCAACTTACTATGGACTTCAGCAAGCTGATCAGTAGAATCCAGGGCAAGGGAGGACGTGCTCAGACTTGGAGCCATGTCCCTCTGCTGAGTGTCTCGAAGTCTCAGAGTAGTTTTTTTGGTTGTGGCATCTGCCCCCATGTTCCTCCACAGACATAGGGCCCAGGGTTACACAGGGAGGTGAAGACATAGCTGGCATTGACCTCATGAATTTTGCTTTTCAAAGTCCATTATGAAAGAAACTTCAGACAACATCATATTTCCCTGAGAGTTTGTGTTCTGATTAGGGTTTCAAGAGAGTCGTCTTCTGCTGTTACAATCAAATACAGCTCTGTGGCCCCTTGAAGAGCCACACGGGATGGAGCGACGAGTGGCTGGGGTTAGACAGACATGGTGGGGTACAGCCCAGCATGGGACCTCGGCGCTTGCACAGCTGAGCAGAGTGCTTACTGTATCTAAGATGAGAACAAGGACAACTCTGTCAGGATCACTAAGTCATGCAGGGTGGCATGGCTCTTGTTAAAATAAAAGACATTCATCGCTGCTGACCTATTGCCTCAGGAACCCATCTCCAATCACACAGTCAAATAAACCCATTTGTTTCTTTTTCCAAGAAGTGAAATGGAACCTTGAACTTGGGGCTCTCATGGTACACAGGAACGACACTGAAATCTTAAGCGAATCTCTCACCTGCTGTCACCTCTCATCGTCGGGTGAGTGTACTAAGAGAAGGGGCAGCGGGGCCCATGGAGTTCCTTCCTGTCACCCAGTGAGATTGATAATTGTCCCTACCCTGTTTCTTTAATGCATCATGCCATGCACAACCTGTTTGCCCACATGTCTGTTGTAAATCAGAGATCCCCTAAGACCACAGAGTCAAGAGCGCATTGCAGGTGCTGCCAAAGCCAGCCTCCAAGAGGAACGCCATTCTGTCCTGCTCTACTCTCTGTCTTACAGAAGACCCCATGGTGTAGGGGGTAATTTTCTAGTTGGGAAACAATAGACACAACTAACATTTAAAGAAAAAAATATCAGCATGAAGGGGTTTAGAGTTTCCTGCTGGGATGTTAGCCTATTGAATTATTCTCCACCAAGCTATTCACAGACCCATTAATTGAGAAATAAGGGCACACACGCCTATATAATTAAACTGCCCATTTTGCCTGTTTGCTAGAGTAGTTTCTAGGGATGTTAATTGTCCGAGTTTCTCTGAGCCTGGTAGATCTTGATAAGTTGTCTAAAGATCTACTCCCTTTAAAGTGTCAGGGGACTCCTTTCTCCCTATCTTGCTCCCTTAAAGCAGACATAGCACTTTGTAGAGATAATGACAAATAAAAGGACGATTTCTGCTTGGCTGTCTTCTTGGATTTTGGGGGGTACTAATGGCCCCTTCCTGCCATTAAATGATAAAAATTTCCTATTGGATTTTCTGTTTGGCCTGGGGCTAGGGGGAGGGGCTTTTCCTGACAGCAACCAGCAGATCACGACTTTGTTTGGGGCCAGCCATTCATTTCCTCACTGTTTTGCTTCATAAGAAACTCTATTTGATTTCGGTGTCTGCAGCTCCCCTCCTGGGCCCGCGTCTGCCGTCCATCACCCTCCTGTCCTGCCGCCTCCGCAGATGCCCTGTCCTCTTTATGAAGGTTCCGGAAGAAATGTCCATTGTGCCCTTGGCCCCTCTCTGTCTCTATCAGCCCTGCTCCATTCCTTCTTGTGCTTAATCGACCCTTTCCCACTGACTTTCTGAGGGGAAAAACATGTATATGGTTTCCTTTAGGGGAAAAATATACAAATGGCCAAATAAAAGAGAGGAGCTGTGTTGTGCAGTTTTCAGGCAGCCAGCAGTGATCACTGGCAACAATCTTTTCACTATATATATATATATATATATATATATATATATATATATATATATATATGTTACACTGACAGTTTGCAGCAGTCATTTATTTGTCCCAGCTTTTCTGGGCCATTCTCAATTTCAAACACTTCGTCCTGCTGCTGTCACTTCAGATAAACGTATTCACAAACAAGAGGGGCTGGGCCTCTTTTGACAGTGATGAATATACCCGGGATTTTAAGCTTCTGAAATATAATCAAACTGAATGTATGAGAAGCGTGGGTAGGGCTGAGTTTTCAATTAGCACAGAGGCAGACCTAGACTCTGTCAAGGAGTATGTGTGTTGAATGGCAGAAGCAAATAATGAATAGGTCAATAAGTATGTACAATTAGGCACACCATCAAAAATTTAAAAAGAACGACTATAAGCATTAAGAGGAATGGGCCAGGCTGGAGCCCTGACTTTCACTGCGCATGAGCAAGCTCCACCTGACATAGTGAGAATTATCATATTCACCTCATAGGCGGCTTGTCAAGCAAAGAGAGTTAATGCTTATAAAGTCCCTAGCATGGTGTCTAACATAGAGAATTGCTTTTTTTTTCCTCTTTAAAACATATGCCTAGCAGTATTTTTAGAAGTAGAAAACCATATTACAGTCAAAACAAGACTCCCTGGAATAGCAGTAAACGAACGGGGAGGCGCGGGGGCCGCCTTTTCCTGCTCCCAAGACAGAGGGAGTTGGGGAAATATTTCTTACACCGAGTCAAGTGATCGCAGGCACAGTGTCTGCCCAGAGTACAAGCCTAGTCGCCTGGCAGTAGATGAACTGGGCACTAGGTGGCCCCAGGTCTTCTGGATGCCCCTTGTTAGAGACACATGTGTCCTGAGAATAGATCCCGCTCTAGAACACTTTAGAGAAACTCTTCCCAACGGTGTCTTCTTCTGCCCTCCCAGCCAGGGCCATGGTGGGAACTGTTGCTTTCTTCCTCTTCTGAGCCCCCACAGTGTGAGTGGGGAGTAACACACTGCCTCCTGCCAGTCATAGCTGCTGGGCACTGCTGCTTCAACCTTCGCTTTGCTGCACTAGGCGGCCTGGCTGCAGCGGCTACCAGCTACTCAACAGTGTGGGTTCTGGAACAGGGTCTGGACAGCTGTGAGCGGGGACGAAGTGTCCAGTAGCTCTCAGACCTGGTGGCAGTTACCTCTTCCTGCAGCCTTATGAGAAAATGTAGACTCCTGAACCATCCCCAGAGATTCTGACTTGATAGTTATTTCAATAACTTTAGGGGATGTTTCTTAGCATAAGTGTTGTTTGTTAACTAGTGTGTGCTGAGTTCAGCCTTGGTACGTCATGGCCACAACTCTTTAGGGTTCACCTTCGACTCTGTGAGGCAGCAGTCATCCGTACTCTCTAAACCCCAATTCTTAAATTGTGGGTCACGATCTCTGGTGGGATTGTATAACCAAATGTGAGGAGAGTCCTCGCCACAAAGAGGCAACATTAAAAGGTTTCTGAACATGCAAATAACCAAAACGAATTTAAAAATCAAATGTGTAATGAACTCAAGGGGTTGCTAGCAGTGTTAATCACGTTGCACCATATGACTTTATGGGAGCCTTGGTTCTGAACATACAACACGAACACTTTGCACTGAGCATGCCAATGAGCCATACAACCAACCAAGCACTGTCTGAAACACCTCGACCCAGACCCAAGATATTTGTATACTATGAATTGAAGTGTTTTTTACTTTATATTCGGTTTTCTACTTCTATAGAAACAGTGGTTTATCTCAGAAAATAAGGCTCTCAAAACTTCTTTATTGTCATTTCTCAGTATGTATTAAATTAATATAACTTTAGATTTCATTATGCTAGCAACTTTAGCCTGGTGTTAGGAAAGAATTCCCAACTGTTTCTGAAGTGGCCATAAACAGCACTCTGCCATTTGGTACTATGTATTTCTGCCAAGTGGCATTCTAAACAGGCTGCTATCAACCCAAAATATCAATCCACTCTGAAAAATATTGAAGATGCTCCATGCCCTGCAATATCAAGTACTCAGCCAAGATTTAATACTTTATGTAAAATGAAGCCCATCTCTCATTAGTACACAAATTTTCTTTTAGCTTTAATTAATGATAAAACTGTTTGTGTACCCTACAGCTTTCTCTTTGGTTTAATATCACTAAGTGTTTGACTTATATGCCTATCTTACGTACTTCATATCCAGGTTTACAAACATATTTCTGGGGCAAAAAGGCATTTTGTAAGCAGAGAAAAGCTTGGTAAGCCCTGGCCTAGACAGCGTGTAGAATAATAGCTTAGAGAGCCTGTCATCTGACTATCAAGGCTCAGCAGTGGATGACCCCTGAAGCCTTTTCAGCTCAGGTAATTCTTGCTTGGGTCACAGCTCTCACGCTTGCCAGTTTCTAACCTGCTCCCAGACCTTCTCTACATGAACTTAACTAAATGTGTTTTGGACTTGGACGACCTAAGGGCATGCTTCTAACGTGGTTTAAAAACCAAATTGACACAATTTGAAGTGTCCTTTCTAATTCCTGAACCATCCAGGGCCCTAGAAAGGCTCTTCTTACCTGGGAAAAGAACCATAACTGGACATAAAAGACCTACTTTCCCCAAAGGTTTTCTTACGTTCTGGTAAAAGGGTAATTGCTGGTGTCTTTCCACCTGTCTGGTCTTTGAAATAAACATGCAGCAGGCTATCATGTCTGCTATCCTCCACTCTCTTCCCACGTGCCAATGGGACTAATGTTTCTTCAGCCTGCTTTCCCGCTTGTTAGTGTAAAGTGGATGTAAGATGCTGGAAGTAGTTATCTGTATCATTACTCTGAGGTCTCTATTGCTTTCTGTTTAATAAAAAGCATAGCCAGAGGCCCACCGTCTAGTCTTTGATTGCTAATTTCCCAAGAGCTTTATTATTATGCTTTCAAATGGCACACCGTAGAACTAAGTATTTTTTTTTTATCAGCTCTTCTATTATATATGGGTTTGGATATGAGGAGTAAGTCCAGAGACAGAAATCTTTATTGATTTTATCAATGATGAAAGTGTACATGCATTTGACAGAGCATAAACAGGAGGGCCCACAGTACAGGGAAGAAATTACTGTTTTACTTACAAAGACCATAAAAGGACAAGAATTTTGAGGAGTTGATAGAAGAATCTTTGAGACATGTTACTTTGCAAAGCTGGACTCCCAATAGTGACATCTGCAAGTGATGAACTGCCTCTCTCCTTATCTGAAAGGTGTGTGTGTGTGTGTGTGTGTGTGTGTGTGTGTGTGTGTGTGTGTAAAAATACTCTCTTAAACTGAGAGGAAGCAGATGGTGCATTTTATTAAGTGCGGGCATTGGCTAGTCCTGACTACAATTGCTATCTTTGTGAGGCTGAAGATAGGGCATTTTCTGTCATTTAAAACCATAATGGCCTTCTAGAAGTTACCCTGACAACCTGGCTGAGGCCGAGGTCTCCTTCAGCCTCTTCTCTGCTCTAAGCTTACACAGGGCTGCATCTAACCCCAGGGCACCAGTTGTAACCAATCCACACATGTGGGCTCAGTCATACTGGCAGAAGCTTGTCCTCTCTCTCCTGTTTCTATGGCCTGATATACTGTCCTTCTTACAATAACAATAAGTCTTTTTAATAATAAAAAAGATAATTTAAAACATTGATTAAGAAATGAATCAAGGTGTAATTAATTTTGTGTAGGCTATAGTATTCAATGTTAATTTGTGCTGTTGACAGTTTTGCATATTCATGAATGAAAAATTTCATTTATACAAATAATTTCTTGTGGTTTAAAGCTGAATTTCAAACATCTAAATAATTAAATACAAAAAAGACAGAGGTATCCTTTGGAGTTGTAAAGCAAAAATCTTTGATTTTTTTTTTAAAATCTTTGATTTTTTTTTTTTTTGGTTTTTCAAGACAGGGTTTCCCTGTAGTTTCTAGAGCCTGTCCTGGAACTAGCTCTTGTAGACCAGGCTGGCCTCGAACTCAGAGATCCGCCTGCCTCTGCCTCCCGAGTGCTGGGATTAAAGGCGTGCACCACCACTGCCCGGCAAAATCTTTGATTTTTTTATATTTTAAATATAAGAGAGTTGTGCTAATTCCAAAAAAAGGGGCAACGGTAAGTGACAAATGCCAGTCATACTACCAGCTTGTAAATGCTAGAGAAGAGCACAAACACTAGAGAGAGTGCTATGAAATGCAGATAAGAAGCTGCCCCACAGACTCGGCAAGAGCATCCTCCTTCTGGACCACTCGGTGCACAGGAACACCCACTCATTCACCCATGCCTTTGCAGGCTCTATCTCTGGGACAGGGAAGCTTCGGTTCCTCTCTTCCCAGAGGACATCTGGTAATATCTGCAGACATCATTCTTTGTCCCAACTGAGGATAGTAATGGCATCGAGTGGGTAGAGGCTAAGGATGATACTCCGCAATGTGCAATGCAGCCCTACCCCTGTGACAAGTAATTGCATCCTGCCTAGAATGACGTCAATGGGGCTGACGTCATTAGACAACTCAGCTATACTGGGGCTGCATTCAGCTTTCTGCAGCAGGAGAAAAAAGCCCTAGTCCCACAGCAACTTAAATATTAAGAATTTTATTTCTTTTACACACAGAGTGGTAACAAGGCTGCCAGACCACGGGTTCTACTACAGCTCAGTAATGCCATTAAAGACCCAAAGTCCTTAGGAGGAGTCTTAGGAGATGGACATTTTAGCTGGGCAAATAACCAAAAAATGGTTGAGTTTGCTAGCAAAGGAAGGGGTTACATGGATCTTGAATAGCCCAACAGTGAGCTTGGCTATAAACAAACACACATTTTATTTCTGTCAAAGACTCTGTCATTAGCTTGCCTTGACTGTTCAGGAAAGCTCTATCCACTCACTTTCTTTTCCAGAATACTCTGTGCTATTTCTGGGCAGCTCCAAGGGACACGTCAGAGTCAGAAGGGGAAAGGGAAATGGATGTCCTCATAGAGCAGAGATGATGCTTTGGACAAATCAGGAAAATGCGTAGTAAGAAGTCATGGCCATTTAAGAATAGATCAGGACATGTAGAGGGTGAAGCACAGAGAGATGTTTTACTTATTTTTTTAATTGAAAAAGGCGAATGATCTAAGATAAATAATAAATCTAAGATAAATAATAAATCTAAGATAAATAATAAATAATGATCAAAGATAAAATCAATAGCAAATTCAAAAATTCAGGACAAGATTTTTTGACAGAGGTCAACAGCCATATGAACAGCAGAGGTGAAGAAAGAAGAGGCTGCCAGTAGAGTATGCTCTTTACTCTGACCATGGGATGCTGCCACAAAGAAAAATGAAGTCACAGTCACCAGAAAGCACGTGATGATAAGCCCCCAGCCCACTGAAGCCCAAAGGCCAAGGTCTTCTCTGACCTTAATGGGGAGAAGCAACAGTTTGGTAAATAGTACAATAATTAGCAAAATCTTCCAAGGATATGGATTTGAAAGTCAAGTCTGATGAGACATAGATTCTCAGTCATAAACTGTCCACAGTGCAGACAAATAGGTTGACCGCAGAGACGTTAGTCCACCAAGCAGGCGCCGACAGCAGTGTCTGTACATACCCTGAAATTGCCAAAGACGTTTCCTACTCTCAGCTTTTCTTGCCAGTCAAGGCAAAGTTGATGAGATTTGTTTTAGTTTTACATCACCCATGAACTGACCGTTTCTGTATTTGCTGATGGTTTCCAGTGGCAGCGGCTGCTTCCTGTGGTCCTGTGATCTTAAAGGCCCACATTACCCTAGTCTAATAACTCTGACCTCAAAATAAGAAATCTTTGGGTCAATTTAAAAGCAAAGCCTACCTTAAAGACTGTTTACTAAGGCAATGGTCTAGAGTTACCAACTAAAATCTCCTTAATAATTTGAAGTTTTAAAACTCTTTTCTGTTTATATTTCAGTTTCTGCTGGAACAACATTATGCCCCTCAGAAAATCCTTACAAACCTGAAAGAGTTACATTATTTTTAAATACTTGGTCTTTCTCTGGGCATTGTAGTCTGTTTATAGGAAAAGCGGCTAAATTCTGTGTTCTGATGAGGCCTTCAAATGTATTGGAAGCTGTCAGTAAATACTTGGTCATCAATTTTGGTGGCATTTGCACAGAGTGACCAAAATGGCATGGCTATACACACATCAAGATTAGAATGATGTTTTAACTTATTTTCAGATCTATTTAAGGCTTCCTTAACAGCACACTGGACCTAACAGACTTTTGAGAAGACAGAGAGAAAGGGCTCTGTCTGTAATAGCCACACATGTATCCTCCACTTGCATTCCAAGTCAGAAGCTGAGGATACACTGGGAAGGTCACCTGTTAGTCCATCTTCATAACAGCACATCATCCTTTGGAAACAGTAGGAAGAAAATAATAACCCATAGAGTTTTACCCATGTTATAAAATAAAACAAAGAGATAATGCTTACTGATTATTTTCTCCAGCAGGGAGCTTGCAAACCCACAGAATGGCAGTGTAATAGCACACCGTGGATGTGTTCAATTGATCTCTGAACAGAACTGATTCATAGATTGAATGCTTATCCTACAATTAAATGTAGATTCGCCAGGCAAAATCTGACACTAACCTGCACTGAACCCAGGAACAGGCCTCATGCTGAAGACAATGGAGACCACCTGTGGTTTTGCATGTGTGTTTAGGGTCAAGCATCTCCGGCTTTGGTCATACACAATGTGCCGAAAGCTTGACCACTTTCTGGTCATTCCATCCTGAGGTTACAACGTCCAGGCTGCAGATGTGTGGATGTGTGCATCTGCGTATCAGCTACTTTTCTCCTTGCTGTGATTGAATAACTGAAAAGAAACCACTTGAGGGAGGCAGGGCTTGTTTCTGCTGCAGTTGTGCCCTGGTCCAGCCCTTGGTCACAGACCCACAGTCGGGAAGCAAAGCGCCAAGCTGTTGCTGCTCAGCTCACTCTGCCTTTTTCACTCAGTCCAGGACACCAGACCATGGATGGTTCCACCCACATTTAAAGATGGACGCTCCCTGACTCAGTTAACCCAGTCCAGAAACTCCCTCACAGGCGTGGCTTATTGTATAAGGGGCTGCTAGTTCATTTTTCTATTGCAGGGCAGCTCAGGCCCAAAATAATCACACAGATACTGTATTAATTAAATCACTGCTTGGCCATTAGCTCTAGCTTCTTATTGGCTAGCTCTTACATATTAATTTAACCCATTTCTAGTAATCTGTGTATCACCACGTGGCTGTGACTTACTGGGTAAAGTTCCATCTGGCTCCATTGGGGCTACATGGCTTCTCCTGGACTCTGCCTCCTTTCTCCCAGCATTCAGTTTAGTTTTCCCCACCTACCTAAGTTCTGCCCTATCAACAGGCAGTTTCTTCATTCACCAGTAGTATTCACAGCATACAGAGGGGGAATCCCACAACAGTGACCAGAGGTTAGTCTAGGTGATTCTAGATCCTGCCATGTCGACAAACCACATTAACCATCATTACCCTGCCCTCTGTACCCAACTATATTCACTGAAGCGGGTTGCTATTCCCCCAAAGCAAAGTGTGATATTATTGCTTTACACAAACCCTTTGGTGGCTCCCACCACACTCAGAAAAAATAAAGCCCCAGTCCTCTTCCTGCCTTTGCCTCTTGGCTTCACTGGGACCTGGCCACATGCACCCTATCCTCTGCCCCAGCCTCCCTAATGCTCATTGAACACAGAGACTCCACCTTGTTCTAGGTCTATCCTGCTCTCAGATCTCCGGACTTCACCCCCCACACACACACCCAGAGATGACTCTCCAGATGTGGGCAGCAGTACAGGTCACTTCCCCTCCTTACTTGCTTTAGATGTATTCCTAGCTCTTACCAGTCGCTCATATTGCAACCCATGCTTATTTCCATAAAGAAGACAAGATAAACATTGTGTTTGTTTCGTTGCTGCATTTCCTTGGTGTATTCTTTCTTCCTTGCTCTCACAAGGAATTGAATGCACCGAGCACTTTGTGTTGTCCTTCCCTTTGGCCCGGGGTAATGTGAAGACATCACTTGATCTATTGGGGCTTGGGTTCTGTAACCTGAGCACAGGTTTGGGGCAGGGTCATTCTTAAAGACAGAAATAGTTCTCCATGTGGGCCTTTGGGGACGTACCCCAGCCAAAGATGGACCAGAGAGGCTGTTTGACGTTTCTTTCCACCTCTGGATGCTTTGGAGATTGCCTTTCCTCAGCCCTCCTTAGACTTCCCTCAGACTCCCCCACGGGGTGTCTTTCCTCCAGGCAATGAATTCTTGCTTCTTCCTGGAACCTTCCATCCACCCTGCAGTACAAACGGCACTCCTGCCTGCATGGCTGAGCTCTGCTGCAGCCTGCACCTGCTCTTCGGCCGCCCCTCTGCATTGTGTGCCTCTGACTCCTCCAGATCTTCTCATGTGAACACGGGATGTGTTAGGTTCTGAGAAAGAACAAAAGAGAATGGCTAGACAATCGGAAATGACTCCCTGCCCTGAAACGTAGGGAGTCATCACAGTGAGACCTCGAGAGGGCATCAGGGGCCAGAGACCCCTGGGGCAGTGTCTCCTCGTCTCCTTCTCTGAGGGAGAGGAGGACATGGGCAGAACGAGAGACTGAGCACAGTTGCCACTGAGGCCAGTGGAGGGAGAGCCCAGCTTAGCTCTGCAGTCTGACGAAGAGGTATCTATCTGATTTGGGGAAATCATAGTTTCTTTACCTCCATCTGTATGAGCCTCCTGAAAAGATGATGTCCTCAGGAGTGGCCAATGGAACTGGCCCCTCAAAAAGACAGAAATTTCCCCACACCTCTAGCCTATACTGCTGGCGGTTGGTGGATGGATCACTGACCAGACAGTGGTGACATGTGAATAGTGGCGCGTGTTTGCCATGGTATAATGTGCCATGGAATAATTTTATAGTGTCATAGCAAATGAAGCAGAGGACAAGGAGGAGCCTAGGAGACAGGCTGTCATCATAGAGTTGACCCAAAAACTTCAAAAATCATGCATCTAAGACTGTGTTCATCTTAGCATATTTCAAACACAATATACCCTATTTAAAACATATCTGGAGCCAGGCTTGGTGGCTTGTACCTATAATCCCAGCAATTTAGGGACTGGAGCAGGGGGATTGCCATCAGTTTAAGCCCAGTGAATTTCAGGCCAGCCTGGATCTCAAAAAACAAAACAATTAAATCCACACATGTAGAAAAGCTGTTGTTTCCATTATACATCCCCTTAACTCAGCCAGTCCTCACTGACCACCGCCATTACTAATTCAATGTTAGCAACCTACAAGCCATCCCAGATTCTCAGGTTTAATAGAAAAATCACTTTTCCCATAACAAGAAATGCGTTCACATAGAATAAGCAGATTGCATTCTCAGATGGAATGTCCCATACTACCAAAAATGTATATATATTCTTCTTAGATTACAACCTTATAGTAAATGTCTCTCCATAGAAAGGGTCATTAGTGGCTTGCCTTGCTGTTTCTAAATCAACATTGTGCGCCAATAGATCTTCCTATTCTGAAACTATTTCCCAATGTAAAACTCACAGTCAGTGTTTGGAGCAGAGACCCCCATAATCAATTCAAAATTTTGCTTGTCACTGAGTCAGTTCAAGGATTTTCAAAGTTAAAAATTCCTAGAGTCACCATTTCTCCTTCTGTCAGTGGTCTTCAGGCATGTAGAGAGACTTGGTCAAGGTCACCAGTCATTGTATTATGAAATGAGGACTCTTTCCCTTTAAGTTACATTTTCTGGTGTTTTATACCCCACGGTCTTTGCATTTGAGATGGTTTTCAATGACTGAATGGCATAAGTGCTACATTGAAAACATCACCTTGTATTTTGCAAAGAAATCCACAGCTTAATGTATTTACGTTCTTCTTTAAGAGACTTCACGCGATGCCTGCCACTTTACAGTCATCCTTCCTGCCTACTGGCCCACAGGAGCGTTATCAAGGACTTAAATCCCTAAGCTGTAACAGAAGCCAGTGTGGTTTACTGCAGCCTGTTGTTTGTAAATATGTAGCAGGTGCCTCCATACCCGTAGGGAATCTAGAATTTCCTGCGAGTCTAGCCTTGGAGGAGAGGAAAAATGCCATTTCTTGATGATGGATCATGAATGTGACCTCTGAACT
The DNA here is from genome assembly GCF_903992535.2 of Arvicola amphibius. NCBI lineage: Eukaryota > Metazoa > Chordata > Mammalia > Rodentia > Cricetidae > Arvicola > Arvicola amphibius. Next base: position 142,612,213 of record NC_052048.2, read on the forward strand.
CACGACTCTCATCGTTGGTCCAAAGGAGGAGCACTCACAGGGAAAGCTCCCACTGAGTCCATTCGGGCTTTTAGAGACATTCTGCATTTCAGTTTAATAGTGACATAAATGACTACTGGTAATACAAAGCTTCGGAAGGAGCTGGAGCTGCAGGTCCTCACCAAGGGATGTGCCATCCTACTTCTGGGCAGAGGGCCAGGACTCAGGGCATGAAAGTGGAGCTTGTTGGTGTCTGATGATACCTGGACTGAGTTCAGGCCCGTGAGACTTCCCGAAGCCCCAGGCTTCTGTTTCTGAACTAGTGAGAGAAGGCAGCCATGCTTTGCCGCTGTCAAGCAGGCGGAGAGGGAGAGCAGTGCTGTGAGAGGGTCTTTCAGAAACTCAATGCTAATCCTGTCTCTTTGATCACTCGGTAGACACGCAGGCACGTTCACCAGTTGGTGCTACGAATCTGAATAGCTCAAATCTGTAGTAAATCAGGCTTCGTTTGTTACTCTCTGTGATAGTTTCTAAAAAGTGGCCTTTCTCTAACTCCTGAGCACTATTCTCCCACAGCACAGCTCCACGGCGACACCCCTCTGGTACACGGAGCTCCGGGCCCATACAGGCTTCTATTTCACCTCTATTCAAAGCTAGACCTTGTAAGCAGGTCTCTCCCACCCAGCTTTCCAATCCTCTCCTCATTTTAATAACACTTCTGAGGAACACAAGCCAGCATGGTGGGAGGCAGCCATGGTAGGTACATCAACAAAGGACACCAGCCCTGGTTCCAACTGTGACACCCCTCTTCAATGCCTAAACTCCTCACCACACTGAAACGTTCATTATCCCATTCAGAAGTAGAGGTCTAGTGTGACAATTTTCTGTAAAGCGCCTCCATGATTATAAAGAGGAAATCAGTCACTTATTCTGCGGGGATTGTTCATAAGACTGACAGACATGCTCAGTGTGGAGCCGAGCGTTTGCACCTGGCCAGGAAACTGCAAGATAGGACAGAGGCGCTTCTGTTGCTAATAATTATGCCTTGGGTTTAATCACCAACTTCATGCCTGACAAAATGGAAGCCGAAGACGGGGGAAATGATGAAGCAATAGGTATTTAAATCATGGACCATTTTTTCCCGTTCAATTAGTATGGTGATGAGGAGCTCCATTTGTGAGGGATTCTAGCTGAGGCTGACAGGATTTTAAATTAAGGTTAGCTGAAATGACGGCAGCGGAGCTGGAGAAGTGACATACTTACTACAAGGAATGTGTCAGCGCTCTGGAAGGTGGAGATGGACGTCTGACAGCCCGAATCCGAGCTCGGAAAGCTGAGAATGAAAAGGAGAAGGCAATTTTCTGCCTAACCTGTGTGTTCATAATATTTCTCTTCCTTTACCCAAAGTGGGGAGTGGGGCTCAGGAGAGACAGACAACCTGGGAGAGGAAAATAGGGGTGTCTCTGTAAATTCCATTATTAATTACTTTTGGTGCTGGACAGTCTGGGCTATCACGTGGAAGACTGTGTTAGCCCAGTCCACTTCATGCTAGTCTAATTGCCTGTTGTAGAGAGAACACACTGGAAAATGAGGGCCTCGTGGCTGGCGCTGAGAGATGGTTCTTTTCCCCAGTGAAATCCACAGGGGTAGGTGTTCAGTCTCATCCCTGCTGGGAGGCTGCTCGTGATCTCACACGTTGAGTTCAAGGGCTGTTGAAAAAATGCTTTACTTTTTCTCATTGCTGTTTGCCAAACCCGCCCACCTCATCCCTCTGGGAAGAGGGCTCTGAGGACAGGCCCACCCTATCACGAATATCAGTGTTATAATGGGCTTTTTCCAGTGTGCCACTTGTGTGTGTGGGGGAACTTAAGAGGTGGCCTTATTGAGACACCCATGTTTACTGCCACAAAATAGCATCTGAAAAGAAGTTTAATTAATTGAGCATTTGGGAGTTTAGCTATTCCATTTATCTTCTGGCAGCAGAAGAGAAATAGGAAGAAGACAAGAATACCTCTTATTGGATGGAGACCAAAGGACCAACTGTAATCACTTACTAATCAGCCACACATTTGATGCATGCTTTGAAATTTTCTGGGCCAAATTTTTAATTTTAAGCTGTGTTCTTTCTAGCCCAGAGTTGCAGAGATACCCCCTCTCATTATATATCTACTGGCATATGCTCTGAGAATAATAATCATTAGTTTAGCCCAAGAACTTGGTAGCTGCATATGATAGATGCATCCATTCTTATTACTGTTATGGTTCATAAAATGAACCAGCAAAGAGCTGGCCTTCAGAAGACCAAAGCTTGGCTGTAAGAGAACTGAATCTCTACTGAATATCACAGTGTTTAGCACGACGTTGAATGCTTAGAATTCACGAGTCTGTTTTGAAAACTGTGTTTGATAATGAGATCTAGCTAGCCAATACATGAACCAAAAGAAAAGAATGGAACACAAGAACAGACAAGGTGTGTGGTAAAAAAGACAACAATAAACCTGCTTTCACTTAAAGCACACTCTATTCCCAAACCCGGGGGACTGCAGTTATCAGAGAGAGTTCATGCTAAGAAACGAGCTCTGAAGTCTCTGAAGTTTCTGGGCTTCAGTTTTCAATGGGATGAAACTGAAAAAGTAAACCACAGATGTTCCATATCATCCCAGCTTTGCAGGATGCTAACCACATCTAAGTCGACATGTATTGAGCTGGGGACATGCCGGAGATGCTGTGTGCCTGGCAAGCTTCATCCATTTGCTGCCCCAACAGACTCATAAAAGAGATGGTTGACCCTATGTAGAGTTGAGGATACTAACACCTAAAGACATAAGCTGGGCATCCTCTCTACAAGCTCTGGGTCTCATAATGTGGCAGTGTCAGCCATGTACCTTCTTCCTTCTGTCTCTTTCTTGACCTTTAGTTCTTCCTTACCAATTATATTTTTGATCTCGCAAAGTAATGCTTCATCATTATTTAAAACTCAATCAATATATAAAAGCATGAGTAATACTGCATAATCCATGACTTCATCATCCTGATAAATAAAACTGTGTATGTCTGTGTTCTTGTATGTGGATGCACATACACTTGATGTACGATGCCCCTCTGTATGCTGTGAATATGATTTATTACCATTGGTTAGTAAAGAAGCTGCTTTGGCCAATAGCCAGGCAGAATAGAGTCAGGCAGGAAATCCAAACAGAGATACAGGGAGAAAAAGGGTGGAGTTAGGGAGATGCCAGCAGCAAGATGTGAGGTAACAAGCCACAAGCTTTGTGGTAAGATATGAACTAATAGAATTGAGTTAATCTAAGCTGTAAGAGCTAGTTAATAATAATCCTGAACTAATAGTCCAAACAGTTTGTAATTAATATTAAGCCTCTGAGTGGTTATTTGGGAACCGGTGGGTGGGAGAGAAACTTCCAGATACATACACATGTATGCAATGTGTGTGGAGGCCCCAGAAGTTGACATTCATGTCTTCCTCGGTTTCTCCAAACCTTATTTTTTGAAACAGGATCTTTCATTAAATTTAGAGCTCATGGACTGGCTAGACTGGCTGTCCAGCCAGCCCCCAGGAATCATCCTGTCTCTCTCTCCCAAGAGGAGAATTACGACCATTGACTTCCTTACTTGACACTCTGCATGGGTGCTAAGGGCCAGAGCTCAGGTCCTCATGCTGGCAGCGCAGCTGGAGCACTTCAGCCAGGTCCCAGAGGGAAACTAGTGCTATATCCACAGTATTGTGTCTCTCTATCCATACACACCTATCGGGAGCTGAGGAGACAGTGAGTAGAAAAAAATAATGAGACTATTTCTCGAAACATAATGTATGAAATCATTTTGTTTTATTCTAATAATGAAAAAATGAAGCCAAGGAAATCACAGGTGGGCAGTCTTCTGCAATGTCAGTTTCTAAAGAAGCTCCTGAAGGTTAAAAAGAAAATAAGATCATGAAAAAAAAACATTGAGAGACTGGAGCTTTATCTAGAAATTCATAGCTCAATATTTCAATTACAAACAATATTAGCTAATTCTGGGCTATCAAAGGCGAAGAAAAGAGCACGTAGTCCCCTCTCCTTCCTTTATCAAAGTGCTTTCCTCCCACTTTCTCAGAGATGTTAAATATTTTCTCTCTGTTGTCTTCTTTCAGGATAGGGAATTCCTATGAAACTCTAGCACGTATAAGAATGTGCTCTCAGTCCAATGGGGTTTATTGCTTACTCTTCTACCCCCTTCACTCCTTTCACAAGCCTATTACTTTGAGAGAACACTGATTATAGCAGTAACTTATGTACAAGTATCATTTAGTCTCTTTATATATAAAGCAAGCCTTGCGTGTCCAATAGAATTTATCCTCTGATAATTTACTTATTATTGACTGTCTTGAATCCTTGTCCTAGCTTATTTACAGTCCTCATTACAGAACCTAACACAGGCCAGTGGGTGCCAGAAAGCAAAGGAGCACATTTGAAGAAAGCTCTTCTCGCACAGGGCCCAGCCTGCACCCTGTTCAACATCTTCTGCGAGAACAAACAGGGCGGAGGGCTGCACTCGGGAGCCAGGAGCCTCTCTGGCCATCTTTCGCCTCTGGGTGATTGTCATGGTTGTGAGCTGGTTTACTCTGGAAGGAATCATCTGCTCACCCATTGCTGCACCTGCTAGGGGAGCTGTCTGGGATGAGGCAGGAGTTTTGAGCTTCAAGTAATTGATCATTTATTTGGTACCTCCACAAGGCTGCTGCGCAAACCCCCATCTTGTCAGCATCAGCTCAGGGAGATCCCTTTAAAAACAAGCAGAGCAATGGCCTCGGTGTCCGTGTCCTGCTCTCCATCCTGAATTCCACGTGTTCGCCAGTGTTTGAACCACGTGACGTAATTATGCAGACACTGTTCAGAGCAATGGAGGCCTCCAACCTCCCTCGAGTTTCTTAAACTTACTGCTGCGCACAATTTTTAACAGTGTCTGCCTTCAGACAGAGATGGAAACTTACACTAGCCCAAAGGCACAAGGTTTCTTCCTCCCAAATTTGGCTTGAGGGTACTCAAGCAGTAGCCTCAAGGGTTGCGGTTAACCTTAGTAGCTGTCATTCTTCCATTTTAATGTGATATGAGAAATCATTCCTCCTGCTTTTCCTTTGCATTGCTAGACATCATGATTAAGCTTCAGAGTCAAAGGGGTCCGTAGGCATCTCCTATTATACCTTCTCACCCACCCGTGTGTTTGTTTGCTACACGGACGTGACTGAATCTCCAAATTTACCAAGCACTGTGGCAGGCACAGGCAAAAGCATAGCAAAACAAACAGAAAAACAAATTTGACCACACCCCTGCTCTCTGGATTCCTCGAGACTTTGGAGAAAAGAGGGCAGTTTATAATACAAAAATATGAAATCGGGAGAAGAGACGGGAAAATAGGGCCTTAGTGAGTGGGTAGGACAAGTCAGAGGAATTCTCAAAAAAGTTAACTCCTGAGTCAACCTTGAAATATTAGTCCAATTTTACTAGATTGGTACCATGATTCCACAGTTGGGTTGGGCTGGGCTAAGTGGAGCCCTGCGTTCTTGTGATCCTGGGGTCAATAAGGCTGGGACCTCTGAGGGGTTGACTAGCTGAATCAGTCTCTCTCCCCCACTTCCCTCTGTCCTGTAGACACTCTTGTTATTGTCTGACCTAATTCAATTGTTTTGCATGGTATAATGGATCCCAGGAAGGAGAAGCACAGCCTACAAAGCTGCGTGTATGGTCTAGATCCAGATGTCACAGAGCATCACTTCTGCTGTCTCTTCTTGATCAAGGCAAGTCCTAAGCCACCGAGGATCCGAGGGGAAGGAAGCTGTCTATGCATGCTGCGAGTCATGTTACTAGCTCGTCCTGACTTACCCTCCCAAAATGAATTGGTGACAGCATAAGCCTGGGTTTACTGTGGATTGGCTCCTTAGATAATGAATGAAAAGGCCGGGAAGGCAAGCCAGCCGCTGGGAATCCAAAGAGAAAGTCTTATTAGTTAATGGAAGTCTTAGCGTAGGGAACCACTCAGCTGCATGCTGGTGGCTTGAAGCCATCTAAGAATAAAAGACTCGGCTGTCGACTCCATCTATAAACTTGAGGAAGCAATTAAGAGTCTTGACTCCTTTGTCACTTATCTGAAAGAAGTCTGTTAGCATGTACTCCTCCTTTGGGGCATCTTGAGTATTTCATAAGAAAGCTATGTGAACAGCATAACTTAGGTCCTGTAATATTATAAATAAAGCGACTTACGGTTGTCACAAGGAGACATATATGTGAACTGCAGAGAACTCAGGATGGACAGCTAACACAAATAAAGAGGTAGGGGAAATTTAGATATAGGATTAGTCAAGAGAGAGACAGAGACAGAGAGAAAGAGGAGAAAATGGTCTACTTCCAAATGAGGGCAAATAGCACATTTTAATTTTACATTTTTATTTCTACAATCCATTTTTATAATATACAAGTTGAGAATCTGGGAACTTTATGGAGAACGGAAGCTCTTACTGGGTGCACAGGAGAAAGCTGATCAGTGGATACATACAAAGAGAGCATCCAAGCCAATGGGACTAAAATCCTTTCCAAGAATGAGAAGAACTGGGCTGAAGGGATGACTGTAGTGTTAGAACACTAGCTGCCCTAGGACCTGAGTTTGATTCCCAGCACCCACATGGTGGCTTACAACCAGTTGTAGTTTCATTTCCAATGGGATCTGACACCCTCTTCTCACGTCTTTGGGTATCAGGCATGCACTTGGTGCAAAGAAAGACATGAAGGGGAAATACCCTCACACACATATAATAATAATAATAATAATAATAATAATAATAATAATAATAATAATAATAATAATAAAAAAAATAATAATAATAATTTTTTGAAGAATGAGAATCATTCAGCCCTCACACTGACCAGCAGTAATTCTTGTTTACCACAAACCAGAATGGAAATCCTTAAAATTCCCTGGATGAGCACTCAGAAGTCCTGTGCATTAGTTTTACAAAAGAAATAAACAAGCCCACATACTAAATGTTGCCCCATTTTAAAACCTTAAGAAGCAAGACTGAAAAGGTCAAGGTACCTCCAAGTGCCCAAATTGCATGCCAAGTTCAAAAGCACTCAGAGCAATGCAGAAATGCATGGCAGCCAGCATGGCACAACTCCCAAAAATGACTACCAAGAGAATATGACCTATAACAGAGAGGAATGTCAACCAGAATGGCCAGAGCTGATACAGATGTTAGAATTAGCAAGAAAAAAATAGTTATTGCATTTCCAGCCAGTGTGTTAAAATGTTAATTAGAGACATAAAAATACAAGAAAAGCATATGTAAAACTTGTCGTAGGAAAAAAAACTGTAATACTGATATTAAAAATATACCGGAGAGGATTAATAGCAGATTAAATATTCCAAATAAAATTAGTAAACTTGAAGATATAACAATAAAAGCTGTACAAAATGGACATACAAGTAAAAAAGATTTTTTAAAAGATGTATTTCCTTTTTGTTTCATGTGTGCCAGAAGAGAGTGTAACCCTCTGAAGTTGCAGGAAGGTGTGGGCTCTGGGGCGCTCCAGTCCTCCACAAGGGCAGCATGCCCTCTTTACATGTAATACAAAAGCAGTATCCAGGCAAGAAGCAATTGATGAAAGACCTCAATCCAATGAACACCTTCAGCGTGCGCAAGGACCCAGTACCACAAGCTCATCAGTCAATTAATGTTGTTTAATTTAATTCAATTTTTCAAAATCTGTTCTGCAAAAGACACTGGTAAAATAATGAGAAGACAGAGACTAGGAAAAAATATTCATAAAAATAGAAATTTGATGGAGTGTGTGAAATACATTATGAAATCGTGAAATTCAACAGCAAGGAAGTGAATGGTCCAGTTAAAATGGTCAGAATATCTGTAGAGAAGATCTAAGAAATGTACAGGTGGCAAATTAGTGCATGGAGGCTTGCTCACCAGCCCACGCCAGGAGAAACCTGTGGATGGATTTTATCACAGTGCACTGCTGCTACACTTCGGAGACGATGGCTAAGGTTAAAAAGAACCACTGACAGCAGGAAACGCCCTTGGCGCCGAGTGACAAGGTTGCTCATTGGCTGTTGGTGGGAACGCAGACTGGGACAGCAAGTGTGCAGAACCACGAGGCCGCGCTTGCCCTGTGGTCCAGCAATCACGGTCTTTGGTGTTTGCCTAAATCGGTTGAAATTTACATCCCCACGAAAGTGCTGAGCAAGTGTGCTGCAGTTTTGTTCGTAATTGTCAAAGCTGGAACCAAGACATTCTTCAGTGGGTGAATGAATAGGAGGCTATAGTATGTCCAAAATGGCGGGAAATTACTCAATGAGCTGTCGAGCGACCAAAAGGCATGCAGGGTGAGTCAGTCCACAGAGTGTAAGATTCCGAGTACAGAACTTTCGGTGTGAGGCACAACCACAGAGGGAACAAAGAGTCAGTGGTGACTAGAGCTAGGAGGGGAAGCGAGTGAATCAATGTAGCTAAGGGCATTTAGAGGCTCTGGAAACACTGCGAATTGTACTGCAACGGTGGACTCGTGCTGCTCGTTCAAGTGCACAGAACTGTGCAGGACACATAGTCCTGACACCAGTCAATATGATGTGCCAACATTGGCTCATGCATGGTAACAAACACAACACACTAATGCAATGTAACAAAAATAGAGAAGAATCTGAATCGAGCAGAGAACTGTCTATTATTGTGTGTTTGATTTCCCAGAAACTCTAATGCTTCTCTAAAAATAAAATTATTCATTTAGAGAATATATCTCCAAGTTTAGGGGTAAAAGATCCCATATTTACAAGGAAAAATGACTGAACCATATATTGAAAAATCCTATTGCATGCTATCTAATGCAACAATTAATATATTATTTTACTATGGAATATTGACATGTAAGGTTAATACTGATTTTTCAGGACATGATTTAAGCATGACATTTAACCGTGGGAGAATTTATGTTTTCTAACACTGACACATTTATTATTGTCCTTGTGGTCTTCCATGAAACAAGCCTCAAGCAATTTCAAGGTGTTAGTAACATTAGGGACATTTCAAATTTGAACTCAAGGACCAAAGGATATCTAAAAATGTCCATGCTCTTGATAATCTGAAAGCATACATCTAAGTAACTCCTTGCTGAAAGAAGGAATAAAATTAGAAATGGCAAGAATGCCAAATTTGTAAATTACAACTCAAACATCACGTAGAAGATAAACTGCAGCACTAAACACACTAGAAAGGAGAAAAGATTGAAAATTCAAGAGCTGAGTGCTCACCTTATGAAATTTTTTTTTTTAAAAAAAAGAACTATAGGAGGCAGAAAAGAAGGAAATAGTAAAGATTAGGACAAAAGTTACTATGTTGTAAAAGAAAGAAGCAGGAATCAGCAAAGCCAAAAGTAGTGCTTTCTAAAAGACAAAATTGCTACACCCCTGGTGGGAATGCATTAAGAAAGAAAGGTCAGGGAGGAGAATGAAGATAGTGACGATACTTAATGCTGCTGAGAGAAAGTTATAAACAGATTTATGCCACTAATATCGAAGCCATAGATGATGTAGATCCAGGCATACTCAATTTGACTCCAGAAGAAAGAGAAATTCAGCGGGGCACACGCCTTTAATCCCAGCACTCGGGAGGTAGAGGCAGGCGAATCTCTGTGAGTTCAAGGCCAACCTGAGCTACAGATCAAGTTCCAGGACAGATACCAAAGCTACACAGAGAAGCCCTGTCTCTAAAAACAAACAAAAGCAAAAGGAAGAAAGAAAGAGAAATTCTTTATTCTAAATTATCTCAACACTATGTTTGTTGAGATAATTTAATCAATATTTTGGACTCTTTCCATAATATCAAGATAATGATTATCTCCAAGGCTCAAGCAAGTGAGGGCTGGATGACCATTGAGAGGTCATTTGCAGCATGGATTTCCCTGGGAAGGGGAAATGGAAGAGATCTCCTGGGTAAACTGTGGGCAGGGTGGTGGTGGTGATGGGACCATGAGGGATTGGGTTGGATGGTTTGGGGGGCAGGACACAGGGGGAGAATAATGAAAGAGATGCTTTTGGTAGAAAGGAGGTATTTGGGAGAAACCTTGTGCCAGGGAAACTCCCAGAATCCACAAGGATGACACCAGCTAAGACTCCTAGTAATAGAGTCTGGAAAGCCTTTCAGCACTCTGCTCAGGGGACATTTAAAAAAATCAGTAGCCCTCCTTTATAGAGATGATAAAGGGGCCAAGAAAGAAATCAGAGAACCAACAGCTTTCACAGTAGCCAGTAATAGCATAAAATATCTTCCTTGGGGTAATGCTAACCATACAAGTGGAAGGCCTGTATGACAAGAACTTTAAATTTTGAAGAAAGAATTGAAGAAGACACCAGAAAATAGAAAGAACTCCCATGCTCTTAAATAGGTAGAATTAACACGGTAAAAATGGCAATCTTAACCAAAAGCAATTTGAAGATTCAATGCAATGCCCATCAAAATCTTAGCAAAATTCTCCACAGACCTCAAAATAACAATACTCAACTTCATATGGAAAACCAAAAAGCCCAAAATAGCCAAAACAATCTTGTACAAGAAAAGAACTTTTGGAGACATCATCATCTCTGACTTCAAACCCTACTACAGAGCTACAGTACTGAAAACAGCCTGGAATTGGCATAAAAACAGATAGGAGACCAATGGAATCGCTTGAAGATCCAGATATCAATCCACACACCTAAGAACACCTGACTTTTGACAAAGAAGCTAAAACTATAAAATAGAAAAAAGAAAGCATATTCAACAAATGGTGCTGGCATAACTGGATGTCAACATGTAGAATGAAAATAGATCACATCTATCTCCATGCACAAAACTCAAGTCCAAATGGATCAAAGACCTCAACATAAAGCCAAGCACACTACACTTCATAGAAGAGAAAGTGGGAAATGCACTTGAATGCACTGGCACAGGAGACCACTTCCTAAATATAACCCCAGTAGCACAGACACTGAGAGAAACAATTAATAAATGGGACCTCCTGAAACTGAGATGCTTCTGTAAAGCAAAGGACACAGTTAATAAGACAAAAAAGCAGCCTAAAGATTGGGAAAAGATCTTCACCAACCCCACATGGGACAGAGGACTGATCTCCAAAATATACAAAGAACTCTAGAAACTTGACATCCAAAGATCAAATAATCCAATAATAAAAAATAGTGCATAGACCTAAATAGAGAACTCTCAACAGAAGAATCTCAAATGCCTGAAAAACACTTAAGGAAATGCTCAACATCCTTAGTCATCAGAGAAATTCAAATCAAAACAACTCTGAGCTTCCATCTTATACCTGTAAGAATGGCCAAAATCAAAAACACTGATGACAGCTTATGTTGGAGAGGATGTGAGGTAAAGGGAACACTCCTGCATTGCTAGTGGATGTGAAAACTGGTACAGCCACTTTGGAAATCAGTATGGCCATTTCTCAGAAAATTAGGAAACAATCTACCTCAAGACCCAGCAACACCACAAAAGACACTCAATCATACCTTAAGGACAATGTGCTCAACTATTTTCATAGTAGCATTATTTGTAATAGCCAGAACCTGTAAACAACCTAGATACCCCTCAACTGAAGAATAGATAAATAAAATGTGGTATATTTACACAATGGAGTACTACACAGAGGGAAAAAATGATATACTGAAATTTGTAGGCAAATGGATAGATGTAGAAAACATCACAATGAGTAAGGTAACCCAGACCCAGAAAGACAAATATAATATGTATTAGCTCAAAAGCGACTTCTAGACATAAAACAAAGAAAAACCAGCCTATAGGCCACAACTCCAGAGAAACTAGACACAAAGAGCACTTTAAGAGAGACATACATGGATGTACATAGGAAGGTAATAAAAAAAAAGACAAGATCTCCTGAGTGAATTGGGAGTGTGGGAATCATGGGAGAGGGGAAAAGGGGAGAGGGGAGAAAATGTATAACTCAATAAAAACAATTAAAAAATAGTAAAGTCAACTACCATGGTCCTAAACTAACCTCAGAAACACTCCTTCTAACCGTGCGAGTTGAAGCAAGAAGGCAACCACATTGTCAACCTCTGCTAGAAAACCAGTGTTGAGTGACTCACTCTTTTTTGTCTTTCTGTATTTGATCATGGGTGACTTCAAAAGCACTGCTGTTATGGAGGCAGAAACAAAAATTTTCAAGGTAGAAAACATTGAAAATATGAAATCAATGAGCAACAAGGGATTGACAGTGTGTATTTTATCAATACATACCTTTCAGTATTGGTTGCCTACTTATTATGGTGATCATTCTAGTTTCTTTCTTTCTTTTTCTTTTCTGGTCATTTTCTTGATAATTTTCAGAACTGTTTATTTTAAAGCCTAATCAATTTGGGTTAGGGTTGTTTTAAACCCATATAGGGACAAACGACAGCTTAGTAATATTGAATCTTCTCGCCCATAAGCAGGGGTTCTCCTTGTTATAATATAGTTTAATATCACTCAAGGCTTCCTGCAGCTTAGATTTCTATTGTTTTGTTTTATGTCTTTTTTCTCATTCTTTCTCTGAAATATTTGGCAGAATTCACAAGTAGAGCCACCTGGACCTGGAGTTTTCTTAGTGGCTATTAGCTATTAATCATCAATCTGTTTCTTCCTAAGAAGGGTCTGGTACTTAGAGATTTTTCAGGACATTTTCCCATTTCTTTCATGGTATCAGATGTATTAGTCTCCAATTATTCACAACATCTCATCTTATCTTTTAGATTTCGGCAGACTCTGGAGTCACAGTAACCCTCATCTTTGGAGCAGTAAATTGTGTCTTTTTTGTTCTCCCTGGTTTGGCCAGGTCCAGGTTGACTAGGAAGTTGATCTCAGCAAGGGAGCTTTGGATGCAGGGGCTTTATGCCCCACTTAGTGATTTGTTCTCTACTGCCTACTACTTTCTGTCTCCTGTGTAGCTTGAATTTTTCTACGCTCTAGTCTCTTTTTTATTTTGCTGTGTTTCATTCTTTGTCTGCGGTGAAGGCTCATATCAATAGACTGCAGTACAATCGCTCAACATACTCATAGTGTTTGCTGATCAAACATAGCTCTCACTTTCGCAAGGTGGAAGCCAGTGTTACAGATTTAAGACTTTCCTTATTTTCTAATAAAGATGCCTGATGTTGTGCCCTTTTAACTTGATTTTCAGGCTTTCCAACTTTATCTACTGTGTTTCCAATCAACTCAAACGCCAGCTAGTTTTCTTTCAGGTTTATTTGTTGATTGGAGGTTAATTTAGAATTATGCTATCTAATACCAGATATTTGTGTATTTTACATACACTTTTCTATTATTGATACCTATTTGATTCATTTATAGCTAAAGAACCATATTTCCAAAGTCACGAATCCCTTTGGCATACTGAGACTTGTTTCAACACATTTGTAAATGGCTTACCCGCAACTGATGGAAATGTTAATACAATTTTAAACATCTTCCCACAAAGCTTTTTAATTCTATCATTTAAATTTTCTATCTTCTTTAAAGGTAATATTTGTTCACTTATTTCTGGCATAGTTGTGTTAAAATTTTTGTTATAATAACTATGACTTTGTCCTTGCCTTCTGTCCACGTCCACTCACGTAGTGATGTCAGGTTGCCCTCTTTACTTACATCTTTATTGGTGCATTTATTCTTATTTAAATTTCATTTTCAAAATTTTCTATATTTAAATTAGTTCTTTCTGCCTACTACTTAATTCTTTTCTTTTATGGTTATTATTCCTTTTTATGTCTGAATAAATTAAGCATATTTATTTTAAAGTCATTTGGGTATTCTAAGTTATTTTAGTTTTCAATCATTAATTCTTCACTGGTTCTGGATTTACTGCGTCACTTTCTTAGAGGGAAATTATTATTTTCATTAAGAGGATGGCAGATTTCCCACCCTCATCATCTCTTCCTTTCCCTCAGTGGTTTTACGGCCACACTGCTTTCCCAGAGCCATAACTCTTTAAAACAAACAACTAAGCTTTTTAAAAATCACCAGTACTAAATTAGATAGATAAAAGCTATGACTATTAGACAGCTTTTACCTGCCTTTCAGACAAAGCAAAACCCTACCTCCAGCTCTGGAGTGACCTAGTGCGGCTGACTGCTGTACACTGCTATACACCATGCTCTTGGTATCCTGCTGCCCCACAGGAGCCCAAGTCAAGGCCAACTCAGAGGGCGTCTGGACATGTGATTTCAGCCCCACTTATGGCTGGATGCATCTATTTTGGTTTTTGTCTAAGAATAGACCGCTTTTGAGCACTGAATGTCTTCAGAGTGTGTGGGGATGACAAACTAAACACAGGTCCATCAAGATGGCTATGTGAGGGAAGGCGTTTACTGCGCTAACCATGCTTAATCAAACCTGGGTTCAATGTCTGGGTACCACATAGTGGAAGAAGAGAACCAATTTTCCAATGTTACCTTCTTTTTTTTTTTTTTTTTTTGGTTTTTCGAGACAGGGTTTCTCTGCAGCCTTTTAGAGCCTGTCCTGGAACTAGCTCTTGTAGACCAGGCTGGCCTCGAACTCACAGAGATCCGCCTGCCTCTGCCTCCCGAGTGCTGGGATTAAAGGCGTGTGCCACCACCGCCCGGCCCAATGTTACCTTCTGACCTCCATACATTCTCCAAGCCATGTATATATCCAAGCACGCACACACGCACACACACACACACACACACACACACACAAATAAAGCATAATTTGAGTTTTTAAAACTTAAAAATAAATTCATACCTTACATTCATAGATTCTTTTATACTATTTCAAATTTTAAGATACAATAAAAATAATCAGTTATTTTTGGTGTGTGTTTTCATTAGCAACTCTTGATAATAAAGTTTAAAATAAATGAATAGATCCAATGACTGTTGATAGAGCTTGAATTCTTCCCATGAACCTTTTAAAATTGCAGATGCTGGTCTCACCTCATTCTTTCCATTTCTCATGCACCAGGAAGTAAATAGAGACAAGACCTTCTTAACTTTAGATGAGAAATAGTTAAAGCTGCAGGGTCATCTTGAGAAATCACCAAAGACCAGGACATGGAGGTGGGGACTGGAAGGAAAGGAAGAACGTGGCTCCCAAGATGAACTTCTACAGACTGGGGAGATGGCTTGGCCATGAAGAACACTTAAAGTCCTTGACTGACAAGAACCCAGGTTTGATTCCCAGCACCATACTTGTAACTCTGGTTCCAGGGGATCTGCCCTCTTTTGGACTCCATGGATGCCTGATGCAAACGGTCCACATAAATACACTCAGGGACTCATTCAAACACATATGGAAAACAAAAATAAATCTTCTGCAAGCAACTAAGAAATGCTGAGAGCTGAAGAAATATTCTTCCCCGGGGACAAACACACTAATTGCATATCCAATACCAAATAGTCAGCCCTGAAAATATAGAGAGATAACATTATATAGACTGAGAAGATTGCATTTATGTAATCAGGTGCGTGTGTGTGTGTGTGTGTGTGTGTGTGTGTGTGTGTTTGTGTGTTTAACAACAATTGATGAAAACAAGACTTTGAAAGAGTGAACAGCATATGGGAGGGTCTGGAGAGAGGAAAGGAAAGTGGGAAATGATGTAATGTATTATAATCTCAAAAAAATTTTTTAAAGATTTAATATAAGTTTTAACATTAAAAAAACAGCCACAAAGATTAGCTTCAGAAACTGAAGTAGAAGAGCTAATGGCCAGGAGTCTGCATGGTTAGCGATGGGCAGGGATGCTGCAGCTGAACCGGTGAACATTGTCCCAGCACCCAGGAACGGCAGCTGGTGGGTGCTGCCATCTGTAGCTGTTGCCCACTCTGGTCAATTTGTTCTCAATTTCCACTCAGTACTTCCAGTGAAATATGTGTTTTAGTTCACAAACATCTTTGTGACATCATTTACCGACAACAAAAGGGAACATCACAGCCCCTCTGGGTCAATAAATCATCAGAACAAACAGTTCTCAAAACCTCATGTACAAATTGATATAACATACACATCCGTGTTGTCCTTCACGTTCATCCCAGAAATGAGTCTATGTAATGCTTTAGGAATAGGAATGATGGTTTTCATTTTTGTAGATTAAATTTGTTCTCTGGGAGCTCCATACATGCATTTAGTGTGCTCTGTCAACCCCCACCCCTCAATTTCTCCATCTCCCTCCTAGCTCTGACCTTTCCCTTCCCTCTTTAAGACCCTTCATTACATTTGTATCTTCCTGTTTTATCTTATGACACACTGACTTTAACCAGAACTCTCTGTGTGGCAGTTTAGAACTGGGTAGCACATTGCTGGGTAAACAACGGAAGACAGTGACTGTCTCTCCACCAGGATCCATCCGAAATCAATAGTTGAGAAGGGAGGAGTATTTCCTGTTTTTAGAAAGAAAAAAAAAAGCCTAAGTTTGCTATTACACTCATACATTTAGCTTGCCGGTGTTTTGGAAGCCAGAAGAGTCCTTTAGGAAGATAATGTAATAACTCAGTGTTGAAGAAGACACACAGAAAGTGCCCTCAGCATTTGGGGGAGTGTGGATACAGCTCAGTACAGCCCACTGGGCAGGAAGCTTTTGGTTTGGTCCTCTATACTGTAGATACCAGGCATAGTGATGCATCCTATGCTCAGCACACCCTTGGGAAGTGGAGGCAGGAGGATGGAAAGTTCAAGGTCATCTTTGTCCACCTGGTGAGTTTGCTTTGAGGCTAGCCTGGGATACACAAGCTCATGTCTCAAAGAGTGTGCCTCATATTTTAAAACAGCTTTATTAATACCCAATAAATGGCACATAGAGTTTAAATTGGTAAGGTTTTTTATATGTGTATGTATCAGGAAACCAGGGTAAAGAATAAAACCATCCCCCATATTTTAATTGACTACAAAACAATTCAGACCAGCCACTCACAGAGAATGCCACATTCCCACAGGCACCACAGGCAGAGGAATTGGAGTCGCTAGAGCGTGGAGTCGAAGCAGAGGAGGTTTTCTCTTCTCTCTCCTTTAGCGTGAGCCTTGTAGGACTCCAAACCAAACTCACCAGGTGGTGAGTAAAGATGCCTACTGCAAGAGGAGACACACACTCACTAGCGGACTGGCTGAGCCCCAAACCCTGGAAGTGTGCAGACCACCGTGAGGCTGGGTTATCAGCTGCTGGTCACTGGGGGAAGGAACTCGCTGCAGCCGCTTGTACTGGCAGGCACTCATTTATGAAGTCATCAGCTTGGGCACAAGACAAGACTCCAGCCACATCCTCATGCCCCAGGAGGGTTTGGAGGAGAAACCAGTGGCTTTTCTAACTGATATAAGGGAATTAAGGGGTAAAGGGGGAGGCATGTGGCTTAACCAAGACATTGGGTTGGTTGTGTGAGCCACTAGAATGGCTTTAAAAGGACATCACTGTTCTTTTCTGAAAGGGGTCCTCGGTGACAGATGGACTGGAGACACACAAGAGAATGACAGAATCAGCAGAATTCACCAGCAGCTAAGAGACCAGGGCCTGATGTGGGAGTCCCCTCTGTGTGCTGTGATTATCATTAATGAACAAAGAAACTGCCTTGGCCTGTTGATAGGGCAGAACTTAGGTAGGTGGGGAAGACGGAACTGAATGCTGGGAGGAAAAAGGAAGAGTCAGAGAGAGAAGCCATGGAGACACTGGAGACAGAGATGCTGATAGGCCACAACCTCGTGGTGATGCACAGATTAATGGAGATGGGTTAAATTAACATGTAAAAGTTAGCCAATAACAAGCTAGAGCTAATGGGCCAAGCAGTGTTTTAATTAATATAGTTTCTGTGTGGTTATTTTGGTTCTGGATGACCAGGACAAACAAGCAGCCTCTTCCAACAAGGGTCACTGTGTACTAGTGGCTGTATGGAGCCCAGGCTCTCTCCCCTCTCCAACCCCCCTCCCACCCTCATCCCTTTAGCAAGGAAAAGGTGACAAAGCAAAATATATTCCCTCCCAACGGCAAGCCCCAAACGTCATAATTTAACCAGAGATGAATGGGGGAAGAGAAGGTGAGATGGGGCCTGAAACTGGACCAGACTATCAGTCATGAGAAATGAGCAAAGTTCCAGGATCAGCAGGAGAGCCGCTGAAGGACAGGATGGAGAGATGGCAGTAAGAAGAAAGGGACAGACTGATCATGCCTGCAGCTCACTGCACTTAGAGAATGCAAAATGCAAGGCTGTGAAGTTAGGACAGTTAAGAGGATAGTTTCTTCTTATAGTTTGATTAGGAAATGTCTCCCCAAGTCTCACATATTTAAAGCTTGGTTTCCACAAGACTGGTGCTATTCTAAGTGCTGGAAGAAGGATATTAGAAAAAAATCTTGAAGGAAGCATAAAAACAAGTTCATTTGTTAAAATGGACTTGGGGCTTTAAAACGATACTTGCTATATCTCTTATCATATAGGAAAAGGAGGCGGGGAGGAATTCCTTCTCAACCAGTCTCACTAGTATAAAAGAAAAGTAGATCTATTCCTTGTGTTCTTTACCCTCTGATGATTTCATAAATAGCTCTGAACGCTTAGCCATTCAATTCAGTCTATACCAGATGTTATGGACGCAGCCCGAAGCAGGGCTGGTGGCCTTGCCACTCTGACCTGTGTGTACTGGGGGTGGGGGAACACTGGTGCCTAGGCTGTGTGAATCAAGGGAAATTGCATGGGGCAGGGGCCTGGGGACTTTATCAGAGAGCATGGGAAGCCTCAGGAGACAGTGCAGGGGCCGGAACACTCTAGATGAAGGGCACAGCCTGTAAGACAAGCCCAGAGCCATGCAAGTGGTTTTTGTTTATTTGCTTTTGCTTTTTAAAGTGTTGTTTTTATTTTTTGGTTGTTTTGTTTTTTTGTTTTGTTTTGTTTTCCTTGCTGCTGAGGATGGAACTCAGAGCCTTGTACATGTTAGGAGAAAGCTCTAATTTGGCCCAAATTCCAGCCGAAGCAGTTCCATAAATTAAACAAACAAGGGGTTTGAGAGATGACTCAGAAGCTAAGAGCACTTTCTGCTGTTCCAGAGGACCAGAGTTTGATTTACAGCACCCACACTAAGAGGCTCACAACCAACTGTTTCTCCAGCTCCAGAGGATCTGATGCTCTCTGCTGGTGTCCTGGGCACCTACTGGTGCCTGTGTATATACACCAACAAATACATACAGACATGTAAATAAAAGTAGAATAAACCTTTAAGAAAGAAAAACTCCTCAGGGGTGGGGCACAGTTGACAGGCAGGTTAGGGGAGCAGATGCTCAGGATAAAGTAGGCTTGGGCCTTAGGTTTCATTTTGGTAAGAAACGTTGATTTTAAGATAAAACATTTTTAAAATAAAAGCATTCCAAAACAAAGATTTTAGGATAAAAGATAACTATGGATTTTAACATAATTTTAACCTTAAAATAAAAGAAGCAGATTTTTTTAGACTAAATATTAGTTACACTCTCATAATACCTATCTATTTGAGCATCTTGGTTTCCATGAGACGGGACACACTGGAGCTGGAGCTCTCTGCCTCTGTAGCTTTTCAGGTCTGCCTATTGGAATTGTGGAGTTTGTGCAAAGCAAAGACATGGAGGATGTTGCTATTTTTCGAGGTCTCACCAGAGACTTTGCTTCCGCTGACTCCATCCTTTACTGCCCTCTGGCTGAGGAATGGCCTTCCTTGGAGTCAGTCTCAGATGTCTCAAACATGCAGTGTGGATGCTGAAGGGTGACACAGACACCTGCATGTCTGCTCTTCATTGAGACTGGCCAGTGGGTGTAGGTGTGAGGGGAATCACACTGCTGACAGGTGGGTGTAGGTGTGAGGGGAATCACACTGCTGACAGGTGGGTGTAGGTGTGAGGGGAATCACACTGCTGACAGGTGGGTGTAGGTGTGAGAGGAATCACACTGCTGACAGGTGGGTATAGGTGTGAGGGGGAATCACACTGCTGACAGGTGGGTGTAGGTGTGAGGGGAATCACATTGCTGGCAGGTGGGCATAGATGTGAGGGGGAAAACACCCTGCTGACAGGTGGGTGTGAGGGGAATCACACTGCTGACAGGTAGGTGTAGGTGTAAGGGGAATCACACTTCTGCAGGTGGGTGTAGGTGTGAGGGGAATCACACTGCTGACAAGTAGGTGTAGGTGTAAGGGGAATCACATTGCTGGCAGGTGGGCATAGATGTGAGGGGGAATCACACTGCTGACAGGTGGGTGTAGGTGTGAGGGGAATCACACTGCTGACAGGTGGGTGTAGGTGTGAGGGGAATCACACTGCTGACAGGTGGGTGTAGGTGTGAGGGGAATCACACTGCTGACAGGTGGGTGTAGGTGTGAGGGGAATCACACTGCTGGCAGGTGGGTGTTCTGTGGAGGGAACTTAGCAGTGAACTGCACGAAGCTTGTGAGGCAATGGTGAGATACTAGGAAGGAGTGAATCACTGAGACATGACAGTTGGTCCTGGAGGCCGCCTATTCAGAGAGTTTGTAGTCAATTGTTTGGGGTTTTTTTTATTATTTTTTAACTCTTCACTCTTTGCCAGGGTCCACCACCCAGCTTCCCAGTAATCATAGGGAGGCTGATTCTTCCTTATGAACGCACAGCCGTGATTTGGCTTGTTTCTAGCCAGCTCTTCTGAAATCATCCCTTCTATCTGTGCCTTTACCTTCCTAGATACTTTTCTTTACTTCTTACTGCATGGCTTGCTGTGTAGCTGAGTAGTTGACTCATGGAGTCTCCTCTCCTTCTCTTTTCTATCTCTATTCTTTTCTTTTTCTTCTATTTATTCTCTCTGCCTGGAAGCCCCACACCTATCCTCTCTCCTGCCTAGCTATCGGCCATTCTTCTCTTTATTAGACCAATCAGGTGTTTAAGGCAGGCAATGTAACAGAGTTTCAGAGTTAAACAAATGCAACATAAAAGAACACAACACATCTTTTTTTTTTTTTTTAAGATTTTATTTATTTATTTATTTATTTATTTATTTATTTATTTAGACAGTATCCTGCCTGTAGGCCAGAAGAGGGCACCAGATCTCATTATAGGTGGTTGTGAGCCACCATGTGGTTGCTTGGAATTGAACTCAGGAACTCTGGAAGAGCAGTCAGTGCTCTTAACCGCTGAGCCATCTCTCTAGCCCAACACAACACATCTTTACATCGTGAAACAAATGTCCTGCAACATAGGGGACAAATTTAAGACATCTTCAACTACTATTCCACTACAAGAGTCGAATTCCAACACCCCTGCAGAAACGCTGCAGAACCAGGTTTCTGAGCAGCACCACAGTCCTACAAAACCCAGCACACATGCAAGCTGGAATCCTAGAATGGTCCATTCCCCACGGCAGTGGCTCACCGTCTCCTTTGAGATCAAGTGAGGAAGAAAAGCTTTTGAAGGAAAAGATTTTCCTTGTAATTTTGTACAAGTTGGAAGACACTTTTTGTCGGAATAATCACGTTGCTAACTAATCATTTTTACAATATAGAAAACCTTACATTTTAAGAATGGCTGGTTGCCATGCAGTGACCACCATTTTCTGACACAATAATGTTTGTCTTTTTCAATTTATGTAAGTAACCTAGTCATTGAAATTTATATATGTGTATATATACATTTTAAAACATACATCTGTATACACATAATACACATTGATATACCTACAAATAAATGTAATATGTATATATTCATAAGTATTTATAAAACCTATTTGTGCATATAATCTGAGGATCCCACCCAATGCTCCAAGAGATCTGACTTCATTCAGTTCTGTCCCTGACCAAAACCAGTTGTAGCCACTGGATGGGAACAGACAGGACTTGGTATCAACTCCCAAGCCAGGTGAGGACTTTGTTTTGTCCCTCAGCCCTGGACCACCCGCATTCCCAGCAAACTGAGAAACAAGTCTACACCAGAGGTGTTTGGAGGGACCCTTGCTTAGAGGGATGGGCTCACCCTAGTCTGCCAGGCAATCTCCTGGCCGTAGGAATCAGGTTTGCACAGCATGGACTCCAGAAGAATGGTCCACACTCTTCCAACTGCCTGAGCTGGGTCTACACTTTGGGAAGGGAATATGGTTACAGTTAAGTCAGGAGCTGGGAGCTTTGACCATCGCAGAGGAACGATGCTTTGCTTTAATTTTGTGCTAAGTAGAAACTGAATCTGGAACCTGATTATGATAGGGCTAGTTATTACCTAAAATGAGAAAAAAAAGTGTTAGCTGTTTATAGAGGCCAGCCAGACAAACATTTTAATGACCAATAGCATCTCTATCTAGGGGCAATAATGGGGTTACAGAAATTAAGCTGTTTTAAATACATCTATCTACACCTACACACATGTAAGAGAATGTACCAGATGTGTGCCCACATTTGCTCCCCTTACAGCTAAGGCTCGGATTTCTATTTTATTTTTCTTTCAAAGACTTTACATCCTGACTCCACTCCTCCCTGTCTCTCTTTTCTCCTCTCCTCCCCTCTCCCCCACATGTACTCCTCTTTCATTTCCCTTCTGAGAAAAAGGAAAATCAACTGAACATGGAATAACACATTACAATGAATCTAGGCACAAACCCTCATATCAAGCCTGGATGAGGCAACACAATGGGAGGAAAAGGGTCCCAACCGTAGGAAAAAGATCCGAGACACCCCCACTCCCACTGATAGGAGTCCCACAAGAACACTAAGCTATACAACCGTAAGGTATATCAGAGGACCTAGCTCAGATCCACACAGGGTCTGTGACTGTCACTTCAGTCTCAGTGAGTTCCTATGAGCACTGTTTAGGTGACTTTGTGGGTCGTGTTCTTGTGGTGTCCTCGCTCCTCTGGTTTCTACAATCTTCTCTCCCCCTCTTCTGTGGAATGCCCCTGGCTCTACCTAGTGTTTGACTATGGGACTTTACATCTGCTCCCAACAACAACTGGATGATGCCCCTCTGATGACATATGGGCTAGGCATGGATCTATAAGTATACCAGAATATCATTAGGAATCATCTCTCTTTTTTTGTATGTTTGGGTCTCTCCTGGGTCTCTGCAATGTTATGCCTCTGGTTCCTGACCATCCAGCCAGTGTCAGGTGTGGGTTCCTTCTCTTGGCATGGTCCTCAATTTGGACCAAATTGGCCACCATTACCCCAGCACATCTTGCAGAATGTATCGAAGGTTTTGTGACTGGGTTGATGTTCTAATCCTACAGCTAGGAGCATTGTCTGGTTATAGAATATGGCCAGTTCAGGCTCTGTATCCCCATTATTACAAGACTTCACAAGGATCACTTTTGAAGAACAGATTTTTAAGACTTATAGTGTGTTCACATAACTGATAGTTCCTGACACTTAACACGAGATTAATTCTGTTAGAAAGCAGAGCCCAAGACCGACCCAGACCCACTGGCTCCAAATCTTCTGACAAGACTGACCCATTGGCACAGTGAAGTGTGATAAGCACAGATAGAGGACAGCCTTTCGTGAGTGTGGGGGGCATCATATATGTGAGTGTGCACATCTCCATGTGGTCGGCTTCAGGTATTGCTCTTCACAAGCTGTTCACCTGGGTTTTGAGACAAAGTCTTTCATTGGCATAGAGCTCATTCATTAAACTAGACCGGCTGGCCAGTGAACCCCAGGGACCTGCGTATCTCTGCCTCCCCACCTCTGTCACTACACGCGGTATTTTATGTTGACAATGGCGTCAAAATCAGATCCTCGTGCTTGGCAAGAGCCTTAGCAGCAGCCATCTCCCCACCCTGACAGGACAGCATTTTTTAAAATAGATGACAGCAATTCAATCTTATAATACATGCTTTTCAAACAAGTATTGACTCTTCACTAGGGTCCTTAAGGTACCTAAAAGCAACAGAAAGTCTGGCATCTCTGATTTCTTTATTTTGTATCTGTATTCTTTGACCTTTTTCCCATTATACAACATCAATTAAATCTCTTCTCTCAGTCTTTCTCTTCGCCCATCTCTTTTATTGACTTGTTAGCATGGGTGGCAGAGCCTAGGTCCAGGGCTCTGGACCTAAAACTCCACTAATCTGAGGAGTCACAGAATCTAGACTTTAATCCTTTGATCCTAACTAGTGTTCAGATTTAGCCACTAGATGACCAGGAGCCACTTAGTAGAAGTCAGTATTAGCATTGATCCTACTGATCTTGGGCCATAGACACAATTCTCGCTGAGACGGGGACACAGACAGATCCAAGTCTTTGTCTAAGGCTACACTGAAGAAGTGCTTTGTAAATAACTATTCTCAGAATTTTTTTTTAATATTTACTATGTTATGCTAACAGATGCTTCCAAACAAAAGGAACAGGAAGTCAGAGTTTTCTCTGTCTGCCATTCAGAATCCTTTCCATTAAGTCTGCCTGCAAACTTTACTGAAGAGCCCAGCAAGCCAGGATGAAAATTACAGAGCGGCTCCCCAGCACTTCAGCGGGTAATCAACTGAAATTGAGCTGTTTTCCATATTCTTTGCTGATAATGCAAATGGACCCTTTAAAGCAAACAGCTTCACACATCCTACAAGTTGAAAGGACCCATGTGGTTCACGCAGATGCTTCCATTGCATACCATGGCCTGCCCAGAGGAAAGCCTTCCCATAGCTATCAACTGTAAGGTTTACCAGATGTCCACGCTTGAATGAATGACCAGGCCAAGGGAAGATTTACAGGTCCAGGCCAAGCACCTGGATAAATGACCTGTCAAGGAGTACAGGCACCTTTAGGGAAATGGCTGAATCTTCCTAGATCCCATGAATTTCTCTCCACCTGTTCAGGGTCTGCTCTAGGAGACCCATGCTTGTGCTGCCTAGCAACAAAGGCATGGTTCATGTGCACAAGGCAGGTCTCCTGATGCAAACTTGCTTCTGACACTTCCGAATAACAATTTGGAGCAGAAAAAAAGCTATAGGGATAAAGGGTGCAAGAAGAAAAATGACTGTTTCCTCTCAGAGTTTCTTGGCTCAGGAGCAGATGTGGACATGTGGGGGGGGGAGGGTGCTGCCGAGAGGTCAAGGGGAGGAAAGAGGGAAAGGACTGCATGCTATGCATGGGAACATACAGGGTGGGCCTTGTAGCTTCAGTGGTGCCTGAACTCTCTGACCCTGAATTTGTAGGAAATAGAATAACAAAATTTATGGGGAAGACACTATAAGCAACAATGCTTGGAACATAGTGTGTATCTGGTAAATGCATTTTTCTTCCTTCCTCCAATGAGAATGAACCAAGGCCCTCTCACACGCCACCCTCCCCATCAACCACCACCCCACATTAGAGGTGGATGGGACAGTCCTAAGAAACACACGTCACTTCCAGAAAGTTGTCACAGTTAAAATGTCATTTTAATATAGTTTTTAAAATAGCATTTTGCAAAATTAAACAATGCAGTTTAATTTTGCTAACATAATAGGTTCCTATTATGCATTTAAGAAGAATGTGGACAGAAAAAATAAGTTCTATTGACTAAGATGTGGAAGGAGGGATCGTGCTCGTGTGTCCTTGTGGGTGTGTGAGGTGAGGAGCATGCTTGTGTGCCTTGGTGTGTGTGTGTGTGTGAGGTGGGGAGCATGCTTGTGTGTCCTGATGGGTGTGTGAGGTGAGGAGCATGCTTGTATGCCCTGGTGGGTGTGTGAAAGAGGGAACAAGCGTGTGTGCCCTGGTGGGTGTGTGAGGTGGGGAGCATGCTTGTGTGTCCTGTTTGAATGTGAGATCACTCCACAGACTTAGTTGCAGAGAGCTGCTGCCTGCTTTTCCTGGGAGGCAATAAAGTAACATCTGTTCGTCTCGCATAAGGAACACACTGACAATACTTGATCCAAGTCTAGTTTGGCCAGAAGGTGGGTTTTGGTGTTACAGCAGCACAGGCAATTTCCAGGCATGTGCTCCACAGAGAAGTCCGCCCCAGTCATTTGTTTCCTTCTGACACAGAGGTGGCTGGAACCTCCAGGATGGCACAGCCTCATGAACCTGTGAGGCCTTCTTGAGAGTTTTCTGAGTCTCAGGAGCCTGGAGAGTCTTGATCCTCCTCCATCCATGAGGGAATGTCAATAAATACAACCTTGTAAGGGTCTCTGGAGATCATCACAGACAGACACTGTGCTTTGAGACAGTGATGGTCCTGTCTAGCCCTGAAAAAAGAGCTGCCCTAAAAGAATGCTTTACAGTACTTTGGGTATGAAATTTTTATTTCTGGAGATACAGAATAAATGTAAATATACATAAGGAATCAGTTTCATGTTGTACTTAAAATGTCCCTATTTTTATATATTATAATTGACATGTGAGTATATGATAGAGTAAGTTTTTTTAATTAATAGTTATTTTTATTTTTTTATTAAAAATTTCCATCTCTTCCCCTCCTCCCACTTCCCTCCCCTCCCCTCAACCCACACCCCCACTCCCTTCCTCTCCAGGCCAAAGAGCAGTCAGGGTTCCCTATACTATGGTAAGTCCAAGGTCCTCCCAACTCCCTCCAGGTCCAGGAAGGTGAGCATCCAAACTGACAAGGCTCCCACAGTGCCTGTCCATGCAGTAGAATCAAAGCCCAGCGCCATTGTCTTTGGCTTCTCAATCAGCCTCCACCGTCAGCCATATTCAAAGAGTCCGGTTTGATTTGGAAATATTACAAAAAGTATCAACATTGCTTTTTTTCTTATTTTCTAAGCCTCTCTTAAATATATCCTTTAGTAAATTCTGTATTTATCTTTCTAGATATTATGCTAAATATTTATTTACGGCATGCACAGGCATGTGTGTACATGTGTGCACATGTGTGTGTGTTAGTCTCTGTAATCCCAATATCATCTATTTATCTGTGTACTCTTCCCCCTTGATTTGAAACGCCACTTAATAGTGACCGTAGCTTATTGATACAATGAAATATATTCAGCATGAGGAAGTTCCCACTAAAATCACTGTAATTCATGACTAAGTACAGAAAAGAC
This sequence comes from Arvicola amphibius, assembly GCF_903992535.2. Taxonomy (NCBI): domain Eukaryota; kingdom Metazoa; phylum Chordata; class Mammalia; order Rodentia; family Cricetidae; genus Arvicola; species Arvicola amphibius. The sequence goes on from NC_052048.2 coordinate 142,639,186, forward strand.
CAGACCAAGGAAAGTGTCCTATTACTTGTTTGACAGAAGATAATTCTATTTGGCTTTGTTTCTATGTGCATGAATCAACATTAAAAAATATATAAGAACATAATGACTATCTGAAGGAGATAGAAAGTGGTAGAATGGTATGGGTGGGGTAAAGGTGGGAATAATAGCTCCCTGAAAAATGAATATCCCCAATATGGATATACTCTAACCTCAGTACTTGCAGTGACACTAGGTTGTATGAGAAAGGGAAGGACAGTTCCAGACGGAATTACATGGTGAGTAAAATGACGGAAGGCAGAGACAATGCCCTGGGTCAGACAGGTGGGCCGTGTAAGCACAAGGTCTTTAAAACGGCCTTAGTGCTATTCACTGGGTATGGATTTCATCTTTCCTTATTCTTAGCCCTTCCCCCAATACAGTTTTTAAATATTATTTCAGTGTGGCTTTATACTTTATCTATTATCTTCAAGCTACAAAACGTATCATTTACTGTCAGTTTTGTGTCTGACTAATATTTTCACAGGTCAAAATTGAGCGTGGAATGACCTTTTGCCACATGCCAAGATTTGACATATAATGACATCAGTGTCATTTATTGTAAACTAGTATAATTTAAAATTTTATTCTTTATCCAAAGTGTAATGATGTGTGTGTATGTGAGAAAGAGAGAGAGAGAGAGAGAGAGAGAGAGAGAGAGAGAGAGAGAGAGAGACAGAAACAGACAGAGACAGAGGTGAGAGGGGGAGAGGAATCAGAAAGGCAGGTAGGCAGGCAGACGGACCCTGGGAACTGAACTCAGACCCTCCTGCGTGCTTGCCAAGTTCTCTACCACTGAGCTATAACCCCAGCTCAAAGGTAGGCTCATTTTATGATTTTGTACTTGTGTGTTAAGTGACCTTATTTGTTATTTTTGCATTACTTTTAGGCAATATTCTTGCAGCACAAGTCCAATTGTGACCCCTTTCTTTGCTTCAGTGGCTCTCATTCACCCTCTCTGAATTCTCCCGCGGGGGCTCTTCCCAAGCTTGTCACACTGCTGTCCTCCTTCCTGTGTCCAGCCTCCTTGCTCGCTAGTCCTAGGCTTTGCCCTCATTACTCCAGCACCCTATTCCACCCTCCAGCCCTCACACTAATCAGTTAGAAGTTCTCAGCTGCACCACAAGCAGCCTCCACTGCACTCCCTCTCCCTGGTGTCAGCACGGACTGTCTGTCTTCTCTGTGGGAGAGGCTCTTCTCACCTCTACTTCATTAGCTGTGCGGTCCCAGAGTATCACTCCAGGCTGAGGATAAACGGCAGTCTCTCCAGATGGCCTCAGGCAGGATTTAAGTACCTGTTCTTCTCCAGGTCGCAACCTCTGGGTCACCTCTCCTCACCTTGTCCTGGCCCATTTCCCTGTCTTTGTATTTTACTAAAATCCCCAAGAGCGAGGAACTGAATCTGATCCCTGCTTGTAGTGATGGGCTGAGGGCTGTGTTCCCGCCGCCCGGCTTTCGGCCTCCTGGCTAGCTTATGCCCCGAAATAACAACACACAAACTGTATTCTTTTAAACACTGCCTGGCCATTAGTTCCAGCCTCTTACTCACATCTTGATTAACCCATATCTAATAATCTGTGTAGCACCACGAAGTGGTGCCTTACCGGGAAGTTTCTAGCATACGTCCATCTTGGGCTGGAGCTTCATCACCTCTCTCTTCCCTGAGGAGAGGCATGGCGGTCTGCCTAACTTAGGAGAGGCGTGGCATCTAACTGAGCCTTCTACCTCACTTCCTTCTTCCTGTTCTGTCTACTCCACCCACCTATTTTCTAACCTATTAGGCCAAGCAGTTTTCTTTATTAATTAACCAATGAAATCAACAGATTGATAGAAGACCCGCCTCCATCACCTGCTGTCGGTCCTTTCTCTCCTTCCCAAAGCAAAGTTCCTGGTTTTAGTGAGAACATGTTAGCTATTTACCCATTCCATACTTCCTCGCATATAATTAAGGAAAATGGAATTAAGGGAAGTTGCATAGCAAGTGTTTGCAGCTGCTGCTTGTCTCCATACCTCCTTCTAGGTAGGATGCTAAGTGTCGGTGACCTACAGTCACAGAGACTGTCTCCAAGGGAAGTGAGAAGATGCTCACAGTCTCCTTTCTCATTCTTTTTAATTTGCGATTTACACACATTTCCCATACAAACCAGAAAAAATAGTTATTCTCAAATGTCTATGGAGATGTCATTGTATACATGGTCATAGCTAGTTTTGGAAGTCAGTTTTGCCGAGAAAGCGCTAAGCAGGCGTGTCCATCTTTTAGCCCATGCGCCTCAGGGTCAGAAGGCTGGACACCTCTGCAGATGAGGGGAACACTTGTGCTGTGACGCTCTGTAACCCCCCAGAGCTGCAGCCTGGAGGGGGGGGAGTTCAAAGGCACCTGCTAGCTCAGCACTTGCTACACTTCTGTTTGTTTCTCAAGCCTAGAGGTGAGCCAGAGTCTCAGGCATGGCTGCCGTGGCTTTAAACATTACTGATCTCTCACGCTCTCTAAACCTGCGGAGAGGCCTAAGGCTTGCCTGCGTACTGGTGCCTCACCAACGTATCGTGGAGGAACCATGGTCTGTCCGGCTCTGTGAAGCCACAGTCCGTCCAAAGAAACCACACACAACCCCTAGCGCAAGCGCAAGCGCAAGCGCAAGCGCATTAGTATTCGGGCTTTCTGCTCCCCATGCTCAGAAGCTTCATTTGGGGATTTTGCTTAATACATGGCTGCTGGAACAATAAAGGCTGATTTTTTTTTCATTCACAATAGAGCTCTGCGTGAGCAAGTGCACGTGCTTTTCATTCAAGCATAAATAGCCCCACTTAGTTATGAATGAAATCAGCGTTTATTGTACTAATAATTCACAAACATGAATTATCGGAACCTAAAGATAAACAAGCTTTATTCCTTACCTTTAATCCCGACACCTCTCCCATTTCCCACCCTCTATCTCAAAGAGACGTAAGAAATAAAAGTGAATGACATAGTTTTGTGTTTCTTTAATTTACTTATTCATTTTTTAAAAAGCTTTCTTTTATCATTTTGCATTGCAATCCCAGTTCCCACTCCCTCTCCTCCTCCCAAGCCAGTACAAGCAGTAGGAATAAATCCTGGTCTCACTGTCAGTGGCCCACAGTCTGCCCCAGCTGCCAACCCACATTCACAGGGCCTAGTTTGGTCCTATGCTGGTTCTCCCACTGTCAGTCTGGAGTTGGTGAGCTCCCATTAGCTCAGGTCGGCTGTTTCAGTGGTGTTCCCATCATGGTCTTAACCCCTTTGCTCATGTTCTCAGTCATCCCTCTCTTCAACTGGACTTTGGGAGGTCAGTCCAGTGCTCTGCTGTGGATCTCTGCCTCTGCTTCCATCAGCTGCTGGGTGAAGTTACTATGATAACATTTAAGACAATCAATCTGACTACAGGGCAAGGCCATTTTAGGCACCCTCTCCACATTTGCTTAAGGTCTTAGCTGGGGTCATCCTTGTGGATTCCTGAGATTTTCTCTAGTGTCAGGTTTCTTGCTAACCCCATAATGGCTCCGTCAATCAAGGTATCTCTTTCCTTGCTCTCCCTCTCTGTCTTTCCCCCATCTTGACCATCCTGTTTGTTCAAGTTCTCTCCCCTTGCCCTCCTTCTCCCCTTCTGCCCTGTCTTCTACCCCTACCCCCATGCTCCCAATATGTTCAATGTCCTTATCCATCAGGGAAATGCAAATCAAAATGACTCTGAGATACCATCTTACACCAGTTAGAATGGCTAAGATCCAAAATACCAATGATAGCTTCTGCTGGAGAGAATGCAGAGTAAGGGGAACAGTCCCCCATTGCTGGTGGGAGTGCAAACTGGTACAACCACTCTGGAAATCTGTATGGAAACTTCTCAGAAAGTTGGGAATCAACCTACCTCATGATTCAGCAATACCACTCTTGGGCGTAAATCCAAAAGATGTTCAATCATACTATAAGGACATTTGCTTAGCTATGTTCTTTGCAGCATTATTTGTCATAGACAGAAGCTGGAAACAACCTAGGTGCCCCTCAACCAAAGAATGGATAAAGAAAATGTGGTACATTTACACAATGGAGTACTACTCAGCAGTGAAAAATAACGACAACTTGAAATTTGCATACAAATGGATGGAACTAGAAAAAAACATCCTGAGTGAGGTACCCCAGACACAGATAGACAAACATAGTATGTACTCACTCATAAGTGGATATCAGACATAAAGCAAAGGATAACCAGCCTATTAGCCACGATCCCAGAGAAGCTAGGTAACCAAGAGAACCCTAAGAGAAACATACACAGATCCCCCTGGGAAGGGGAAATTGACAACATCTCCTGAGAAAATAGTTTCGTTTCTTATAACCCCAGTAAATGTGGATAAACATCCTCGAACATTAAGGCCTCGGTCTTTCTCCATCTCATCGCACTGCTCCTGACAGGAAGTCTCGACTAACAAGTGCAGGATCTGACACCTTGATTTTCTTTCCTGAAAACTTTGACTTACTCAATGTGAAGGGGTCTTTCCCAGAGGCTGTATGTTATGGCTGACCTTTGCAGTATTTAATGTTAATATCTCCCATTGGGTAGACAACTCCTGTGTGGAACCTCGCACATCCCCATGACATCTGCACTGGTAGTCTTGTCTGAGTGCAAAGGAAACAGTGCCTAAGTCTTAACCAGACAGGCTACATCTGTAGCACAGCCACTAAAATGGGGATGCCCAGGTTGGAGTTCAGCCTTTCGTTTCCAACAAAATGACCAGGGAGGGAAAATTCCAGTACCAGTATAGTTGAGCAGTATTTTTTTTTTCATTTGCTTGTTTGTTATTTTTCTCTTTCTTTTTCAAGACAGGGCTTCTCCATGCAGCTTTGGAGCCGGTCCCAGAACTCGCTCTGTAGACCAGGCTGGCCTCGAACTCACATAGATCCACCTGTTTCTGCCTCCTGAGTACTGGGATTAAAGGCATGCGCCACCACTGTTCGTTTGTTTTAATTAAGAATACATAAACACAGGTTTCCTTCAAGTGTTTTTTGGCCTGGGGTTCCATGGCTAACTCTCTCTCAGGTAGAGCTGAACGCTCTAGCAAAAGCTGCCTGCAATCAGGGTCTTCACGTCCCACATCGTGTGTGACGGGATACCAGAATCAGGGAGGGGTGCTTTGTCGTGGCTCTTGAGGCAGAAAATTTACAGAAACTTTAAGTGAAGATTGAAACTTTAAATGAAGTTTTAGGCACAAAGACAAAAGCTGTCTCCCATTTGCCCCACAAACCTGAAACTTCTAATGACTACAGAATACAAAGAAGGTTTTTTTTTTAAGGACATTATTCTTAATTTATAATATTCTTATATTAAGAATATAATTATTCTTAATTGTTACATATACATAATTAAATATATTATATATTTAATAAAGAAAAGTGTCTTTTAAATATATATGGGATGGGAGCATATGAGCGTGGCATGACTGTATGTCCCTGTGGGGGTCAGAACAGGATGTCAAGTCCCCTGGAGCTAGGTTTACCAGCAGTTGTGAGCTGTCTCATGTGAGTGCTGGGAACCGAACTTGGATTCTCTGTAAGAACAGTACACTCCGAGCCATCACTATAGCCCCGTGTACAAATTTCCTACTCATATTTCGTCAGGTTTGACCTCTAAAGGCATCGAGCGTTAGGTGTCTCTAATGAAGCAGTGACAGAGAACAAGGCCCCACTCTAACAGAACTAATGCTTGCAACGACCCAACGAATTTAACACTAAACCCCAGTTTCAGATGCGCGCATCACTTTGTCTAGGCCCTGCCTCCAACACAGCTGAACTGAAAAGCGCCAGCTCCTGCATTCTTCTCGCACCCTGGATAGTCCTAACCTCAAAGCAGGAGCAAGCTGACTTTCCTTCTCCTTAGCAGGTAGGAAGATGAGCACAGATGCTGGGTGCCCACATAACTCCGTAGCTCCAGGTCAAGGGGAAGAACATCCTCTTGCCCAAATCAAGGTCGGTATCCACCACCTTAAGAAGCAAGTCTGCTTGAATGAGTAGGCCAGCTATAAATTGCTGAAATCAGTGATGGGGTGATGGGGTGGGTCCCACAGACCCGAGCATCCAAAGGCCAAGATCAAAGAGGGATGATGTGGGTCATTTTCTGGAAGGGAGGCTGCCCTTTAAGACCGTGAAATACCAGTACATTGATGGTAAAAGGCGAACAGACAACAAGGTTGGGGAGCAAATACTAGAGAGGCCCAGAGACCATCATCATGGATAGCTTCATGCCAGCCTTGTGCTAAAGTCCCCTAATACCACCTTTTCAGGCCCTCAAAGGGAAAACTGTTCAAACAGCCCCACTTTGAGCAACTCTCTGCTTCCTGAAGAATCCCGTGTCACCCTGAGTCCCAGACACGTCCTTCTCAGGTGGTGGTAGCTCCGCGTGTTCTGAGCAAAGGAAGTGGCTAATTCTAGATCCTCCTTCAGCTGCACAGCAAATCGTTCTCCCAACGCCTCACTCTGCAGAGACACCAGCAGTCTAATTGTCCTGAGGAAGAATGAGCAACGCCAGCTGCGAGCTGCAGGAACGCACGATCTCCGTGAGTAACCACAGGCCCTGCTGAATCTGACTGGAAGTAAGTTCAGGGCAATCGTTCTCATGTTTAAAAATAAGACCAAACCAGGAAGCATGGGAAGGGATGGACTCAAGATCTAAGAAGAGTGTTTGCTGCAACAGCCTCAAAATACCTCTTCTTCTTGTGTGAGTGACATGGGCTCTCATCTATTCTGGGCACCCGACTGCCTACAGAGCAAAGTTTCCCTGATTAGAGGGTTTTTTTGTTTGTTTGTTTTCCTTCATTCCTCCATTGCCTTCTCTCGTTGTTCTTGTCCCTTTACCTGTAAGAACTTCTAGTGTTCACGAACTTGTCCTCTGCCATTCCAAGCCAGTGTCCAAGATGTTAGTCTCCATCCCAGCCCTTCCAAAAGAAAACTCCTCAATGCCGTGGCTTTAGATTAGGTTTCCTAGGAGCAGAGCCTGGGTGAAGAGTCTCATGGATGTCTTTTCCCAGAGAAGGGCTCTCAAAACTGGAAGCCACAAGCAGGTTGAGTCAGAGAAGGGCCCTAAGAAAGCACGTGGTCTCAGCAGGGTCTGGCTGCAGCCAGATCTCCAGGAGAATTGAGCATGTGAAAAGTTGTAGAGGGCCGGCCTCGGTAGGTCTAGCGCTCACTCTCCCGCAAGTTCCATCTTGGTTGTGGTCTAAGGGGAGTACACAGGAGAGAGGGAACTCCTAGTTAAGTAACACTTTTGGCCCAGGACAGTTCTCCTAAGAAAGACTTCCTGACTCATAAAAATAAAACAAAATAAACAAACAAACAAAAGGCAAAAACGCACAGTGTCCGCAATGCCCTCTGCATGGCCACCAAGTCCGTCCTCTTGGAAGATACAGTGCTTTCTGATACAATGTAAGTGAGGCCTGTCTGTGGAGATGGCAGAGAGGGCAGCCAGGAGAGCCCTCTCTTCACTTGGGGTAAGGATGCAGCTATTGCCTTGCAGCTCATGGGTGGCACGTGTCTCAAATTCACAGGATCAAGACACCAAAGAGAATTCTGCACAAGGGGGAAAGAAAAGGCAATGAGTTATTTGGGTACAAATAATTTATCCCCAGAAAACAGAGTGATGGCTTATTTGGATATTTAGGTTAAGGGGCAAAATTTAAATAACAGGTGGGGCAGTTTTGATCTTTGAACTAATTCAGTATGTACAGTCAGTGCAACAGAACAGGGGTTTTGAAGTTAGATATTTGGGGCTCAAATATTAACATCGTTACTCTTTAAGGCTGTGTGGGATCAGTTACGCGATTCTAGGCAAACCATTCAAACTCTGAAATGCATCCCTCCTCCGGGACTTGGTGAAGATGATGTACACCTACCCACAGTAATTCACGGTTTCAGAAAATATGTCTGTGATGCTTAGCAAAATGCCTGGTATCTGGAACTCTGTACTTTGGTTGCACATATCAGAAAGTGGGTAAAGAATTAACAAAGAGGAGCCTGGGGCTGAGCTGAGCTCTGAGAGCATCTCAAGAGTCTTGAGCAAATCCTTCAGGCTGAGAGATTTCTTGTTTGGCAGGAATGGGCCTGCATGGTTCCTCAGGTTCTGCTCTTTGTCTGTGTTCTTTGCTCTTCTCCTTCCCTCAAGACTGGCCATTCCTACTCCTTCATTCCTAAATGGGAGTCCTGGAAGTTGGGATCCAGCTGCCACAAAGGAACAAACTCTCCTCTGAGTCCATTCCCCAGTTCCACATAAGAAGACGCTGACTGTCCACACCTGGGTCACATCTGCCCCCGGGATGATGAGCTGTGCCCGAGACAGGTAAGACACCATTCTCCATGAATTTAAAGGAGAGGAGCAGTTTCCAGAATGAAATAGGCAGTGACGGCAACTGCTACCAAAGGTCACTCCATGATAAAGTGTTCAACAATGGGTGGTACCACTATCCCTCACAATGTCACTTTAGGATATTCCTCAACATAGAGAAGATAATATTATGAATTGCTAACTAGCTTAGAGAAGATAATATTATGAATTGCTAACTAGCTTTTGACTTCACAAATCTTCAACTTCCTGAACAGAGATCTCTCATTTGTGATGGGCTAGCTCACGATATCCCAGAAACCCTCCTTTTCAGGGAGAACTTGGCCCTTATTTTATAATTTGTGTCACAATCGATGCCCTATATTGTGTTGATCAGAAAAGTGAACATCAGAAATTGGCCTAACTGTGAAACAGAGGCTTGATAATTAGCAGAATGGATGTTAAAATGAACTTTTGACATGGGATTTCCCTCTGTAGGCTGTGAATACCATTGGTGAGTAAAGAAACTGCTTTGGGCCTATAGCAGAGCTATAGGGGAACAGAGCTAGGTCGGGAAAACTAAGCTGAATGCTGGAAGAGAAGAGGCAGAGTCAGAGAGAAGCCATGGAGCCACTGGAGACAGACGTGCTAAAACCTTGCTGGTAGGCCACGAGCTTGTGGTGATGCCCAGATTAATGGAGATGGGTTAAATCAATATGCAAGAGTTAGCCAATAAGAAGCTAGAGCTAATGGGTCAAGCAGTGATTTAATTAATACAGTTTCTGTGTGATTATTTCAGGGCTGAGCTGCTGAGCAGCCAGGAACCAACAAGCTGCCTTCTCTAACAGACTTTCATTGGTAAAATGGAAATGACAGGTATTTGAAATACCTGTCATTCACCTCCTTTGAGACAGGGTCTTTTGTCGTCCTGGAGCTCACCAACTGGGCTAGGCTAGCTAGCCAGTGAGCCCAGGGATCCTCCTGCCTCTTGCTGAGACTACAAGCTTGTTCCAACTTGCCTAGAAATGTTGAACTCAGGTCCTCTGCTGGAAGACAAACACTTTACTGACCTAGCCATCTTCCCAACCCCAGAACACATTTTAAAAGTGCCTCTTTCTATATCACATGATTCTAGCAGAAAGAGATTAGCCTGCAGCTAAACTCTTCCCTGGAAGTCTTCAGTCATCCTGCCCATGCAGAAGAGAAACCTTGTGGTCTGGGCCTTTGGGATTTCCTATATACCGTGAACAGCTCCCAGGCACATACTGACAGCTGGAAAATATTTAATTGCTCCATTCATCTACAGCAATAAAGATTAAGTACGTCTTGGGAATAATAACATGTCACTCTCTCTGTCAACAAAGAATTTACCTTGCCAGACCCGTTGCACTTATTTATAAATACATTCATATGTCAATTAAAGAAAAGGATCATGGTGGATCATGTCCTCACAGATATCTGTGCTGGAGGAGTAGTTCAAACTTTTGTTGCCATGACCCACGTGACAATGGGTTATGTTTATGACATAGTACAGTAACTGACTGAGCCCAGCACTGGGTATAATTCCTGTACAACAATCATCCTATCCTTTAGCACTGAAGAAGGCAATTGGGAAATGCATAAGTGATGGCAGAATAATCATGCACTTGTTTTATAGGGAAAAACCAGCCCTTTCCAAATATTATTCTACCCAAATACAGCTCATAACTGACTTCCACAAGCCCCTGAAGAGTGTGTATGTGTGTGTGTGTGTGTGTGTGTGTGTGTGTGAGTGAGAGAGAGAGAGAGACAGAGAGACAGAGACAGAGACAGAGACAGAGATCAATACAGCATTGTTCTGTTTCATCGCAGTGTAGCATGGTTAACAGTGAGTGCTCTGGAGTTAGACAGACCTGAATTCTAATCCTGATTCTGTCATTTGTAATTTCCATGAGTCACTTAAATCCTCCCAGCTTCACTAACCTGAACTGAAAATAGGACACTAATAAGGACTAAAGGAGGCAGTGGACAGCAGAGACACAAAGCAAGCACTTAGCCAGCTAACACATTGCAAAATGTCTCTAAAGGTGTGGGGAAACAAGCCATTCTACAGACCCTTGAGAACAGAAGCCAAGCCCTCTAGAGTGTGGCTAGCAAGCTGGTAAACTCCAGCGCATCGAGACCATATGCCCACAACAAAACAACCAAACAATAAAACCTCGAACTAACAATGCCACCTTTAATATTAGAGAAGGTCAAGAAGCAGAACCCCTAAACAGACAAAACATTACAAAATAGAAAAACAACAGACAATACCATCATTAACAGTTATGTACTGCTCAAAACAAGAGAGTAAATCAAGCCCAATAGTACATAAGTAATAATACAATGTTCTCAGAGTCTGATGGTAGAAGCCTCAACCCCCACAGCCCTAGCAAGCTATGTTCAACTACCCATCCTTAATACACCAATTACAGAGGCAGACAATAATGAAGTGGGGAAAGGAAACTTACTCAGTGTGCTAGCCATCCTTTGTTGTATTCTGGACTACATTTGGAATGAACTGAAACCCAAGAGGCTGGTTACACCCGTGAGTAATTTTTCTTAACTCATTTGGACTGGGAAGATCCACCTTCAGTCTGGATCTTTTGAGGTGGGATGGTGCACCTTTAATCTGGAACATGCCTTCTGGTGGTAGCCAAAATAAAGGACATGGAAGCCAAAATAAAGGAAATTTTGCCTGTTTGTTCTTGCTGGCAAGTTCATCTCTTCATGGGCATTAGAGCCTGCTTCTTAGGGATTCTGGGGTATACTGAGACATCCAATTTCATGGATTTTATGAATACTGGTTTTGGTAGAAAGTCATTGTTAGACTAGGTGTGGATCACAGCATATAAGCCACTCTAATAAATCCATATATATACCCACATATAAATCTATCTATCTATCTATCTATCTATCTATCTATCTATCTATCTATCTATGGACGGGGGAGAGAAAGGGCGGGAGGGAGAGTTATTCATTTTTATCAGTTCTGACCTTCTGTTCCTCTAGAGAACCCTGACTAGTACATTCAATGTGACCACATTATGATGAGAAATGAGGTTCAGTGACCTCCATCTTCCAGATTCTGACATCAGGTGTAGGTTTAAATAAAAGGCCTAACTTAGGTATGTATAACTAAGCCATCACTGTCAAGATGCATATCTGCCCATCATCGATCCACCATTGTCTCAGCTCTAATCTGCCCTGCAAGGTAATAGTTTGTCAGAACTCTGTGAACTCTCTCCTGGGGGATAAGTGCTCCCTCTGGCTGGCACTGGACTTCAGCTTTCTCTTCCTCTCACATAAGATTCCTGAGGAAATTCCAATTCCTTGAGGCGCATTCATTTACTATTCTAATAGCCAATGGTAGGGGCACAATCATTTCATTAGAATATCTCGTTCCTGCCAGGAACGATTACAACATTATGAAATAAATAGCATCACCTAAGAGTTCAAGTCCAGTTCGCCAAGGAAAATTAAACATTATTCATGGTATTAATAGACTAAAGGAGAAAGAAGAAGCCAACAGATCAATAGATGCAGAAAAATCATTTGACAAAATTTCAACATCCATCACTGATAAAAAAAATATTTTTCGGAAGAAATTCTTTTTGCTGAGGAAGACTGGGGATATAAGAGGACTTCTGTTCATGGTGATATGGGGCCATGGGAAGGTATGGACCATAGGAAATTACAGGCCACATGAAAGTACAGGCCATGAGGATTCTCATTTGTTGCTGATAGAAGTACAAACTCACAGCTCACAGCCACCCTAAGTTTCTTTTCATTTTTAGATTTTTTTTTATTTTTATTTTATGTGTATGGGTGTTTTGCCTGCATATGTGTCTGAGTACCACACGAGTGTCTAGTGCCCAAAGAGGTCAGAAGAGGGCATCAGATCCCCTAGATTTAGGATTACGGATGGTTATGAGCCATCATACAGATGCTGGAAATTAAATCTGAGTCCTCTGCAAGAGCAACAGTTAAACAATGGCCTTACACGCTGACTGCTGAGCTATCTCTTCCCCAACCCTAAGTTTCTTTAGAAAACATATCCAGTTTTATACATTTATTTCAAGAAACATGAAAACTTAAGCTCATGTCAAAACCTATGATAAACATTTACAACAGCATTTTGCATAATCTCTAGAAACAGGAAGTGTCTCAATGCCCTTCACATGATGAGTAGATAAACAAGCTGTGGTCTAACTATAAAACAATGTGTCCTTCTGTCATCTAACTATAAAACAATGTGTCCTTTAGCAGCAAAAGGAACAATCTAAGAATTGAACAATCTCAGATGTATTGATTAAGCTGAAGAAATGAAACTAGATTAAAAACTAAATACTGTTTGATTTCATTTATCCAGTAATTTTTAAAAGCAAAGCTATGGGGGGCGGTGAGCGGAGGGAGGGAGAGAGGGAGGGAGGGAGAGATAGGGGGAGGGAGAGAGAGAGAGAGAGAGAGAGAGAGGCAATGGGTGAGCAATCACAAGCAAGCAAACCCCGATTGAGTTTGGTGCTATGAGTTAAGACGCAGAGCGATGGCATCTCGGACTTGTCTATATGGTGGGAGGCAGAGCTGCATGAAAGCTTTTTAACAGGAGAGAGATCCACACAAAAGTGCTACTCTCCCCTTTAAGGGGATAAAAGGCAGTTTACTCTGGAGCCAAGCAGGAATGACCACGGTCTCATAACATGTTCCAGTGTGGTAACAGTGTTGTGAGTTTTTATAGAAAGGGAGAAAAGAGAGCCATAAATCTAGGCACTTTTCAAAACCACCGATAGAGTCATCCATCACATAGGCGGATTATGCCGAGGCAGGGGGATGCAGGGGGATCTCGGCATGGATTTCAGGTGCTATCTAATGGCAGTCTTAGCCCTTAGGCTGGGGGAAGCTAGGGGTCTGTTAACACGTCCCCCCCCCCCCCACGAAGTTTCAGCTGTTAGTCCAAACGGTGTTAGGTTAGGCAGAGAGGGTAACAAACGACTGTGAAGCCGGTTAAAGCTAGCCCGCAGTAGGCTGCCCATTGGCTCTGGATCTGCAACAGTCCAACCTCCCCACTGCTGCTGCGGTTCTCATCAGCCAGTTGCTTGGCAAAAGAGTCTGTGTAAGGTGTGGTTCTTTCCACAAACTTTTGTTTACGGATACATTTATAAATGTATCTTCTGTCCTAAAGAGAGAGCTGGTTCAGGGAATCACAGTTTTTAAAACCACCCCCTTCGAAAAAGCTGCTGAAATGTTACCTTTCCTTATACCTCCGTGGCAGGCTGACTCAGAAATAAGAGCCCAAACTGGGAAATGGTACCGCTGAGATAAAGAGGGAAGTTCCACCCAAGTACAGCAGCATTAGCAGAAAACACTGACCAGGAAATACTGCTTTAGTGGGAAATTAAGTTTATCGCCATGACTTATACTGTCGTCCTGTCACGAGCCAGCTGACCCAGGGACTAACTTTAAAACGGGCACCCTTTAACCAGGAAGCATTTTTGGCTTGGAAGAATTTTCCACTTGGCTTTTACATGAGATGAGATTACAGTAATTACTCTGGTTGCTCCTGTGTGTGGTTGAGGCTCCCTCTGCCTCTCAGAAGGGGAAGGGGTCCTTGTCACAGCACTGCCCTAGGCTTCATCCCAGTTTCGGAAACAGTGGCTATTTCTTCAGTTTGGAAAGAAAACTCAACACCTGTTTCATCCTGAATAGCATGATGGATCCAGGCTCTTCAAACCACGCTCCTTAATGCTCTAGAGCAGCCATCTTCAGGCAAATGAAAGGTCGATTTCCTTGCAACAGCTTTTCAAAGGTTGATTCTGACAGGAAAGTGAATTTGAATCTAGGTAAAATAAAATTACAGACGGCACAGAGCAATCCAAGGACTTTGAGATGCGAACATGTGTGGCTGAGTCACTTCCCAGTCTTCATAGACTAAATCTTCCCTCTTGACTCTAAAATTCTTGCAGTTTAGCTATATTTCTATTTCCCGGGATGAGCTCACTGCCTCGGTAAACTAGTGCCAGTGTTTTTCTCTGACAGAAAGAACAGCTCTCGCTAGTCATCATCAGAGGATCTACATGGATGGATGGATTCTGGTTTGTGCCTACATCACAGTGCTGGTTAATTCACAGATAACTACAGCTAACCATTGCAGACGCCTAAGCTCTCACTCTCTAAAATAAAGCACACCATGAGAACTCAGCTGATGTCCCTTATGTGGTCCTAGGCTGTTCAGTCTCTTCAATGCTGAGATCTCACAGCAGAGCCCTTTCAACCTCTCCATCACTCAGGCTGACCTGGCAGGTGGCAGTGGGGAGTCAGGGCCAGCAAGCCACTGTCCAGAAGCCCTGAGCAGAGCCATTGCCTAAGACTGGGGCACAGCTGTCGAGGTGGGGCTGCCAGGTTGAATGCTAACTCAGCCACTGTAATTGGGGGCAAGTTGCATAAACTCTGCATCCAGCGTCCGACATTTAAAATGGAGCCAGCCATTGCTTGCTTCAGAGGTTTCATAGGATGTATTAAGTGTGAAAGAATGCTCCATGCTTCAGGGACTGCCGATGGGTCAAGGCAGAGGGGCGGGGAATTAGGAAACCGTTTTCTGGATATAGCAGGACAGCTGCGTATTTAAAGGCACAGTAGTTGTGACAGCACACACAAAACCCGTACAAACTCAATCCAGACACACATCCAGCATGGAGAGGGGAGGTGAGAACAGAGTCTCATCCCTAGCTGAGGAGCTATTGCAATTGATAGGTTCTGGGAGAGGAGTCAGTTTTCATTAAGGGTATGGTCCCTGGTGGGTTGGCCATGCTCCAGCACGAGGTCACACATCCAAGAGGGTATGGGCAGCACAAACTGGGCTCGATGGGTCAAAAACTAGATCAAAAGAGGACACAGAGTGGGATGAGTGTGGAGGTGGGGGTGGTTCTGGGAGGAGGTAGGAGAGGAATGAACACAATCGAAGCATATTGTATGCAACATTCAAAGAATAACAGAGTGGGGGATAGAGAAAACATCAGACCTGGAGGCAGGAACCTAAGTTGCTATCAAAGCCGCTGCCATCCTTATGGTATTCCCTGAGACTCGGTTTTTCCATCTGTGAAGTGGATAGGAAGCTGATGTTTTCAGCCCACGCTCTGTCGCATCCAATAAGATGGGGACTTTAAGAATCCTGTAATCGAGGCTGCAGTGGCAGCTCTGCAAGCAGGAGGACCCAAGAATGTAAATTCCTAGCGTCCATGTAAAAACCTGGCATGGCCACATGTGCCCGTAATCTTAGTGTGAAGGGGTAGAGATCCCAAGAGCTTGCTGGCCAGCCAGCCTAGCTCAAACTTCCAGTTCAGCGGTGGGCCCCGCTTCAAGGCAGTGAGGCCAACAGTCACAGATGAAAACCATTCATTCTGACCTCCATATGTGTGAACATGGGTGTGTTCTGCATGATGTGTGTTCAAGCATATGCAAGCACAGACACACACACACACAACACACAAATATACAAACAAATGGCATTATACAACTGAATAGTTTATATTTGAGAACATATATGTATAATATATATGTATATGTATATAATGTATGTATATGCATGCAATAGCAATTAGTGAAAAAAGAGGCCATGAATTTGAAGGAGAATGGGGGGTATATGGGAGAGTTTAGGAGTAGGAAAGTGCAGGAATAAATGCTGTAATTAAATTAAAATTTCAAAAATATACAAAAAGGAAAAAGAACCCTAAAAATTAAAAATCAAGATAAAGAAAAGAACATCAGCTTGTAAACTTGTCGAGGTCTAATTGTCAGAAAGTTGAAAACATGTTACAAATATAAAATGAACACGTGACATGGATTTTTTAATTAATTAATAAAGGAATCAATCATTCATTTTAAGTAAGGCTGGTTCTAAGACCATGCAAGTAACTGGCCATTTATTCATAGTTTAGTGGCAGAATCTCTGGATACAGCTTCTAAGTCAGTTACCAAAGCTGACAAACATACAATAGTGTGATAAACTATGTATGACCTTTGGGATTATTTTTTTTTTCTATGAGGTGGATACATTTGTAGTGGAGGGAAAAGATCTACATGTTAACATAATATCTAGGATAAATTTATTTAATAAAGTCAAATGTTGGTTTACAGCCCTAGACAACTGAACCTTGAGTAGGGCTAATTTATAATAACATCAGAAAGACATACGGTCTCATTTGAGAATTCTGGGTAATAAATAATGCTTACCAGAAGAAAACCTCATTTTCCCAGGCCATTCCCAAATTGGACAGTCTCTTATAGTCCAGGGACACTCAATATTAGCTGGACTTTTGAGTCCCCTGATATATTCATATTCTACATCATGACACAAACGACCAAAAGCTTAGTGAAGCTATCTCAGGGTTCTCTGGGTCAGTCACTGCTGACCTTGGGTGGTTTGCATCTTCAGAGCCAGAGCTGCAGAGAACATCAGAAAGGGCTTACCTGAGGATGCCAGCTCCACCCAGGATAATCCCTATTCATTACCCCAAAGTCAACTGCCTATGGAACCTGGCTATGCCCGCAACTTTGCTTGACCTTGGCCTTATAATGTAACTCCATGTGAATGACAACCAAAAGGGAAGAGGTCCTATGGGAAGTTACTCAAGTTGCCCTAAGGTATTACCACCAAACCTTGGGAGCTTAATGATGCTTGGATCCTGGCAGAAATTCTGACGTGGATGATTTAGGACAAGAACCTGACACTCCTATATTTCTAGAGTTTCCTCAGAGATGTGGACAGAGGCCAGGACTGAAACCATGATGGCCTTTGCATTCAGTCACTGACTTCAAACAAAAGAACTCACAGATGGTTCCAGAGCCCATTAATGATGATGTAAGCAGGATCAGGATCTCTGATGAGAGCTCTGATATCAAGGAATGGGACCACCAGTCACGGGCAGGACTTAGAAATGTGCCGAGTGACAGCCACCACTCTCTGGCCACAGGCTGGGGGTAAAAGGGTGAGTGATGATGATGATAAACTGTCTGCCTGGAGCTGGGAGATGACGTGTTGCAATAAACACAAATATTTCGATTTGGGTATCCAGTGGATCTGTGGACTCTGTCAAGCTAAGAAAATGGGAAGATTGTAATGGTCTGTCCTGCCCCTTTAAGAGAGAAGCCCTGCCCACTCCCTCCCCCAACTGCTGCTGAGGTAGGCAGATCTTCCTTTCTGCTTGCAGCCCAAGTCTCTTCCTTTCTGGCTCTCTCTCTAAAAGGCAGCTTCTACCTCTCCCTTCTCTCTCTCTCTGTCTCTCTCTCTCTCTGTCTCTCTCTCTCTCTCTCTCCCTCTCTCTCTCTCTGCCTTTCTCTCTCTGCTCTTCCCCCTTCTCCCCCTTTCCTTCCCTAACCTACTAAATAAATATCCAACCTCACTCTGCATGGCGTGCCTATCCATGTCTCTGTCTCTCACCTGCTGTGTGGCTCCCTGCCTGCGACCCAGCTGCCTTGGACCTGCTGTCTGCTGCTGCTTGGGGACCTGTGGTGTGGTCTCATGGCCCATTGCCCACTGCCGCTGCTCAGGGATCTGCAGCATTTCTGCCACTGTGCCCCTCAGGGAACTGGCAGCATTTTACTTAAACCATAACAAAGATAGTCAAAGCCACAGAAACAAAGCTCCACCTCTTATGTCTGGCCCCACAGCCATGGCTTACATTTGTATTGAGAAGATTCTTCAAAAAAGAAAGGAGAGAAAACAACACAGGGTGTTGAAGTTTGTGTCCAACGCACAGACCACTGCAGCACTTCCAACAGCAAGTAACTGCAGAGAGGCCTCTGCCGGCAGGTTAGTGACCATGCAGGAAGAGCTCTTGCATCTTGTTGCTACCCTGCCAAAAGCTGAACTAGAAGCTGACTGTGCCTTCTCCTTCCTCTACAGAGGCCTGTTCTGAATGCATTCAGTGTGTTTCACCTTCCAGGCATGCCCACTGCTCCTCTGAGACTTGACATTTAGCACTGTAAGGAATGTTCTACAAAATGCAGAGGCTTTAGTACTCCTGGCCTCAGGCTTTAAATGCCAAGAGCTGTCTAGGGTGCCATGATAACCAAAACCCCTCATGCCCCTTCATGGCCACCTGGGGCTGTACTATCCACGCCACTGTCCAGCTCTGGGTTGGGTGTGCAGCCTCTTTCTACAGGGCAGTGACTCTCCCATCTGAGTTCTAATCAGGTCCTGCCCCAGTGAGCTCCTGAGCGCAAAGAAGATCATGTTCAGGGTAGTCTGGCTATTAGTGATTCTCAGTTCTGGCTGTTATGGAATTCCCTGGAGAGACTTCCAAACCTATCATGTGTCGGGGATCAGCCTTGACAAAAATACCTCTCACCAGGGTAAGGGCATGGGGATTAGAAATATAGTAAAGAATATGAAGACGCAAACGAAAATAATAAAATGGAGAAGCATACAAGACAGTAAAGGGAGGGAAATTCTGCAAGTACTCAAAATTCGCCTGCATTTAATTTCCAACTACTTAAAATATCCTTGACCCCAAAGGGTAGCAGTAAGACAAAAGACTGCATTAACATGATATAAAGAAATGAACATACCAATTGAAAGTCACGGGCTATGTTCATAGTTAAACATTCTGTTGCTAGAACAAAGCATGCATGTGACAGTTGTGAAGCTTAGTCTTACATGGGGGCCCCTAGCAGTGAAATCAGGACCTGTCCCTGATGCATGAGCTGGCTCTTTAGAACCTATTCCTTATGGCGGGATGCCCTGCCCAGCCTTGATGCACTGGGGAGGAGCTTGGTCCTGCCTCAACTTGACAAGTCATGCTTTGTTGATTCCCATGGGGGGTCTTACCCCTTCTGAATGGAGATGAAGAAAGAGTAGGGAGGGTAATGGGAGGGTAATTGAGGGGGGAGATCAGAAAGAGAAGAGGGAAAGGAAACTGTGATTGGTATATAAAATTTAAAAAAAAAAATCTTCCCAGGCAATTATTACATACTCAGAGACAAAGAGGTCCAAGGAAAACCCAGGCCGGGCGGTGGTGGCGCACGCCTTTAATCCCAGCACTCGGGAGGCAGAGGCAGGCGGATCTCTGAGTTCGAGGCCAGCCTGGTCTACAAGAGCTAGTTCCAGGACAGGCTCTAGAAACTACAGGGAAACCCTGTCTCGAAAAACCAAAAAAAGAAAAAAAAAAGAAAAAGAAAGAAAAGAAAACCCAGGGCTGCTTGCTTGCCTCCCTTTATGACTTGCTGGTGAATATAACTAGATGCTGATACTGTCATTTGCTTTGCTATGCTTATCCATAACCCAGCTTTGCTGGCCTTTCAACACAGACTGAAGACCAGCAGCATTCCAGGAATCTTCTATGCCTTTATGACCAAATTGAAATGACTGAGCATCATGAACTGAACATTTTCCAAATTCTCAGCTTTTCAATCATGCTGATACTTAATATTGAACAACTCATCCTATACTATGCAAGCTAATCTTTTATAATATACAGCCATTCATCCCTTTTGATCCTCTAGAGAATCCTAATACAGGCATCTTGTGACTTTAGGGTGCAAGCTTTGAATCCCATAGTATTATTTTACTTGTTTATTGAGACTGACCATGTAAGCTACCAATCAATCAAGCTTACATAGTTAAGGACCAATAAAAATTCTGAATGTTGGAAAAAATTAAAGTCTATAAAATAGCTATGCTTTACTAAAAGCCTTCTGATTCTGGCCTTCGAGTAAGCTCCACTATCGCCATCTTCCTCCCTTTCTTTGTATATGGCATTTTATTAAATCTTGAGGAGCAACTACAAGGCTTTCTCTTCCTTGAAACTAGCTTGTTATCAGGGGTATAGGAGTCGGGGGTCAAAGTTGATGAGTATGGTCCATCCTCATTGGGCTCCAAACCTTCTATGGATATTTAACATCAGGAGGGGCAAACCTGCCTCTAGGTGTTTCTAATGTCCCCCTTACCAGGGCCGAATCCATGAGCCTGCAGTGGAGATGCAGGCAGCATTGGTTTTTCTTGGGCATCTGGGCAAGGGCAGGAGGGGCCCCAGTAGCAAGCTGCCTTCCTGTGAGACTACCCTTCCACCTGTTCGCCACCACTCCAGCACGGGATCTGTCATCTGCTCATGCTGTCTGCCTGGTGAAATAAAAACTGTCATGAAAATCAGCTCCCAGATCCTCTCCTTTAGGAGAGCCTGTATAGAAGCAGACAGAAAGTTCCATGATGGGGTTTCGCAGGAGAAACTGAGATGAGAACCGTGGATCTCAGGCTTGAGAACGGGAGTCCTTTGGCCTGCCTGCTACTTCCTGGAGGACATCATCACCAGCAGTGTGACAGGCATAAAAGTCTGTGCACAGAGCTGCTTACTAATGGTGGTATTCAGACACTCCACACTGGGATCCTTAGTGAGTAATTCCTCCTTGTTGGGTTCTAGGAGACTCCGCTCCTTTGTTGTTCTCATTTGTCTGGCTGAGTTGCCTGGGAAGCCAGTTTAGGAGGGCAACAAAGATAAGCATTTGTCTGCCTGTGCTGAAATCTCACCAGCTACAGGAGGCCGTTTTGCTCTTGTTTTGGAGAATGGAAAAGCTTTAGATTGTATGGCAGTGAGCCAACCTTTCAAGACATCTGAGAACTGCACCTCTGGTTTGTCTCCAGTCCAGTCTTCCCGTTTATTTGTAAGGTACATCAGAAATGTCAGAAAGGAAGAAGGAGGAGTCTGCAATTGCCAAATGCCAGGATGTAAATCTTCTTCCCTTGGTTGATTCCAAGCTGCCAATATTTAACAACAGACTGTCTTACTACCTCATCCATTCTCTTAAGCAATCGTTAGCTCCCTAGGAGTACCCATTCATATTGCCTGAAGTCACGTGACGGAACTACCAGCCATGTTCCCTCTGGAGGTGCATCTGACAACTTGGGAAGACAGATGCTCGGAGATCTTAAGAACAGAGAGCCCCCCAGAAAGACTGGAAAATGGAGAAGAAAAGAACCACTGCTCACAGACCCACAGAGCAGAGACTTGGAGGTGGAATGGAGACAAAAGGTCTGGGATGAGGTTTGATGAGTCCCCAGGTAACACGTCACAAACATGGGATCCCCTTGTTGAGCAGCAGGGGTACGGGAACCATCTGTCCATGAGAAGCTCAGCAGCCAGGAGAAGTCTGGCCTGTGTGTGCAGATCGTCACTCAATCTCAATAAACAAGTCACTACCCATCTCCAAAAGAAAGAATGAAAGAAAGAAAGAAAGAAAGAAAGAAAGAAAGAAAGAAAGAAAGAAAGAAAGAAAGAGAAATGTGTGTCTTGTTGCTTTAAGCTGTGAATATGAGTTTGACAGTGTGAGACTTCACCTGTAGAACAAGCAGACATAGATAACCAAAGCCAACATTCACTGTGTTCTGGACATAGCTAACATATTTCTATCTGTCAGTACTTAATCCTCAGGACTACTCTATAAACCAGATTCTGTTCTTAAGCTTACATCACAGATGAGGAAACTGAGGCACAGACTACTTATATAACTTGCCTGAATTTGAATGCTCGTCAGTAGCAGAAGGAGAGGGCGAGCTGGCCTCACTGCTGAGTTACATGGGCTTGACTGGCTGAGATGGCCCTTGGTTACACCCCAGTATTGGGTATTGTATACTCTAGGAGTTTACACATTTTCTAAGTTTCCTTTTGACTGAAAGCTCTTCTAAGGCAGAGCCCCAACGATCTGGCTACTTAGAGTCCTCATAGAAGTTCACTAAGTTTCTGGGCTCTCGTTCTTATCCTAGAAAAGAAAGGGACCTTGATGACACTGAGTCCATGTGAGAACAAGGCTTGATGCTTATGACAGTCCCTGTAACAAAAGTATATAGAGCCGAGCGTAGAGACTTCCAGATCAGCCCAGACTTAAACCTACTCTGCCTACAAGAGCAGAATAAGGAACTCTAGGGGAGCTCAAGTGCCTGTGACCAAAGACATCACAGCACATCGTTAACTCCACTTTCCAGGTGAGGAAATGGGCTCTCACAGGCCAAAGGCAAGCTACAGGAACTAGAGTTGTGTCCCCATACCAACGGAGTCTCAAAACCAAACTTCTTCACTTCTTTGGGTTGCCTTCAGGTCTCCAAATAATCTTTGTTGAAAAATGTCACTTTTTACTTCTTCCTGAAAGAGAAACAATCTCTCTTCTAGAAGAATACCAGTTTGTAACTTTGGCTAATTATATTGAAAAGTTTATCCATGCTTCCATGCCCCATGTGAACCTCTGAAGTCATAATAAGCATTTGTTAGTGAGGAATGAATGAGTGAGTGGGTGGATAGATGGACAGATGGTGGATGAGTAGCTGGATGGCTGATGGGTGAGTAGATGGATGGACGATGGGTGAGTAGCTGGATGGATGATGGGTGAGTAGATGGATGGATGATGGGTGAGTAGCTGGATGGATGATGTATGAGGAGATAGATGGGTGATGGATGAGGAGATGGACGGATGATGGATGAGGAGACCATGGGTGATGGATGAATGGATAGATTGGTATTTCTCATGACTGCTTAGTACTGTTGGGGAAACTTCATCCCTGTGACCCATACTGGGAAGAAAGATCCTAAGATTTCTTTCGTTAAGCCTTTGGTTTCTACAGCCTTAGAGACAGTGGATCCTCAAGACTAACTCTGATTTTATCTCTGTTTCTGTCCAATACCCACTATACATGAGGCAGAGACATCACAGCGGTCCATCAAGTTGTTAGGCCTCTAGGTTTCACATCTTTGGGTTATGGGCAAAGCAAGGATGGAGGTTTTCTGTTCATAGTTCTGTGGTCAGATTCTCTCCCCAGCACAGGAGAGGAACATAGCCATTCACAATCGGAGCGTCCCTCAGTGAGGCCAGACTTGCCATGGTTTAGTCTCACCTTTGAAGATCCACTTTTTCATGTGAGTTGTATCTCACACTACAACAATATTTTTACTCTTTTTATAAAATTCAGTTTTTCCTTCAAAAACATGAAACCCTCATTAAAAACACTTAAAATGATGCATCATTGCCTGGGTTACTTTTCTATTGTTTGGAAGAGACATCATGACCAAGACCACTCAAAAAATAAAGCATGTAATTGGGGGCTAGCTTATAGTTTCATAGGATAAGTCCGCAACCATCTCATCAGGGAACATGACAGCAAGCAGGCAGGCATGGTGCTGGTGCATTCTCATGTAAACCACAGCAGTTACTGAGAGAGTCAAAGATTTCACAGACATACTTTTGAAGAACTAAAAGCACACTGCACAACCCAAAGTTCCTTTGACACACTGTAGCAGAGGAGGCTCAGGGATATAATTTAAATTGTCACTTCCGTGTCTCCGCTATGCAGGTGAACTCTCTCTTGAATATATATCAAGGAATCCCATTGTCTTCTAGGTGCATTCCACAGTTGTTTCAGACAAGTGCAACACTGTCCAGCTTACGCTGTGCAGCTAACACGCATGGCTGACCAGAGCCTAGCCCACTGTGGGCAAAGGCGAAGGCTACACAGGCACATTTCTCATGCACCCAGTGACTAATGGTATAATAAACACTCTGGGGATTTTGTTCATTCTAGGGCAACTTTTTCTAATTAAAGAAGAGATTTCCAATAGTTCACATCTTTGGAAGGTCCACTGGGTTTAGGACTGGAAATTTACGGATAGCAAAGATAAATTCCTTCTGCTCTCAGCTGAAGTCTTGTGTGTTCAAAGAGCAGAGAAAATATGCAAATGGTTAGGGTTTAGGAGGTGGCTTTGTTGAGGTCGAGGGAGACTTGAGGTGTGACAGCAAGGGTTCTGACTGGGGATGTGGAGACCAGGCATCTTGCTCCTGTTCTGCTCATGTCTGAAGGATGAACGTGGGAGTTAGGGGCATCAATGGCTGTGCTCCCATTGGGTGAGATGATATAGACTAGTAGAGTACCTGGGGTACCACAGGCATGCAGTTAATGATGAAGAAAGGAAGAACGATTCTCAAACAGTGTTACAGAATCTACTTCTTCTAGTGCTGTGAGATGGTAATCTAAGCCCCTGAGAAGGAAGGGGCATGTCCTGGGAATGTGATCCCCAGTGCATTGGAGGAGAAATAAACCAGGAAGAAGTAAAATAAGCCTCTGGCGTGTAGTTCGCCATCCTCATCATTACTGCGAGGTCATTCAGTGCCTTCCTCCAGTCATGTATTAGTCTGTTTTATGTGACCACAGCAAAGCACTTGGGAGCAAGTTCTTTAAAACCCAGGTCGGACCCTTTTCTGAAAAGAAAGGAGGAGTGGATGGGGGGAAGGGAGCTTGGGAAAGAGACTGGGAGAAGAGGCAGGAGGGAGGGGAAAGTGTAAAAAGAACTAAAGAAAAAACCTAGTTAGTCACATCAATGGCATCCTGTGTGAGAGTCCTGTAGCAAGACAATAGTGGCAGCGTAGGCAGAAGAGAGCATGGGGCTAAAAGGAACTTAGAACAAGTCAGGGTTGAACTTACTCTTTATGGGAAGCCATTCTCTAGAAAATTAACTTACTCCAAGAATCCAGCACTAATCCCTCTCCAGGGCAGAGCCCCAGTGACTTAATTACATTCCACTAGGTACCATCTCTTAGAGGACTATGGACTGAGTTGCTAACATATAAATACTTTGTTTTAAAGCAAGCAGAATTAGCTTATTTTGTTAAATTGTGTTTGAGCTTCTTAACTTATAGTCTCTTCCATCTTGTGAATGAACACTTTGCCACAGGTTCATTGGCCGGGAGCCCTTCCTTTTACGTGGTTTGGTGTTTCTGTTACCATTCTCACAGATTAGCTTTTCCTTGTGTTTTTGTTAACAGTTTGACACATGTACACGTGAATTTTAGCCGTTCTCACTCTCCATCCCCCTCTTCTATTCCCTTCCCCTTTCCCAGTTAAACCTCCTGCCCTCCGTCCTCCGGCAGACATCCAGAAGCACAGATACTGAGGCTGGAATGATGTGCAAGGCTTGAAGGACAAACCACATCCAAGCCAAGTGGCCTGCAAATCCTTCTCCTTTTAAGTTGGGTAACATTCCCTCAGCTAGGTGTCAGTCCGCTCTGCACTTCCTGCCTCTTTAGTATTCCTATGTTGTGACCAGAGCTACTCTTGAGTCACATGATATACAGTGTTCCTACTTTATGGTGTTCAGGTGTCTTTATGTCCTTATGTAAGCCATCCTCAGAAGCATCCGCTGGCTTCAGGTCCCTCAGGAAGCAACCACTGAGAAAAGATGGTCTGTACCTCTGTATTCAACCCTCTGTTCACCCTGATCCTCTGCAGCTTTTTGGTCCCTACAGTTCCCCTGAGATTGGGTTGTACCTCATCTTCTTAACATGATTGAGAAAAAGACAAAAATGGCAAACATTTAAAAATCTTCAGGCTCTGTCCTTCCCACTCCTCCCCTCAGTTACAGAAAAAAAGATTGCTGGCGGCCTAGCATGCTGTTGCTTTTTCTCCAACACTTCAACATTGTGATTGTGAGCTTATAAAGAACTTACAATGGGGGGGGGGCAAAGAATTTAAAAAAAAATTGTGTCTTATGAACAGAGAAGAGCCCCACAAAAAGTGTGGAAAAATACAGATGTCTCATTTGGGACATTCAACAGTCACTAATTATCAGCACACCGACCTCAGCACACAGACCAGCTATGAACCTCTGTTTTACTGTTTCCCATGGCAAAAGGAAGCTTCTCTGATCTTGAGAGCAGCATTTAGCCATGGGCATGGACATCCATATTTAAAAGTTTAATAGCATGCCCATTTAGAGGAGAAGAAGGAGGAGAAGGAGGAGGAGGAGGAGGAAGAGGAGGAGGAGGAGGAGAAGGAAGCAATAGTAGGTTTTTTCACTAGGTCCTTTGATCTCTATAGCCATAGGCCTTTGACCAGGTTTACAGTGCCAGGTTCACCCCTATGGAGCATGAGATCTAGTCAGAAATGATTCCTTTACCCATAACAGCCATGCCACTATTGCCCCATTGCAGATGCAGTTGATGCACCTGGCCTCTGGTTGGTGTTACAGCATGCAGGGTCCACTTCTAGGTTATACTGTTGATGACTTTGTCCCCAGTTCCCTGCATGGTACCTTTCAGCACTATGAAAGCAAGCCAGCAAGGAGAGAGTTTTGTAAGTTCCTTCAAGATTCGCTTCTCTTGTAGCCTGAGCATGTGCTGCCTTCCTCAATAGGCTTTTCGTATCAAGTTCAGGTTGGAAACCAGAGCCACGACAACAGCCTGGATTGCTTTGGAGGCCTCTGGGATCTCCCTGAGCAGGAACATGTAGAAAGGTATCCCAAACATGACATTGAGATTTCTGTTTGATAGCCTATAGGTCCTGGGAACAGTATCATCTACCCATGTAGGGTGTCTCCATTTACACTTTTTTGTTTATAAGATTTTTAAAGGCTTATTTAATTTATTGTATGTATATTTTGCTTGCATTTATATGTGTGCACTGTATACATGCCTGGTGCCCAAGGAGGCTAAGGAGGAGATGGACCTCCTGGAACTAGAGTTACAGTTGTGAGCATCCATGTGGGTGCTGGGAATGGAACCCAGGTCCTCTGCAAGAGCAGTAAGTGCTCTTAACTGCCGACTCATCTCTCTATGCCCATTAGTTATATTTTTAATTAGTTACAAAGTTGTAGTTCCCGTGAGCTTTTCACATATCCTTGGTTCAAGTTAGCTCTTTCCATCTCTCTTCTCCCCCATCTCCCTACCTCTGTCCTCTTAAATCCTTGCCCCTCCAGAGTCCCTTTCTCATCTTTCACATCATTTGTCTCCTAAGACTCCTTCCCTCCTCTCCTCTTAGGGCCTCTTCCCTCCCCCCTCTCATCTTCCCCTTACCCTAGAATTGTGTGAGGATCTTTTTCACATGGGACGACAGCCCTCCCCTTCCCCACGTTCTCAAATCCTCCCCTTCCCATTCGATCCCAGCTACCTACTCCAGGAACCAGGCAGTCAGGGGGAGGTGCCAGTAAAGTGTGGCACTCGGGTGGTGACAACTGGACATCAGAGCGGGAAGGCGAGATGGTCAGATGTCCCGGGAGACTGACTTGTATTATCACAGTCTTCTTGCACGAAAGCATTCTAAAGACTGCTTTGTCTTTACTGTGAATTAGCAAGGGAAGGCTCCATGCATCAAGAGGCTGGAAGGCACAGGAGAAATAAAGGTTTGAGAGGGGAATCTAAGTACGTGGTGGGCCACAAGCCTTCAAGTCTGGTGTCAGAGGATTTCCTCTCTGAGAAGTCCTTAAACTCCTTCGATCCCTATTCATCACTGCGGATTAAGTGGGGAACTTGAAGAAGGCAGCTACTGCGCAGTTCCCATCACAAGGAAATTCATCGCTTTTATAACAGAGACGATGGCCACTGGTAGTTAAAAGGCAGTCTCATCCATCTTTGAAAATAATCTCTATGACTTGGTTGACATTTAATTTAACGTAGATCACCCCAAAAGACGGTGATTTAATGCCTCAGATTTTTTTTAAAGTACCATTTTCCTTTCAATAGGTTTTTATCTCATATATTCTTGTTTTTATTTGAGAAAAACATCTGCTTTTTAAGCAACAAAGCAATTCCAACTGTGGGTAGGGGTAGGACCCTGAAGGTCAAACTCTGACCTTGAACCCTAGAGTTGAGCTTTTGTGCTTTGTAGGAGGAAATGAAGGTAAAATTCTGAATGTGGAATGTGGCGGTGGATTGCAGCTGTGTCTAGAAGATAAAGCCTGGGATGAACCCCCACCCTAGAGGCATGGACCAACCTAGCAAAGATGCCATCCACATATCTCCTGCATCTCTGTCTCTGTCTTGAGCTGGTCACTTAAAGAGCAATACAAAATAAGAAGTGGAGGGAAATGATCCAGGACTAGTTTGCCTGATGCAGAGCCTCTCATGCTATAGGTAACCCAGAGTTAAACCTTTGTTGTTATGAGCACCCCAAACTACCAGCACTTCCCACAAGAATCATCCATGTTCATCACCTTGTTAAAATTCTGATTCTGACTCTGTTGGTGTGAGTTGGAGGCTGAGATTCAGCCATGCTAACAAAGTCCCTCAGTAAGACTGGGGAGATGGCTCGGTGAGTAAGAGCCATCCATGTGCAAGCAGAAAGACCTGAGTTTAAGTCACCAAACCCACATAATAAGCAGAGCCTGGCTATGTGTCTGCCTGTAACTCTACCACTGTAGGGAAGGAGCCAGAAGGATCAATGAGGACGCTGGCTGCCAGCCTGGCTCCAGGTGCAGTGAGAGACCCTGTCTCAAAGGAAACAAGGTAGAGTGTGATAGAGCAGGACATCTAATATTCTCTCCTTTCTTCCTCACACACCACATATATACACCATCACACACATACATACACACACATGCATACACATGTACACACACATACAAATAGAATGATACATAATAACTTATTAGAAGAACATTGAAAAGTCCCCAAGTAAAGGCAACGCTGCAGGTGCCTGGTATCAGGAAGACTCTCTCAGACCCAGCTGGCTACATTAGCAGCACCCAGGAGCCTTCAAACAGTAGGTCCATTCAGCCTGGGCCCAACAATTCTGATTCGTAATTTTGTTTGTTTGTTTGTTTGTTTATTTATTATGTATTCAATATTATGTCTGTCTGTGTGTCTGCAGGCCAGAGGGCACCAAACCCCATTACAGATAGTTGTGAGCCAACATGTGGTTGCTGGGAATTGAACTCATGACCTTTGGAAGAGCAGGCAATGCTCTTAACCACTGAGCCATCTCTCCAGCCCCCTGATTTGTAATTTTGTAAGTGGAGCTTCCTGAATGCCAGAACAG
Organism: Arvicola amphibius; assembly: GCF_903992535.2. Classification (NCBI taxonomy): domain Eukaryota; kingdom Metazoa; phylum Chordata; class Mammalia; order Rodentia; family Cricetidae; genus Arvicola; species Arvicola amphibius. The sequence continues at coordinate 142,668,346 of NC_052048.2, forward strand.
CCAGGCATGAACACCTGAACACCGCTGCACAGGAGCCTCAAGGTAACCGTGTAAAGAGTCACTCAGCTGTGTCAGCATGGGACAGCTGCACCCAACAGGTCAGACTTCACTGTGGCCACCTTACTTAGGTAATTACTAAAGGGATTTCCTTTAAGCATATGTAAACATGTCACTAAAACAGTAATTTGAACTGACTGGGGTGGAGGTGGGGGTTCCTACTGTTATATGGACCTTGTTGTACCCTGTAGGGTAGGGTACCAGGCAACGGCAAAAATAGTTCACAGTAGCTATCTAAGCCTCTCCTAGAAATCTCATTAAGGCCAAATGAATTCTCCCTTTGACTCTGCCTCCCCCCTCATCCAAGCTCTCTGAGTATGATATCTTCCATAACTGTTCTCTTTGCGTCTGTCTGTCTCCATACCAGATTTTTTTAATCCCATGAGCACTTAAAATATCTGTCTTGTTCTTATTTCAGCCCCAAACCAGATCAGGAGGGCCACTTGTTCAACCCTTTTCCTTGAAAACTACAGGGCCCCTCCACTGGACACCAACCCCAACAGATGTCTCATGGGGAGGAAAAACAAAGACTCAGGACATCTGACAGCTAAGGAGAGAGTTAACTGGATTGAGAAAGAGAAAGACTGAGGGAGGGCTAGAGAGGAAGCGCAGTCCAGGTAAGTGATGGCCCAGCGTTTCCCAAGGCCTCTTGATGGTTCACACCGAAAAGCAAAGAATACATTCTTATTAGCGCTCCGCTGCCTGATGGCACGTGGAAATGTCAGTGAAACTCACAGTTTGGATGCTGACTTGCAGATAAGGACTGCTTCCTATGGCAGATCCTGCTTTTAAATGTACAGGCTGGCTGGCTTGTGAGTCAAACTCTCTTTGTTTGAAAGAATCTTCAGAAAGAAGAGTATGTGATTTAAAGGAATGCAGTGGATTTTTTTTTTATTGCTGGAGGAATAACAATCACCTTACAGAATCCACTCGTCTCCCAATTTATATACAATATGCATTTACAGTTTCCCATTTCGGATCTATTTAAAGTGGCAAACATATTAGTTTTTAAAGCAATTCATTTGTACTCTTTTAGTTAGATGATGTTTCATTATTGAGTGACTTAGTAAATAATTTCTGGGTCCTGCATCTACCAGGGGATTTGACTGCCATTTTCTAACTATTTAACTTGTCATGGGCTATTTGCCTCTTCAATAAAACGTGAGGGTTGGATTAAATCGCTCTAACTTCCCCAGTTTCCTGTATGCATCCATTGCTTTAACTTCTGTGCTTACATATACCACGCTACTTCTATGGAAATAAGTTTTCTAAGAATAATTTTTACGTTTCTCCCCTCTGGCTTTAATGCTATTACATTTGAGCCTGCTTAATAACTTCCACCAGGCTTTGATTTTGCAAGATGTTTTATGTATTCAGCCTTGTTTACTTCTGACAAGCATGGAATAGTGCTTGAGGTGTGTGTGTGGGTGGGGAGGGTTGGCTGTATAGTGCTATCCAATGGATAATCATTACATTTATGACCTTGAATTTCAATTCAACTTTCCTCTATGTGGTTATTATCCCACAGTCAGCCAATCACCAAATGCTCTCCTCTAGACAGCTACTATTACTGTCAGGGATATGCTTATAAGATTTATTTTTGTCGTTATTTATTTTTAAATCATATTTATATTCTGCCCATGAATGAAAGAAGACGGATCCATCATTTCTCCATCCTTGGCAGCCCAACAAATAAGGGAGCCCATACGTCTTTGCTTCCAAATTAGGAATCCTAGCTAGCATCTGGCCTTCTGGGTATGGCTGTCCGGTGTATGTCCTCCGCACTCACTGTTCAGGGCTGTCATTCCCATGCTCTCTGCAGGATACCACCTGCTAAGGGCTGAGCTCTTCCCTGCCATGTCTGCTGGACTTGTTCTATAGGGAAAGAATTCTAGAATTCAATTCTAGAATGCTTCTGGAACTGAAGCACGAGTAATCCCATGCTGTACACTACACCCAGAAACAAGGCAAGCTGGGGTCAGCCACACAATCTCCACAGATGGTAGATATTTCTCTTCCTACAACACCCTAGAATCCAATACTCCGTGTCTCCATTTTCTCCAAACACTTTCTAGCACAAAGATTGTTGAGCAGACTAAATGAAATTATGATCTCCCACACCACCACAGTATAAACAACGTTCCACAGTTCTTGTTTTTTTTGTTTCTTTTCCAGCCTTTAATTTTGATGACCACTTCCCCCTTTTCATGCTTTCCCTCTTCTTCCTCTTCCTCTTCCTCTTCCTCTTCCTCTTCTTCTTCCTCTCCTTCTCCTTCTTCTTTTTCTTCTTCTTCTTCTGGCTCAAATGTTTTTTGTTTTTTTTTTTATTGACTGTTGACTGTTTGAAATAACACTCTGTAAGGATGAAACCTATCATTTTAAAGAAGATTTGCAGTATATTCCAAGCAAGCAAAGATCATCTGGGTGTGCTGAAGGGCTCTCTTTACAAAGGCAGGGAAAGAAACATCTAGCTGGGGAGAGGTATAGGTCACTAGGGAGGCAGGCTGGGGTACTCTGCTAAGACCATTTCTCTTTTCTCCAAGATCTCACCTCTGTCCAATCCTGGCTACATGTACCAGGAACTGTAGGAGAAGGGCCCACTTGTTTGTCCCAGACTCTTAGCAAGCTTAGCCACAAAATAACCACACAGAAACTGTATTAATTAAATCACTGCTTGGCCCATTAGCTCTAGTTTTTATTGGTTAATTTTTACTTATTAGTTTAACCCATTTTTATTAATGTGTACATCACTACAAGGTCGTAGCCTACTAGCAAAGTCTCAGAACGTCTATCTCCAGCGGCGGGTCTATGGCATCTCTCTGATTCTGCTTTCTTCCTCCCAGAATGTAGTTCTGGTCTTCCCTACCTACTACCTAAGTTCTGCCATATCAACAGGCCCAAAGCAGTTTTTTTTTTATTAACCAATGAAAGCAACACAAAGACAGAAGGACCTCCTACACCAAGGAGCCCCATGTTCTGTTGACTCTGTTGACAACCAAGCAGTACTAGACACAACCCATTCAGGCTGCTAGCCATCTTAGGTGAGTACAAGGTTATGTCTCCTCCTTTTCAAGATGCTTTTGGTACAGTGATCATCTCAGTCCTTGATCTTCGCTAACCATGGTAGAGCACCATTCCGGGGCAGATGGTGCATTTGCTATGTCTACTCTGGGACAGCGCCCTCCTTGCTTCCTTGTTGCCAGGTCAATTCCTCCCTGATTCTTAGTTCTCAGATTAAATACCTCTTTTCCTCAGGAAATCGTCTGTGATTCCTCAAGGACTTGTTAGATGACCCTACCTGGTGTCTCTGCATCCTTCTACTTATTAACATCATAACACTAAACATACTATTACTGAACGTACCCACCTGTTTGATTATTGGGAGTATAAGGTCCCTGAGGGTAGACATTACCTTATGTTCTTTCTTACCTTCGCAAAGTAGCAATGCCTTGCACAGAGTTGGGCACATAGAAAGAACAATGTATCTTCTTTTTTCTTTTTTAGCCATGAGCATCCTGTAGCCTAGGATGTCCTTGAACTTGATAAGTAGTCAGTGATGACCTTGGACTCCCTAGTCTTCTGCTTCTTCCTTCCAAGTGCTGGGATTAAGGCATGCGCCGCTCCTCACGTTTACTCTGGGCTTTGAGCATGCTATACAAGCGCTCTACAAACTGAAGCACATCCCCAGCCACAGGATATTTTTTTCCAAGAAAAGAAAAAAAGCAATGTCATCTAGTATTACTTACAATGTACTGAGGAAAATTCCAGCTGGGTTTAAAGACTCCAGTGATTAAGAATGAAAACAAGCTGAAGGAAGCATATGGAATTTCTGCAGAGAGAAAAAGCCTTCTGAATACTGAAAATATTGAAGTTGTCATCAGGGGAAAAGATGGATATTTGTATAAATATAATAGTGAAAACAAAATATGGCGAAGTCTATTTAAATAAGCAGAAGTGCAACAGAATAGAATACATGTGGTAAACATAATAAAGTTTGGCATTCAACAAACATAAACAATTAGGAAAGATCTGTAAATCTTTATTCTGTTAGTGGAGAATTGAAATGTATGTTAAAAAACAATACAAACTGCAGAAAATAATAATAGTAATGTGTCTCCTGGGTAGCAATTCAAGAAATGTAGACTTGACAAAGCTTAGAGGAGGTCATTCCAACTAGAATAAATAAAAATAAGCCCCCATGTTCATAACTCAGCATACAAACACAACCATTATGGTTGATATGAGCTACTTTATTGTGGGGAGGAATCTGGGAATATGAAAAAAGAGAACTAGAAGATGTTTGTATACAATTTCTTAATAAATTAAAATATGATTAAACGGATTTGAATAGAAGGATTAAGTGATATGAAGGGGGAAATGGGAAAAGTGGGAAACTTGAATTGGTGAGAGAAGAAAGAGTTCAACACAGGAGAGGAAGGGAAGAGAGATTAATAACACTAAAGAAGTCCAGAAGCACCAATGGGAACCATATTAATTTATATTTCCTTAAAATTGCATATAATACATATAAATATATTACATATACATATGCTTCTAAAATAATATGATCTACTGCTTTTGTTGCTGGTTGTCTCCCATAAATGAAAAACAAGTCCCTATTGCTGAAGACACCATATACTTTGGAAACAGGACTCAAAAGTCTTCAAGACAGTTCTGACCTGAAAGCCTCCTTCATCCCTGAGAACTAGCTTTCACAGTGCCAGTGTGTTATGCAAGATGCCAAGGGAAGGAGGCAATCTGTAGTCCTACCCCATTGTGATGCTTATGAATCACCACAATGACCAACACAGCAAGTTATCTCTAACGATGCAATAATGGAGCTTGTATCTTGGCAGTAACCACTAACTCTCAAATTGGACGCACAGCCCACTCAGCAGAAGGGAAATGACGACAGCAGTATAAACCTAGCTAACTCTCCAGTGAGATCATAAATCTTAGAGGAGAACCTACTACTGCCATTTTGCTAAATGAATTAAATTCCTAAGTGTATTCTAAATATTTATCCTTATACTGACATATAAGTGTAGCTCCAAACCCTCATCAAAGAAGCCTCCTTTACAATAAAAAGAGACTATCACAGACAGCCATAGATAGGCAAAATGCAGAAAGCAAGTGACTGTGGGGTGCCCAGCCTCAATTGATACATCTACCACACAACTCCTACACTTAAAGCTCAGGGAATGTTCTGGAAGAGATGGCAGAAAGATTCCAAGAGCCAGAGGGCCAGAAGTCAGCTGCATGATTGTCTCCTAAAAAGACAGAGAAGTTCCAGCCATGATGCACCAACACTATCACTGCCTAAACAAGATCTAAACAATGCCAATGCCAATACACATGTTAACATGAAAGGGGGGAATCTCATAGCACTTCATGCCCAGAAAAAGAATTATGGGCAGCTAACAACTGCTGAGGGAGGGAGAATTAGTCTTTCCAAGGGAGGGGCCCCCTAATTGGTTATTCAGTACCAAGGGGTCAGCCCTGAAATCATATACACACAAGCAGCACTAAACAGACACAGCAAGTTGGTTGTATTATATATTTAAGTACTCATATAGATAAATATAACAATAATAAAAGAAGGCTATGAAATTGAGAGGTACCAAGGATATTATATATATATATATATATATATATATATATATATATATATATATATATATCTGAGAGGAGACAGAGTGATGAAGGGAGTGGATAGAGGGAGGGGAGAAAATCATATTTTAATTTTTTAAATCACAAAAACTGGAAATAACTTGGGTGAGGAAGAAAGTTCCAACTAGAGCTATCAACACCTGAAAACTGGGAACAAGGCAAATGCCACCTGATGGCACTGGTATATGTGACTGCAAAGAGCAGCCAGGAGCGTAGTGATGGCATGAGAAGCTTGTGGACCGAGAAACCTGACACACACAAAAAAGAGAAACATTCAAAATCCAAACCGTGCTCACTGTTCGCATCCTTATAAAGGTCAGAAGGGAAATCAGTCTCTACATCCTGCTTAGCTTTAATCTTCCCCGGCTCATTTGAAAAAAAGCACCAGAAATGAAAATCTGTAGATAAGAAATCCCCCGGGGGATAAACCCAATCAAGCAAACAGCAAAGCTTTAGAGAGGGAGGGATGACTACACACAGTCTAATTGCAATGTACACGAAGCTTATCACCAACTATCAGGACTGCCGTCATTTTTTATCAGATGCACCAAGGCCAGAGTTGTTTTATTAAGTTAAGGCCAGTAATGAAAAGAAAGGCTAGGCAGTGGCTGCAGAAACCCACCATCCGCTCCTGTCCCCCCATACAACCTTCTCCCACCTCTTCACTCCTCGCCTTGACTCCATCATGGCCTCTGACCCAGAGTCTGTTTCTACTATTGGTTTCGGTTAACAGGGTTAACCCAAGATTTGCGTTGATCACACCTTGATCTCCTCTTGGAGTAAAGATAACTGATAACTGTAGAAGGAAAAACCGAGACTAACACGGGATGGAAGTGAGAACAATACTGATGTCCCGAGGAGGCCAGGAGTGGCCAAGGCCAGATGACTGCCGTGGGTCTGAGTCTGCGCAGGAACAGCCCGTCCTGGAGAGCCGCTTCTGAGAGGCAGTTCTTACGTCTCTGGGCTGCCACTCACATTGTTTTTTAATGTAGGGGAAGACTGCCTTTCTCCAAGGCTCCCTTCCTTCAAATGCATCTTTCATGAGGGCTACTCTGCCAGGTAGGGACTCACAGGCAAGGAAGTGCCCTTTCTTTAGTCTTCAGTTCCAGCATCTTATCTACTCCTACTTCTGTGTCCTGGGGTGAGTTTTAGCTCCGTCTCAATCTCCTCCCAAGTTGTCTGTTGACATTACATTCTTCACTGTCCCAAGACTGTTGACATGACATCCTTCCTTGCCATTGTATTTTGATTTTTCTTACAAGTGATTTGCTACAAACTCTACTTTTAGAACATGTTTATGTACTCAGACACAGAAACTCTTTGACCCATGTTTAAGGTATTTTTAAAAATACCTATGTGATACAAAGAACTCATGGTTTAGGTTGAAACAGTTAATTTTGTCAGTGTTCAAATATTTCTACATTTTCTTCAGCTGGAAAAATAATGGAAATTAAAGCAGATGCTAATTAAGACTAATTATCTTGACTCCTAGCCAGCCCTCAGGCATGGCTAGGCAGCTAAACTGTTTCCTTTCTTTTAATAACATAGTTTTATTTTTATAACACAGAAAAAGAGCATAAAATTAAGCTGTTAGAAATCTCATTAGTTATAAATTTAATGCCATATATTTAAATAGAAACAAACATCAAAATGTAAGCGGTGAAATTAATTCCTTAAAAACCTTAACATCAATTAGTCACCAGTCATATTTTTATTAGATGTTCTAAAAGGATCATAAAATTTTCCTGGAGCCAGCTACTTTGCACAAGTGACATTTCTTAGAACTACTTCTTATAGAAATGTCTGGAAACTTTGGGGCGAACTAACTCAAGACATCACGCAGTCTTGAGAAGACTGATGGGAGATGATTTGTACATGAGCCAGAGAAGATCACATGGTCCCAGGAAGATTTAAGCTCATCTGACTGTAGGCTGTAGCCTCAGAAGAGCTGGCATTGGTTCCTGTGTTATCGTATTCTCTCTCCATCCCTCAGACATTCAATAGCAAAGAAATTCACATCTGAGAAGCTAAAATAATTAAAACGGAAGTGACCTAATGGAAATTTTTCTGAGTAGTTTTTCTAGTCTTGAAATACAATATTTAAGAGTCACCAAATCAGAAACTATTAATGGCATTTCATACACCTTGGTTAATAACGGGGTACTGTGTTGCTAATTTGCATGCACTATTCCTCATGCACTAAAACCCTTTTTGCTTACCCTTCCTGGAGTTTCAATGCAATGTTTATAAATGTATCTTGCTTTGTTGTAGAAATTTGCACAATAATGGGTCTTATGACTCAGATTTCCTAAATCCTGCTTTGAGGAAATTGCCATGTTCACGAAGGCCCAGAATAACCTGGATATTTACTAAGAACAGTTTGGGATCATTTCTATTCAAAGGACATATTGAGTATCTCTCAATTCCATCTTAAACAGTACACATTTGGCTTCACCTGCAGTAACTGATGCCAGAGCATCTACCACACCCTCCGCCCCTGCCCGCACAGTCTTCAGCTGCCTCTCCTCTGACAGCTGCTTCCCCTCCCCATCCCTAACCCCTTGCAGTTAGGAGATCTGCCTCTGTCTTCCTTGCTCCTTCCATGGCGACCCTAAATAAATATACAGACCTTTGTGGTCATCTGATCCTACTCTTTTTTTCTAATTTTCTCCAACGAGGCAACACAGCTTGCCACCTGCCCTGCTCCCGTCCAACATTTCCTGAATACCTTCCTACTTTCTTAAGTAATTTGGTCCAACAGCCGTTATGTGGAGCAAACAAGACAGACAGGCATGAAGGAGAAGTTGCTGTCATGGCCAACAGACATTGAGGTTTCAATGAAAAGAACAATTTTTAAAATATTTTTGTTGTTGTTTGCTTTGAGACAAGCTCTTACTCGGGTGTACTAGCTGGCCTGAGACGCCAAGAGATTGGCCTGTCTCGCCTCCTGAGTGCTGGGATTAGAGGCCGAGGCTACCTCACCCACCAGGAACTGACAGCAGAAAGAGGGATTTTGTACAGGCTAGTGAGATGGGGTAATTGACAGCAGTTCTGGGGCCTGAGCTAGCTCACAAGGGAGTCCATTCAGTGGGGGACCAGGCAGAATTAGGGGATTCAAATATGAGAGAGGATCATGCTTGCAGCAGAGGTGGGAGAAAAATGGTAGCTACAGAAGATTGATTATGTGTGAGGAGGGTTAGTTCAATAACTAAATGTGATCTAATAACTGTTAAAAGACAGTTGAAACCAGGTTTCTTACACATAAGAGAGCTAGAAACGTGATGAGTTAGAATTGAAAGTATTAGTCTCTATATGGAGGGGTATAGGAGTGTGTGTGTGTGTGTGTGTGTGTGTGTGTGTGTGTGTGTGTGTGTGGTGTGTGTGTGTGTGTATGTGTGTGTGTGTGTGTGTGTGTGTATGAACAGATGGGGGCAGCTAGAATAGAAAAAGTAAATTATGGTTTCAAAGCATCATGTTATAATGAAGTAAGGATGTTCTCTAAGGATAGTGATTATGTGTCAAAGGGGCACAGAAGCCAGCTTGAAGGGGGTTCCACCAGTCAAATCTGGGATTATTTCAGTAGCACAATTAACACTTATCTTTAAATTATAATCCACTGAAGAATACATAAATTCACCAGACAAATAAATGAAAACAAGAAGTTAGCCCTCATAGTATAAGTGATAAATATAATCGTAATTATGAGCTAGGAAAGCACCCTGTAATGAGAATGTAGTAGTAATTGAATGAACTAAGAAGTATTAGCAGATGATAAAACTGTCATCTGAAGGTTTGACGAGAAATAAATGTATAATCTCAAAATTGCCCTGTAATCTCCCAAAGGGTCAAGGTTGTAATAGTCAAGGAAAGCCGAGGAGACTCACCGGGGAGGAAAGAGATTAGAGAGATAGGAGACAGGATCCCTGGACTCTGTGCTGTGGAGGTAATTAGAGGAACTTGAAAAGGCTGGGAAATTAGATGGTAATAATGACTTAACCTTAATTTCCTGACTTTGATGGCTGCATCATGCCTTTGAGGAGAATGTTACAGAGCATCGCAAAGACATGCTGCAATATCCCAGAGCAATACTGCAGCCTGTGTGCCTGGGTACCACAATCACCAACCCTTCAAAATCAAAACAAACCACAAACAAAATCCCCATTTTTGTTTTGCTAATTTTACAAGATTGCTATAAGTTTAAAAATTATTTCAAAGCAAGAGAGAACGTGGAGGAAAATGTCACTCACTTGAGAGCGTTAGTTCAAACAAGGAAACTGGAGGTGAGCAGCTTGGAAAAATAACGCAGTGTATAGTCTGGAGGGTGGGCAGGAAGATGCCCTCCGCAGGGATAAGCAGGGATAAGCAGCGCCCCCTGGAGGACCAGCAGCAGGGTGCTTCCTGAAGGAAGTCCTTCCAAGCCTGAGGATCTGGCCAGTAAGGCCTCTTCCTAGAAGGAAGCAGCCCAGCCTGGAGCTTTGACACTGCCTTCACTTCATCTTCAGGCTTGCCAGAACAGACTCCCTGTGCTCTCCGTGCCCTTCTGGATCCCCACTGATTCACCCTGTGGCTTCACTACCACATCGGCCCTTCTGTGTTTCCATTCAGGTTTTGTTCTTGGTAGGGGGTCTTTGGCCAAATTATCCAGCTGACTGCAACCTCCACAGGAGAAAGCCTTGGCTTAGACGCTTCATAGATACCTCTGGAAAAGTTAACATTTCCTAAAGGTTCTTGGTTTTGCTTACCTTCTCTCTCTCACACACAAGACCGACAGCTCTGAGCCTACGGAGTTGGCCTCCCCGCTCACATCCATAGCCTCCCCACAAGCCAGAATCAAGCATGGCCACAGGGCACCTCCGCTACCTCACTTCACTAATCCCCACAATACTCTCGACCCCAATATCCTGAAATTACAGACGTTCTGCCGCATGCCGCTATTTGGAATCTGCTTTCACGGCCCAACGCTCCTTCCAGACACTGGGTACTCCCTCCACCTGGTGCCCGCTGGGAATGGCTCCTGCTTCGGAAAACTCCTCCTTTGTGTTTTGGAACGCTGCCATGATCTGCTCTGTAGAGCTTCCTCCATCACCTCTAGCCGGAGTCCCGTGGCATCTTCGACTAGGTCTTCTAATACAGAAACCCTTGCTATATTATAGTAAAAGTCTTTGCTTATTTTATTGTACTGTCAATAACACAGGACCTTCCCCCACCAAATACCTAGTGCCATGCCCGGAACACATTAGGAGCACTGTGAATGTGTTCATACTTCATCCCCAGAGTGGCCCCGTGCCCTCCGGCTAACCTGCTCCGCAGTGCTTGTATCCAGTTTCTTGGTCCCAGAATGGTTTTGCTTACTTCATTTTAGGTAAGGGGCCCAGAATCTATACTTTGTGCAAACGTACCCGGTAATTTTTAAACACAGTTTGAGAAGCATTACTCTTGAATCCAGACCAGTCTAACACCGCATTGCACTTCACACCACTCTTCCTGGGCTGCTTCCTTCTTTAGGCTCCTCAGTCTCTAGGAAGCTAGGCAGAAGCCTGCATGTTCATGGGTTTTGTTAAGCTGGTGTTTTGATTGCTCTTAGTTGTCCTTCCACAGTGACCGGGGGCCTCACTTGGTGATATTGAGATTTTTTGTCGTGTCTACTCATGCTGACGCATCGTTCAGTCCCCAGCCTTCACCCTGTCATCCTCAGCTGTAAGGTCCCCCTTCTGCTTCTAGCCATAGCTTCCCACAATAAGACCATCCCACGTCCAGAGCCTTGCCAGCCTTTCTCTGCCCAGGGTTTTCCTCACGTCACAGTCTTTCCTAGAGCTCTGTGACAAGAGGCAAGATGAATAGAAATTTTGATAAGAAAAATGTCACTTCTTTCCACTTATAAAATCAACTTTTTTCACTTCATACTGGTTTAAGGAGCTGAAAGAGCTGAATTCTCGGGGTTCATTAACCAGTATCCCATTAAATAAAAAGTCAAGTGAAGAGAAATCCCTGGGCTCTTCCACTTTCTGCTCTAGAGCACACTTTCTTTCACCTCACTTGCCCCGCCAAGTTGGTCTTTTCTTGTCTGCTTCCCCTGCAAACCTGTGCTAGATCTTGTCTCCAATATCAAAACAGCCTCGGCCACGCAGTGCTCCTAACATTCAATCAAGCCCCCAGGTGGTCTGGTCTATTTTACCACATCCAGGTTGTGGAATGTTAAGGAAAGCATGCTAGGGACACTCAGGGATGATGTGTGAACGTTGAAAAATGTCCATACAGATTGTCTCCAAGAGTTATAAACTCAAATGTCCATGAAAGCCAGAAGAATAATATAAATCATGAATTGAACAGATATAAGAAAATGAGGCTTGCTGTGGATTATTAGAAAATGAGAGTGAAGTTCAGTAAAAGGCATTTAAATTAGATGAGGGGGGGCTGTACTAAAAGTTATTAAAATGTTAAGTCTGCTAACCACCTTCATCTATATCCTAAATATATATACTATTTGATCCAGCCTTAATCAGGCTTTTGATTAAACCATCAACAAAAAGACTCAAAACTCCAATGACTCAGATAAAATACACCTTATTTCCATGGCAGACAAGAGGCAGGCAGATAAATCAAGGCAGAAACAACCCTGCTCCGGGGACACTCCTAGGCCCACAAGCTATGGCAGAGTACGAACTGACTATGCACAAATCCAGCTCCATGTTGTGGGACTGTTCTGGCCACCACTTTCAAAAGCCAGACAAGGACATGTTGAAGCCTTATATGCACAATTTCCAGTCAGTTTCGCTACTGGAACACCCATGCACACTTCCAAAACCCATCTGGGGAATGGAAACAGCAGATGACGGGAGATACAACATCCTGGGGGACAGCAAAGGCTTCTGCCACAGTGAATCTCAAGCGACTTTCCATAAACCTGAATCTACGTCCTATCCTTTAAAATGCGTTTATTGATAAATCAGTTCTGAGCCAATCAGTTTTTCTTCCTATCTCTGACATTTAATTTCATACCAAGCCCACTTTCTAAGAATGAAAAGGATTACCCACACAGTCACTTGAGCACAGAGTTATAGAAAAGGCAAGCATACTGCGGTGAAGCCTGGGTGGTAATGAGCTTTAAGGGCCTCATTTAATAGGTATAATGAAAGCAATCGACTACAGTTATTCCTAATACATTACACGCTACGACAACAACTGTGAAGGCAGAGGAAATGTGGAGACGGGCAACTCAGAGGGAATGCAAGGCCTAAAGCCTCATTCTTCAGTATCTAAGCACTTACTGCTGCTATTTTTAACTTATCTTTCTCAAAAAAAAAATAAATAAAATAAAATAAAAAGGAAGGAACGAAAGCTAATGGGGATTCATCAAACATGGATGGTGAGTGACTCTAAACAAAGGTGCTGCTGGCAAAGAGGCCCAGAGCTAGCTGGTGCCTCTCCCATCACACATTTTAGTGGGTGGCGGAGCAGACCTCTGAGGTGACTGATGGAGCAGAAAATCCCCAGCCTTCCTAGGAGCCCCTCCATCTGACGCACACCCTCTGGGCTAAGCTCCCCACATGCACCTGTATTTCCCTGCATCCATGACCATCCCTGCTGCTGCCTCTGCCTGTGCCACCCTCAGTCCATCCATCTCCTCCCCTTGTCTCCCTGGCCTCGGGCCAAGAAGTGACCTCCTTTGGGTGATCCCACATTTTTTTCTTTCAAAGTTAGTGACATTTGCTCCCTTGTCCCCGCTGCCCCACACCCCTATCATGGCAGCCCTGCTGCATCTCTAGGCTCAAGCATGCTCATTTTGTGTTAGTATGTTTTTCTGAGAGTGGCACTCACTGAGGGCGAGAACACGCTTCCTCTTTTGCTCACCTCAGGTTTTCCCTCTTCATGAGAGTTCACACACGTAGGAAGTGCTCAGTAAATGTTTGAACCCCGAACTCCCATTGTAGTCCTCTATCTGTTCCCATCACCCAAGGGCCTCCCACGCCTGCTCAGAAACCATGGATGAGGGTGTTCTGTAGCAGTGTTCACAGCTGGGACTAAGCTAACACCACCCGTTCTGTCTCTTAGGACTGATGTAAACTGCTAATTCATATACTAATATACTACACAGCTGTAAAATGAGTTCATTGATCCACAGTTAGAAATCAATACTCAACAAAACATTAAAGAACCACGTAAGCTACAATGCCATTTATGCAAATTGCATATCATTATTTTCTTTCTTTTTTATTTTTAATTTACTTTTTGTGAGCCTTGGTGCTTTTCCTGCAGGCATGTCTGTGTGAGGACATCAGACCCTCTGAACTGGAGTTTTACACAGCTGTGAGCTGCCATGTGGGTGCTGGGAATTGAACCCAGGTCTTCTGGGAGAGCAATCATCAGGCTTGTATTTTCTTGTTAATTAGAGGGAAAAAAAACTACTCAAAACTTTTTTAGTGTGTGTGTGTGTGTGTGTGTGTGTGTGTGTGTGTGTGTCAGAGAAGGGGGTACACACATTCCATAGCACAGATATTGAGATTAGAGAACAGTTTCTCAGGAGTGGATTCTTATCCTTGCTGCCCCTTCAGGCTAATTGGCCTGTTAGCTTCAAGGCTTCAGGTTGCTGTCTCTAACCTAGGAAAGATGGGATCACAAATGTGAGCCAAGGCCCTGAATCCGAATCCGACTTCTAAAATGTCTAGGAATTGAACTCAGGCTTGCTTGGCAAGTGCTTTGTGCTTTTGCTTGCTTGCTATGCCACCTCACCACCCTCTTCTCTCTCTCTCTCTCTCTCTCTCTCTCTCTCTCTCTCTCTCTCTCTCTCTCTCTCTCTCTCTCTCTCTCTCTCTCTCTCTCTCTCTCTCTCTCTCTCTTTCTGGAAATCAGAATTATAAACAAGGACCCCTTCTGGGATCACTTTCCCTACAGATATGTGTTTTATTTTTACAATCTGTTCTCTGTTCTATAAGTTCAGCTCTGGCCCTTAGAGTTATCAAGTTTCTATTTCCTGGAGAAGCTCGCATCTTACAATCTCCACTCCTCTGAAGACTTTCTGAGCAGTTCTCCTTGGACTGGGTGTGAGATGAAAAAAAAAGCGGGGGTGGGGGGACGGGGAAGCCTGAGAAGGATGGTAATAGCCTTTAGCCTCTAAGGAACTATTTAGAGCGCTCAGAGGAAATGGAATTTAAATGTATGGATTTAAAACCCTGGGCAGCTAACTATGGATTCATTCATCACCAACAGGGGAAGGACCAGGAAGGAAAGCTGGAAAATCTCAGCTCAGGAAAGCAAGCACTCTCTGCCTCCCCTATTTGACAACAGAACATTCCTTTCAACCACGTGCCCCGTGCCCGTGCCCATAGACTGGGAGAAGTGACACAGGGAAGAATATGAAAGAGAACGCAGGAAGCCCGGGCGGTTAACAGTCTCAGCTTGCTGCACTCCAGATTCACTTCTGACCCTTCCTGGCCAGTTCCAAGTGGAGAGGGGCGGGCTCTGGGGGGGGCTACATCCACCAGCATGATCCCTGCTGGGTGGCATCCAGAGGTGAATGCTGGTGAGTGCTTGGGAGCACAGGCTGGGAGGAACAGGGACACAGAATAGGCATTTTCTTCATTTGCTTCCAGTTTTGGTGTCAAGGCTCTGGCTGTCACTAACTCCCTGAACATCTAAGGGTCAGGTAATTTCTCTGGATGACTCTTAGCCTAGGTGAATTAATGTCTAGCTATTTCCCTCACCACTGCAGGCATAGGGGAACTGATGGTTTCCTGTAGTTGTTACTCTCAGGATGCCTTCCTTGTAGGTTTCGTGTCTCTTCCCACACCTGCACAAATAGTGACCTCCTTCAATGCACCTATAAACTTAGATGCTGAGAATCTACTGGGAGGAGCTTCAGGTGGAGACCAATCTGTCTCTAACAAATGGAAGGAACCTACTCAAGTTCTTCCCTTTGGACATCAGAGCACCATTGAGTGAGGGGGAAAATCAGATGACATTGAAGGTTTCCCCACATTGAGATAGTCCAGAATCCAGCTGAGCCGGTTGGTCCCAAGCAAGCCCTGGCAGCATCTTGGTTTGAACATGCACATTTACAAGGAAAGGCGTAGGTGTTTGCCTTCCAGATTTCATTGCTCCCAAAGAGATCATTTCAAAAGAGCAAATTTGTACCAAGCACAGGTTGTTTTGAACACTTTCTTCAATTTCCTTCACCCCTCCCTCTGCTCTGGGCATCTGCAAAGAGAGGCAAGAGTTTCTATCTGGCCCTGGACATCACTGCATGGGGAGGAGAGGCATCTCCGCCCTGATAACCCAGCACCAGGCTCACCAACCAACTTCTAGGGATGCTTAAGCCATTCAAGTCTCTTTTCTAGCCCCTTCTTCCTTTTCCGTGCTTTCCCCCAAGCAAGTCTCTCTCTCTCTCTCTCTCTCTCTCTCTCTCTCTCTCTCTCTCTCTCTCTCTCTCTCTCTCTCTCTCTCTCTCTGTCTCTCTCTCTCTCTCTCTCTCTTTCTCTCTCACACACACACACACACACACACACACACACACATATCACTTTCCTTGCTCATTGTTCTTTAAGCATTTCTTCTGAAGCTCATTCTAGGGTAAATGGTTGGGTTTTGGCCCTAGAGGCCACCTGGTTTACACAAGGAGCCCCCCAGCTGTAGAGCTGATTGCGGGCACCTGAGCCCAGTGCCTGGCACTCACTGGCCCAAAAGAATGGCAGTGTGTCTTCCAGAACAAGACCCCACTCAAAACATCCAAACATGGCCTGGACTGCCTTTGTGGGGTGGATGGGCAGGTGGCTAAGAGGACACCTAGCGGGCTTCTAGCAAGGCAGGAGGTAGAGACTGCTCTAACTACTTGGGCTGACCTAAATGCCTGCTTCATTTCTGAGTGCCTATCAGGGCTGGTACAAAACTTGGTCCTGCAGCTGGAGAGAGGGCTCAAAAGTTAAGAGTCCTTCCTTGTTTTTCAGAGCATCTGAATTCAGTTTCCAGCACCCAGGTCAGGCAGTTCACAACCTGTAAGTCAAGTTCCAGGTGATCTGATGCTGTCTTCTGGCCTCCTCGGCCACCACCACCCCCCACACACACTAAAAGTAAATCATTTAAAAAAACCTTTGGTCCTTTTGGACATCTTCCATGTTAACATTTAGAGGGGGGGATTGGGGTATTAAAACCTTAAGGGAACCTTTGGTCATTAAGTCCTATTTCACAGCCTGGCCCCTTCCATCTCAGCCTCTTTGTTTCTACTGGCCTGCTCTTGAGACTCAAGATCCTTTGCCACCCAGGCATCCTTTCCTCAACATCCTACCAAGAGGAGAGGAGCAAGGCACTCGCTTCAGGGATCCATAGGCTCCTCTGGTTCTATCCACTCCAGACGGAGAACCATCCTTTGGAGGGAAGAAATTTCCCTTTTATATTCTGCCCAAGACTCGCAATGCAAAGCATGCCCTGAATTCTCGCCCCTCTCTGAGACTTAAGGCTTTTGAAAACAGAAGCAAGGCTTTCTGCTCCATCACATGCTTCTGCCAAGTCAAGCACCGGGCAGGTCTCCTGCTTTGGTTGAAAGAGGGCAGAGCACAAAGCAAGAACACAGCCTACTGACTCAGAGCACCAGAGCCCTGCTGTCCTTCCCTGTGGCTGACCTCTAGCCATTCCACATAGCTCCAGTCAGTTGAGCCTCCACCGCCAGATGCCATGGGGGAGGGGCGACCCAAAGCTTCCTGCACTTTCACTTGTCCTCTTGGAGACAGATGTTGCTGCCACTGAAAGGCAAATCTCGGCTCTGCCAGCTGGGAACAGTGGAATTGCAGGCCTCAGTGCCCTCAGATGTAAAATGGGCATAGCAGACGCCTGAGGTCTGCCACCAGAAAAATGAGAATTGCGCATGCACAAGCATATATTATACACACACACACACACACACACACACACACACACACACACCACCACCACCACCACCACCACCACCACCACCACCACCACCTTTCCACCTTTTCTGGCACTTGAGTGCCACTCAGATGACCCTGCTTTCAATATTATTCAAGCTACCTGTTACCCATCCCCCAAATCCCTGTGTCTTCTAAAACTGTCCTGAACTCTTGTCACCCTGTGAATTACGAAGACAAATCACATTCGTGTGAGAAGGGTACAAAGTGTCAGCGTGGTTCGGTGGTGCTGTTTCAGGAACCATGACATTCACACTGTGGCCTCCTGATAAATTTCAGGATGATGGGTCACTCAGCAAACTGGCATGAAGCACCTAGTGCATGCCAGGCTCTGAATTAGGGGCTAGGGATGCAAGGACACCTCTGAGCACTAAAAGTCTCACAGAACAGACAGACCCATAAAAATTATGCATCTTTTCACAGCTCTGGCACTGTATTAAAGTCAAGGGCAATATGACTGATGGATCAGTTTTAAACATATTCATATTTATCAGTAAAATAAGCTCTAAGACAAATCAACCAGAGAGGTTAGACCTTTGACAGGGGTGAGTCCAGCTATCGGCAGGACGGATGAGTTCCTGACTCCCACATACAGAAAACACCAAGTGTAAGGCAGGCTTGAACAAAGAGCTGAAGGCTCTCAGGTGGGCAGGAAGGGATAAGGAATGGAGATATTGCTGGGCAGTGGTGGCGCACACCTTTAATCCCAGCACTTGGGAGGCAGAGGCAAGTGAATCTCTGTGAGTTTGAGGCCAGCCTGGTCAACAAGAGCTAGTTCCAGGACAGGCTCCAAAAGCTATAGGAAAACCCTGTCTTGAAAAACAAAAACAAAAACAACAACAAAAAAAAGAAATGCAGAAATTTCCATACTGCAGGTCACACACCACGAAAGACAGAGAAAACAGAGACATGAGCAGAAGTTCAGGCATTGTCTTTTAGATCACACAGACAACTGTATTTGATCAACAGGCTGTTACTTCAACACAGCAACACAGTTAAGTCTCATATGCATAAAATACAGAACGTAAAGCTCCTTTATTACATCACAATGCTGATGGCAGAGTGAAAAGGGACAGGAGTGGAAAACAGAACACGACCAATACTGATCACAGTTACCAACACATAGTAATAATATGCACTTAAGTATTTATAGGAACATTCCCAAAGGAAACCCTGCAGCAGACAGCAGTGAATGGGTAGACAAGGGAGCGGGATTATGTCCGTCAGTGTCCAGCCACGCCTGGTCGCCATCTCTAATGTGGCCTGAATTGAGCTCCACCCTTGCCAATAGCCATTGCCAAAATCCATACCTAAAATGTGTGTTGTTCTAAGAAAATGCCAGTCACTTCCCATGCAGTCTGCCATAGGCTACTGACCATCACTTTGATGAATGAACCAGGAAGCTGTGTCCACAGTATGGAAAACTGCTGATACTGGAATGTAACATGCTTGTTGGGGTTTCTGTCCTGCCTGGTTCCCACAGTCATCAGGTCCCAAAGAATCACACAGAAGGTCTATATAAGTTATAAAATTGATTGGCCCATTAGCTCAGGCTTCTTAACTCTTATAACATTTATTAACCCATTATTCTTTTTTTTGTTTGTTTTTGTTTTTTTTTTTTTTGTTTTTGTTTTTTGAGACAGGGTTTCTCTGCAGCTTTTTAAGAGCCTGTCCTAGAACTAGCTCTTGTAGACCAGGCTGGCCTCGAACTCACAGAGATCCGCCTGCCTCTGCCTCCTGAGTGCTGGGATTAAAGGTGTGCGCCACCACGGCCCGGCCCCATTATTCTTATCTATGTTAGCCACATGGCTCAGTATCTTTTTCGGTGGGGCAGGTCACATCCTGCTTCTTTGGTGTCTGGACAGGACTGCGGAATGGGCTTCCTCCTACCCAGAACTCTCCTGTTCTCATTGTCCCACCTCTACTTCCTGTCTGGTTGTCTTGCCTATACTTCCTGCCTAGCTACTGGCCAATCAGCGTTTATTTAAAACATAACTGACAGAATACAGAATTGTCCTGCACCACTGGAATCAGCTCATCTGCATAGGACAAGCAGGAGTGGGAGAATGCCAATTTTGAAATTCTCAGCACTTCCAAAACAGAAACTGCAAGGAACCCAGTATTTATCCCTCGCATTGGGTGGGGCGGACAGGGGCTAATTTGTTCCTAACATTTTGAATAAGAAAATGTTTGTGATGACTTTCTTTCCTTGCTTTTCACTTACTTCATCAGGCTGCAGCCGTGTCCTGTCAAGAGGGCTTTACCATACCTGGGAAGCCAGATCTCTCCTGGAATATTTTCTGGGTCATTCCCTGAAGTTGCCATTCTTAGATTCATTTTAAAAGTTAACTTTTACCCCTGCGCTGAAAGGCCACCAGCACTGTGTCCGCACTAGCGCTGTAGTTAAACCTATTGTGATCAGAACCTTTCATTCCAGTATTGTATGAATTGTGGGATCCACTTGAGGCACAAAGTCCAAGAAGTGAACTATGCATCAGACTCCTAGCACTTTACCGTGTCCCACAGATAAAAGGGCAGTAAGCATCCTTGCCATGTAAGCATGGTTTTCATAGATCAGGCAGCTGTGGGGTTAGTAACTTTTACCGAGAGCCAGAGGAGAGCATTTTCTCTTTTCCCTAGAGAGGAAAATAAATTCTTTTCTGTCCATGGTTTTTACACACCTGACAGCTAAGCTGGGCCTTGGGTCCGGGAGAAGCTCACTTGTTCAGTCAGTACCACCGTGAGGAAAGGACTTTTGCTAAATAAGTTGCAGGACATCTTATTAAAGGCTCATAGATCAGAAACACGGTGGGCAGCGTCCCTCCAGGAAATATTTGGAGGTGCTGGACCCTGAGGTGGCTCACACATGTTCTCCTTGGAGGGACTAAGGAGGAGCCAGTGTGAAGGGCACAAGGGCCCTGGCTAGGCTAACGAAAGCCTCTGCAAATGGCCATGGAGCCACATAGTTTGTGAGTGTGACCAGAAAGGAAGCAGAGGCAGAAGGAGGAGAGTCCCAGGAATAACAAACACCCACTTAGGCAGCCTGAACTTCCTGAGCCACCCTTCCTTCCCATCAGTGGCACCAAGGGTGTGACCCTCAGAGCTGAGGAGCTCAGAGGACAAAATCCTGCATGGATCAACTTTCTATCTCCCTGAGAAAACAGTTTACAGGAAGAAAGATTTGTGTCAGCTCTCGTCTTCAGCTGTCTCAGGCCATGGTCATGTCTCAACTCTATGATTTTGGACCTGCATTCCCAGCTTCTGTGACTGGGCAGCAGTCAACGTGGATGTGCAAGTGTCTCCGTGGTAGGGCCTACAGTTCTATTTTCAGATATTTTAGAAGCCTCCATCTTGATGCCCACAGTGGCCGAGGCAGTTTTCGTTTCCACAGGCAAGGGCCTCTTTCCCCACATCCTTGTCAGCCGCTGTTGTCCCTTGTTACTTTCATGATGTCCATCCTGGGGAGTGAGCCTTCTAGATGCAGCTTTAATTTGCATTGCCCTGACAGTCAAGACTGTTGAAAACTATCAGTTCCTTTATGGGCTGAGGGCTTTTGTGCTTGTGTATTTAATTTTTTCCTTTTTTATATAATCTAAATATTAATCTCCTGTCTTATACATACTTGGAATTTTTTCATTTCTGGATTGTCTCTTTACTTTGGTGAATATTTACTTTGAACAGAAGGGTTTTTTTTTTTTTAATGTGATCCCTTTGTAGTTGGGGGGATTGTTTCCTGCACTTCTTTTTCAGACAGCCCTTGCTTTTATACCTGTGTCTGGTCATAGACTTCCCGTTTCCCATTAGCACTGTCAAAGGTGCAGGCTTTGTATTAAGGTATCAATTTGTTTTGTGCAGGGTACGAGATAAGTTTCCCCATTGCCACTTCATAAAAGACTTTTCCCCAACAAATTTTTAACGCCTTTGTCAAACATTAAGTAACAGTAGCCCTGTGGCTGATGTCTGGATCCTCCATCCTATTCCATTGCTCATTGTCTGTTTTTATGACTGCAATGATGCTTTGTTACTATGTTTCTGCAGGATATTCTGGGATCAGATACTCTGATACCTCAGCATTGTTCTTTCTGTTGACAATTGTTTTTGATATTTGGGGTTTATCCTGATCTATGTGAATTTTGACATTTTTTTTCAGTTCTTGGATATGAATTAATGTCAATCTTCCTGCCTCAGTCTCCCAATTGATTCCAATTGGGATTAAGGATGTTCAACTGTTGATAAAATTTGACATCCCTAATAAAAAAAATCCCCAAAGAAACTAAGAATAGAAGGAAAATACCTCAACACAAACTACAGGATTACAGGATGAGTCATTAAACCCAACCGTATGATGTTTTAATGTAAACACTTGTAGCCATGAACTCCATCTTAGAACTGACTTAGATGTAACATAGGGGTTCTATATTTTCCATTTGACTCTAGAGTCCTTCCAATGCCTGTAACAACCCACTATTCATTCACAAGTGTATGGTTTAGACTCTATGTGCTTCTATAGTTTCTGTGACTTTTCTCCCTGTTGATTCAGAGTTTTAGTCCACCATGAACTAATAAGATACAAGGAGCTATTTCAGTTCTTTGTGGGTGTACTATTATCAGTTTTTTTGTGGGGTTAAAGGCAAGCGCCAGCAAGCCCAGCAGTCATCATAGGTTCAGGCTAAACAAAAGAGTTAAGCTCTTACACTTAAGTCTAGCTTGTTTAGAACCGGCTTTCCTAACTGAGCAGAGGTTGGTTTAGAGTCATTCAGCACATGGCATCCAGTCTAACTTGTTTAGAACCGGCTTTCCTAGCAGAGCAGAGGTTAGTCTAGAGTCATTCAGCACATGGCATCCAGTTTTGCTCCCACTGTTTATTGGCTAGGTTGTCTGTCCCTCAGTTCCTCTGCTGGGCACATCTGTGACAAAGCAATTGTCTGCAGATGCACACATTTCATTCTAGGGTCTCGCATATGGTATCGATATCTGCTTGCTCTAGTTCTGGAACAATGTGCTTTTGATGTTGTGGCTTTGCTGTCAGTTTAAATACCCAGCTCAATGATGCCTACAGCTTTCTTCTTTTCTGTTCAAGATTGATTGGCTATTTATGAACTTTCATGGTTCTATGTAATGCAGAATGTCTGTACTCCCCACTCTTTCTCTCTGTGTGTTCTTGTTTCAATAATGTATTTCATCAATGTTTATAATTTTTACTATGGATATCAATTACCTGTTTGGTTAAATTTGCTCCTAAATGGACTTTCAAGCTACTGTAAGTGGAATTGCTTTCTTGATTTCTCTACCAAAGTTTCCCCTATTGGCATATAGCATGACTACAGATTTTTTAAATACACTGTCCTCCTACACTGATGAATTTACTTATTAGTTCTAATGCTATGGTGGAATCTTTGGAGCTTTCAATATGGAAAGCCTTCTCCTTTGCATCAGTGATGGTCTGACTTCTTCCTTTCCAGTTTGGATGTCTTGCATATCTTACTCTTGCCTCACTGTTTTGGTCAGTAACCCCACACTGTAGCCATCTTTAGCTTGCTCCAGGTCTTCAAAGCTTTCAGCTTTTTATAGTATTAACTGTTGGCTTGCATGTTCCTTATTATGTTGAAGAATGTTCCTTCTGAACCTAATTTGCTCAAAATTTATATCATTAAAGGAGGTTTGATATTTATCAAATGCCTCTTCTACATATATTGAGATAGTTATATTTTTTGTCATATATTCTTTCAATGTGCTATATCACGCTTACTGAATTATGTATACTAAACCATCTTTGCATCTCTGAAATTAGTTCTAGTGATCATAGCGAATGATCTCATTGCATTGTCATTGATTTGCTAGTAATCTCTTAGTTTCATAACCAATTTAATAAAAGTTAGTGGCCTGTGGTTTTCTTTTTCTTTCTTTGCTGTCATGCCCTTGTCTGGCTTTGTTATCAAGAATTCCATCAAGAGGTCACATTAAATTATTGACTTATACTGTCTTAGGGTTTCCATTGCTGTGAAGCGGCACCATGACCATGGCAACTCTTTTAAAGAAAACATTTAATTGGGGTGACTCACAGGTTCAGTGGCCAGGTCCATCAGCCTTCTAGCAGGGAGCATGGCAGCATGAAGTAGACTTGGTCCTGGAACTGAGAGTCCTTACATCCTTATAGGCAGGCAATAGGACTGACACTGGGCGGTATCCTGAGCATAAGAAATCGCAAAGCCTGCCCCCCATTGTGACACACTTCCTTCAACGAGGCCATATCCGCTTCAATGAAGTCACACTACTGCCACTCTGTATGAGATTTTAGGGGTCAATTACACTTGGGGGCCATACTAACACATACACTGTCAAGTTCGCTTAAGTGCACTTGATGATATTCAGGCAATGATAAAATTGCCTGGCAACATATTTCTCAGAAAATGTCTTATTATTAAGCAACGTATACCTATACATTATCAAGAACTACTATTGAAAATTAAAAGGAATGAATTGTTTATACATACAACCACTTGGATCGATCTTAATGACATCATCCTAAATTGAAAGAGACCAATTTCAAAAGGTTGTATATTGTGTAATTGCAGAGAACTCTGGAATGACAGTTATAGAGGGCAAAGAATCAAGTTCTCAGCCACTGAGGGAGAGAAGCAAGGAAGGAGTGGGTGTGGCTCTACAGCAGTGATACTAAGGATATCATTGTGTTCTATCTATTTTTAGTTTTGTAAACCTAGTTCTGCATCTCTGATAGGGTGCTAACCCAACTATACAAGTGTGATTCATTGACATAGAATTATATATAATCTTGTCAATGTCAATTCCCATGTGTGATACTGTAGTAAAATCATGTAAGGTATAAACCATTGGAACAGAACAGACAAACCATTGGACCTCTGTGTACTGTTTTGTTTTCTGAATTTATAATTACTTCAAAATAAAGTCTTAAAAATGACTCATGTTACAAAACACTGCTCCTAAGGGTCCTTATAAATTATTAAATCCTTTTTAGCCTATAATTGTTTTAGTGAGGAGAAATAAATGTTTTATAAAAAGGAAAACATAAAATTGGATTTCAACAAAATTAAAACTTTAGTTCTGTAAAGACCTGCTAAAAGCATCAAAAAATACAGACTAGGGGGATCAGCTGTGCAAACCACATATTGAGCAAAGGACTTGTATTTACAGCGTACAAAGAATTCTCAACCTTGCAACAGTAAAGAAATGACCCAATTTGAAAACGAACAAAAGATAATTATAAATATTTTTCGAAGATATATGTATGCCAGATAAACACATGAAAAGGTGGCCAGCTCTCTGTCTCAGTTACTTTTGCATTGCTGTGATAAAACACTGTGACCTAGGTAGCTCATAGAAGGAAGGGCTTACTTGGGGTTGATGGTTACAGAGGCTTAGGAGTCCATCACCGTCATGGTGGGGACGTGTGGCAGCAGGCAGCTATGGCAACTGAACTTGTACACTGAGAGCTGAGAGCTCACATCTAGAATCATAAACAGGGAGCAGAGGAAGCAAACTTAGGATGGTATGTGGCTTTGGGAATCTCAAAGTCTACCTTCAGTGGTACACTTCCTCCATCCAGGCCACACCTCCTGAACCTACCCAAACAGGACCACCAGCTGAGAACCGCATATTCAGATCCCCCAGAATATGGAGACATCTCATTCAGAACGCCACATTATTAGAGAACTGCAGTTTTCAACCACAGTGCTACGCCACGGCACACCTGTCAGGATGACTTGCGAAACCCATTCTAGTGAAAATATCGAGTTCAGTAGCCACATTGGAAAATGTTTTGGTGGTTGCCTGTCAGAATGCAGCCAAAAGATGGTAAGCAATGTGTTGGGGAGCTGTGAGAGAGGCTCCAGGAGAAAAGGCAGAGGGCCTTTTACCTCAAGAGCATCTTGTTCCCTGGATTGTTCTTGGACATGATTTCATGCCTCCAATGACAAACATTTGCATTCAATTTACAATACGTGTTTATTCTTGGATGTCAGGTCATAGCTATAGAACCCAATTTGGTGAAAGGACGTGCTGAGTGCTGAGTGTTGTCCCCAGTGTGCCCTGAATCTGGATATGGCCTTCTGCCTTGCTTTCCTGCTTTCCCAGATATAATCTATAGTATGTGCCAGGCAATTGTGCTTAAATCGATCTGCCCTGAGCACATTCTGGGAAAGGGCTACTCTGGTAATATTTAGTATGTGCTTCCTGGCATCTATTTACATGGTTTTTGCTGATCATGTTTTCCGAACTTAAACAACCTTCCTTAGGTAGTTGCTTTCTTTGCTACATTTGTGTATAAAGTACACTGAAACTGAAGTAAAGCTGTCCACAGCATCAGACTGTAGTCTGCCCCATTCTTTTAAGGCCCTCAAATCCCAGGTCTAGAAGATCGATGTGTATAAGTTGACGAACGTTGACAGATGCCCTTTCAAACTTTAAACTAGACTTCCCATATATTGTGCTTTGAGTGTAAAATGTATGAACATTTGGTCTCTGGCTGGTGAGGTGCTTGGGAGTTTGCGAAGCCTTCAGGATGGGCTTTGCAGGAAGGATGTGAGTGGGGGCAGGCCTTGAGGCTTCTAGCCAGTCTCCATTCACTTCCTGTCTCTACTTCTTGATCTGCCTAGGTGTGAGCAAACAGCCTCATGCCCCTGCCTCCACAGCCAAGAGCCACTCCCACCACTAGTTTCTCACCTCCTTTAAACCCTGAGGCAAAACAAAGTCTCTTCCCTTAAGTCAGGTCTTGGTCACAGCAAGAAGAGTAAACAATGCACCAAACCACTCAGAAATTACCCTTGTGAGTGTACTGCAGCTTTTTCCATAATGTCCCCAAACATGGAAACTAACCAAATGTCCAGAATGGATGAACTGTCAAGTAAACTGCAGTACAGCTATATCACAACTTATCTTAGCCGTTGTTAAAAGGAATAAGTCATTGCTATGTGCAACAGCTAAAAAAAATTCAGAATGAATTGACAACTCCTCTCAAAAGGATGCATTTGCATGATTCCATCCTTGTAGCCTTTAAGGGATAGCACATTTATAGTGAGGCCGGAAGATGAATGGCCACAGCGCTCGGGTCTCAGGAAAAGTGTTGTGAATATAAAGGGTGCACAGCTGTGCCCTGTTGTGATAGCCAAGAATCTTGATTTGCAATGGTGGCTATATGTGGTAGTTTGAATGTAACTGCCCCCCCCCCCAATAAATCACAGGGAGTGGTACTATTAGGGGGTGTGGCCTTGTTGGAGTAAGTGTGGCATCATTGGAGGAAGTGTGTCTCAGTCCACTTCCTATTGCCTGCAGATCAAAACATAGAACTCTCAGTTCCTTCTCCAGAATCATGTCTGCCTGCATGCCACCATGTCCTGCCATGATGACAATGGACTAAATTTCTAAAACTGTAAGCCAGCCCCAATTGAATGCTTTTCTTTATGAGAGATGCTGTGGTCATGGTATCTCTTCACAGCAATAGAAACCCTAATTAAGACATTATATGAAGCTACACGTGTGACCAAATTAAATATTATATGTACACAAATATACACACATGTACAATACTTATGTAATTAATGGCATTGGGATGAGCTCTGTAGACTATATCAATGTCTGTTTGCTGGCACTAATATTATACTACAGTTACATGAATGTATTCAGTTGGGAGAAAACAGAAAGCCACTATGAAGGGTTCTTTGTACTCTCTTGTGAATCTGTATTCTTTAAAAGAAGAAAGAAAGGCAATCTCTCCCCCTCAACCCACATCATCTCTCTCATGCACAAAAAAGAGAAATTGAAGGCAAATTCTGTGCAAAGATCAAACAATAGAAACATGTTTTTCTTTGCTTATAGACTTCTATTTTGATTAAATTACATATTTAATGAAAATATGCTAGTAATATAGTAATGAGAGAGATAAATTAGGCCTATAAAATCATGTGGTCTAAATTAAAATGCAAATATTTTGCATAGCCAAATAAAGTCAAGTACAACATAAAACTGTTAGACAAATTAAAATTTCTAATAGTTTAAGAAAAAGCTATTGCATGACAATCAACTGCTTCATTAGTTCCAATATCACATACATTTAAATGTTTGCATATAATTTCTCAGTTTAATTTGAACTAACTGTCCATAATTCAAATATGCTTTCCTGGATCTCAATTTCTCTAAATATAAAGCCATTTTCCCTTCTGGGAACATCATGAGTTAACTAAGATATCAAAAAAGGTTTCTCTCTGCTTAGATCACAGGGGTCCATCCAAATTCACCTTCAACTCAGATGCTTTAGGAAGCACCTCATATAGAATGTATTATAGATAAAACCTGGTAGAACCTCAGAAAGAAAGTCATCTAGGCGCCACAGGGAGCCCTTCACGAATGGGTGCCTGGCTATGGAGAGAGTTGGCGAAATGAATCGAGCTACAAGGCAGCTTAGGAGAACAAGACAGAGAAGGCCTCTTAGGGTCTAAGAGCAAATTAGAAACATCAATGCATAACTCCCTAGGAAAATTGTGAAAACGGACTCTCAAAGCAAGACTATTTGGAAGTGTTATGTGCAGATGTGCCTTGGGTGTTCTAACTCCACTGTGGGATAAAGCATACATGATCGTAGGTTAGTTAGTGTGCTCTCACTCTTTGGCACAACTGATTTCACAATCTTTTCAAGGTGTCATTGCTAATGAGTTTTTCCTACTTACCTCGACTTTCCATTCTGGTTCCTTAAAGACTCAGTTTCAGATTTGTACATTATATTCCTTGAGGCAAGACAGAGACTTCTCGCTGGGTCACTGAAGGAAGTCCATCCTACTGTAGACCTAACAACAGAGCCTTGCTTCTTATCTGAACTGAATCTAGAGCAGTGGTTCTCAACCTTCCTAACGTTGTGACCCTTTAATACAGTTAGTTCCTCATATTGTGGTGACCTCCAACTATAAAATTATTTTCCCTGTCATTTCATAGCTGTAATTTTGCTACTGTTACAATCATAATGTAAATATCTGACATGCAAGATATCTGAGAATGTGACCCCTGTGAAAGGGTTGTTTGACCCCCACCCCATGGAGTCACGACCCACAAGTTGAGAACCACTGATCTAGAGAGTTGACTCTCAAGGGACCTCATTTTCAGTTTACAGACCTGCTCAAGACAAAGAACAAATGTGGAATTGGAATGTACCCAAATATTCAACTCTCAAAAAGGTAATGGCTACCTTTCCTCTATTCCTGTTGGTCCCCCCCACCAAAATTCTTTTTCAGAAGACCACTCTAAAAAACTACACTGTAAGTTTCTGTTGCTGTCTTTATTCAGACAGCAAAAGAGACAGAGGCTAATTCCTGAGAGCCCCATTCCAGTGAAGTGTTCTCATGTAAAAGGAATGTTCACAGGACACCCCAAACTTGCAAAATCCAATCAATGGAGTGTTCCAGTACACAAGGATCAAAAAAGGAATCCTAAATGTCTCTAGTATAACTTACTCATTAGGGATTTAAAAATCCTTATTAAATGCTGGTTCATTTAATATGAGAATGACCATTTACCTAATCGGCAGCCAGCAATACATATGCGCATTAGCAGAACTCTTACGATAGTTCTTCATCCCAGTCCAGATTGAAAATCACTGTTTGAAGCATTTATTTAATTATTCTTCATCAATAAAAACTCAGGAGTCAGGTCTTGAGGTAAGAACCTGAATGATCAGAGAATCAACCAGTGACTTTCCCTCCCCCTCTCTTTTCTTCTTTGATCCAAAAAGAGTCAAGAATCTTTCTAAAATCTTCCCCAATACTTCCTATGCCCCTCTAGTCTTCAGTCCTCCAAAACCTCTATGGCTACTTTTAGTCAGCTAGTAGTTAGCTCTGCCCACTGATTCAAAGCAAACTTTATTATCGGTCTCAGGAATATCAGAGTATAATCAAAATATCCTACAGCAACTGTTTTGAAGAATACCCATGAAGGAATCTTGTCTTGTGAGTGACTTGACCTGGGATTTTGTCTATTTTCATAGCCATGGGTAGCACATGGTACCATGTAACACTGTTCCTTGGGAGACGTGAATAAACAGGTACCCAGCACAGATAGGGAGATAACAACAGACTAAAGTCAAGAGACCACCAAAGTCCAGTTGGTAATCCAATGAGTTTTATTGGAGTTACTTATAGGAATATGGTTGGAAGCTTACTCACAGGACCAGAAATGACACCAAAACAGCTGCATTGCCAAAGCCCACTCCAGCATGGGAGACAGCTCACAAAAGCTAGGAACCTGGAGCACATACTGTGCATGCTTTAGACAGCTTGCCAAGATAGAAAGTGTCCCTTCTGCTCAGTTGTTCAGAGCCTTTCCAGGCAGCCCTGCTGGTCTCTGCTTCTCCTAGGCAGGATGGCTGAACCAAGAGAGACTCTCAGCAGCCTTTCCTGACTATGTATGTTTAGGAAGGGAAGAGCTGAGTGAGTCTGGTCAGTTTCAGGGTCTTCCTGTAGAATTTACTGTTGTTTATTTCCTACATTGAGGAGTTTTCCCAACAGATGGAATGGTACAGAGGAAACAGATTATAATACAATACAATATACAATAATACAATAATGGAAAAATTTTAAAATATCATTAAAAACAAGTTTAAGTGACTTAGAGGTTGGCCAAAATGTCCTGGGAGGTCATTCAGTCTCACCCAGGAGAACCAAAGAAATTATACAGGTGGCTCAAGTATCATACACACATGGAATCCTCATGTCCAAGAAAGCCTTTGCCAGCTTCTGGAAAGAGTCTTAGGCTACAATACAACCCTTTGTCTCACTGGCTCGATCTAGCGTTTCTGCTTTCTTTTGTGTGCATGTTTTCTTTCTGAGCTAGGTTTTGGTGCTGGCCATGTTTTGTGACTTTCTTTGGAATACAGGCTTTGATGATATGGTCCAACAATCCGGCCTCTTGGGCTAGTAGGTGACTTGAACTAGAACCTGGGGTCTCCTTAAGGTAAGGTGACAAGAAATCTGATTGTCTCTTATGTTATTTATGCTCTGGTCTTGCCTGTCTCCCTGGGGTGCATTTGGTTTGTGTGTCACTATAAAAAAAAGCGAAAAAAAAACACTTGATTAGAAAAATATTGCTTCTACCAGAAGAGAGAACCAATTATCAATCAAAGAAATAGGTGTGTCTGTGAAGTCCTCTGTGCGTACTTAGTCATCCAGTTACTCAGCCACCACCAGCCAGTGAGTTGTGCTGACTCCTGTTGTATTTGGGAAATGGGGCTTCTAGTGCTCTTTGTGTCTCTGTATGTGAAAAGTCTGACTGATTTTTTAAAAATCCTTTTTGATAACTGTACTTTCTACATCTATGTCTAGATACTGCATATATATACACGCACACACACACATATATATACATATATATGGAAAAGAGATAAGTATACATATCTATATACACTTATGCATATATATGCATATACATATATGAGTGAATCCCTTATCTATAATACACACACATTTTAGGAGATATAGTTCAAACATCATATAATTCTACCATCAAGGAAAAGGAAATGCATAGGATTTAATTAATGAGACTGGTCTGTATGTTTGCAGACAGAGAGCTCTGGCCTCTGATAGGACCTTTATAACCTGAGCAGTTGTTTTGACTGTGCAGATGGTCAGCACATGTGCTGTTGGGGACAGGTCAGGATCTCCACTGGCCCATCTGATGCTTGTGGCCTCCAGAGCAACAGGAGGCTTCTGCCCACCTTCCCCTTGTTCCTTAAAAGAAACCAGCTAGCTACTCAGAAATCCCTAAATGAGTCAAGATACAAAGAAAAGAAAACCTAGAGCTGAGCCCGTAGCTTCACTTGCCATCTGACAACGACACGGATGCCACACTATTCAACAAAATTAAGAGAAATCCTGCTGCAGCTTGTCCAGAATTGATAAGAATTGATAAGAGTCTTGTGTGAGTGTGAAGTCTCTCAGAGCAAATATGCTGACGTGTGATCTACCTCCACTGGAAATACATAGATAAGAGAGTCCCTAAAATTTAATTCTTAAGGTTTAATCATTGTTAATTATGTGCATGTGTGTGCGTGCTTGAGTGTGTGTAAGTGTGTCACAGGCCAACACTGAGGGAAACCAGGGAAGAAATCAAGCAGGACAGGAACCAGGAGACAAGAGCTGAAGCAGAGGTCATAGAGGAGTGCTGCTTACTGGCTTGCTCCTCATGACTTGCTCAGCCTGCTTTCCTGCCCAGGGGTGTCATCATTCCCACCCAATCACCTACATCAATCTTTAATCAAGAAAATGCCACACAGGCTTACCCACAGGATAATCTGGTGGGAGCATTTTCTCAGTTGACATTCCTTCTTCCCAAAGGGCTCTAACCTGTTTTAAGGTGACATAAGAACTGCTCAGCATTGAGTTCGAGGCCAGCCTGGTCTACAAGAGCTAGTTCCAGGACAGGCTCTAGAAACTACAGGGAAACCCTGTCTCGAAAAACCAAAAAAAAAAAAAAAAAAAAAAAAAAAAAGAACTGCTCAGCACACCCACCAAACAGTATGAAACCCCTAAAACGGCAAGAGCCAAACTACGACCTTTCTCGTTTTAAGTTGAAATCTTTGCTACCGTAATGTAAAGCTGAGTAACACCAGGTCAAGACAAGAGTTCGGGTTAAAAAATTAGTTGGTAATTCTAAGAGAAAAATGCAATGGAAAGTAAGTCGCAGGGGCAAATTAGTTCTAAAAGCACTTTGATATTAGTCAAAGTTAAAGAGTTTTAAATCTAGCTATAAATAGAAATGAACCCTGAAATAGTATTTCTAATCAAGAGTCTCCTTCACAAAATAAACCTTCCCCAACTGTATTAACACCATGGAAAATGTTAGCACACTATTTTACTTCGAGGAAAACTTGGTTTTATTTTTCCATCAAAAGTGTGAACTATTTTATTAAACTATTTTAATTAACCTATTCATTTTATCTTAAGCTACTTTATCAAACTATTAAATTCCTTGTCCACATGTATTTCTTCTGTAGAGGCAATCACTGCTCAGCTCATTTAAAACCCCACATTTCATGAAAAGGGTCGGCTGCCCATATCACTACTTGTTGTAAAACTGGCCTGAGCCATTCAGTCTTATTGACAGCTCTTTTCTGCTTTTCCTTCCAACACGCTACAAACTGAAGACCAGAAACTGAGTCAGGACTTGAGAGCCTGAGGGAGAGGCTGAAGGGCAGCAATGGGAAAGACAACAGGACACAGGGGATGCTGAAGATGAAAGGGGAGTACTAAGGATGAAAGGGTACTGAGGACAAAGTGGGCAGGAAGACAGGGAGAGGAATGAAGGGAGGATCAAGCAAATGAAATATGTATAAACGTCATGAGGAAACTTGTTACTTAATATGGTAATTTTGAAAAGCAGTTTTGCAAAAATAAAAGGTTGACTCTTTTAGGAGAAGCTTCGGCAGAGCCATGGTGAGTTTTGTGTTCTGGTTAGTGGTCACTGGAGCCATGGACTGCCCCAGAAAGCGCCAACAGACATCTGTTAGTTGGTATCAAGGGCTGATCTTAGAAATCCAAACTCATTCCAAACACAGAGGACCACATGGAGCAGGTGAGCAGGTACTAGCTGACCAGTCACAAAGCAGGAGCTAGGGAACTTAAGGACACAAAACAAGGATGAGTCACCTAAGAGCATGTGGAACTGATTCAAGTATAGTTAGTGATGTGGTTGTGTTTGGTTGGTTTGGTTGTGGGGTTGTTTTTGAAACAGGGCCTCACTCTGTAGCCCTGGTTGGCCTGAAACTTGGTATGTAGACCAGTTTAGCCTCGAATTCACAAAGATCTGTCTGCCTCTGCTCCCAAGTGCTGGTATTAAAGGTGTGCACCACCACACTGGGCTAGTGATGATGTTTTGGTGGGTATATGAGAAAGACCCTTTTTATTTCTTCCTAATTAATTTCACCACTAGAAGTTGTAGTGACGAGCTGTGGGCTGCGTTCCCGCCACCTGGCTTTCGGCCGCCTGGCTATCTTATGCCCCAAAATAACAACACACAAATTGTATTCTTTTAAACACTGCCTGACCCATTATTTTCAGCCTCTTTCTCACATCTTGACTAACCCATATCTAATAATCTTTGTAACACCACAAATGGTGTCTTACTGGGAAAGATTCAACATGTCTGAACTGGCGGCTGGCTGCATCGCATCTCTCTCCCTGAGGAGAGGCATGGCAGTCTGCCTAACTTAGGAGAGGTGTGGCATCTAACTGAGCCATCTACCTCACTTCCTTCTTCCTGTTCTGTCTACTCCACCCACCTAAGGGCTGGCCAAGGCAGTTTCTTTATTAAAACAGAAGACTCTCCCACATCAAGAAGTCTTCTGAATAAACTGTCCATGAATTAAAGCAGAATAAAACATTCTTCAAATGGCAACTTCAGACTGAACTCTCCCCATTTAGAAATATGTTTCTATAAGGATCTTAAATTCATAAACTATAAGACGATAAAAAATGCAAGATTGAGAACTGACATAAATTGATTGGCCTTTTCTAGGAAACAGTTCAAACTATGGGTGATAATGGTTAAGTGGTGCTGAACTTTCCAAGTTTATGTTATTGTATTTATATCTACTATGTCCTCATTTCCTTAAATATAGTTGAGAAATTTAAATTTGTAAACATAACAATGCCAGAAATGTCACATAGAACACATCTTAATGGGTGTGATAAACTTATCCATAAAGAATAGACACCATATATCATATGCGAAAGTGATGCCTATAAATTTTTGTGCAAAGAAATTGTTCTGGTACCTCTTTTACAGCTATGAAATCCGAGAGGAATGGATGGTAAGAACACCACGTTCTGCCTGGCTAGGAGCAACCAGGATCTGTAGGTTATAGATTCTACGGCTGAAACCTGGGAGAAAGGAATCGGACAATTATAGGCTCCTGCTCTCCACAGACAAGCTAATAAAGACAATACAAATACTTCTAGCACATAAAAGGAATAAAAGTCCATCCCTGAAGGTGCTATGAAGCTTTCAGACAGAAACAAAACAAACTCCCAGGTCTCTGTGTCTTATGGTCCTATTTTTATCACCACATCACAAAGGGGCGTCTGTGTATTAATCAACATCCTTTGTGGCACCCGTGTGAGTAAAACCAACCAAATAAAGGAGAGCATCGAATTGATGATGTGAACCGCAAGGACGGCTGAGCAAACCTCCAAGAACAAACAGACACCACTGTGGGAGTTGAAGAGGAAGCAGGTCTTATGTGAGTCCGTCATGAGTAACTGCTAAGCCGGTCCCACAGTCTGAAAGCGTGAGACACCCACCTGAGATGGAAAATATCAGGGGAGAAAGGCAGCTAGGCAGTTTCTAAAACATATGAAACCTTGAGTCATAAGTCATAGGATCCCTTTAAAAATAATGGGCTAGGGAAATGGCTCAGAGGGTAAGAGTGCTTCCTGTGAAAGCGTGAGGGTAGGAGTTCAAATCCCCACCACGCATGTAAAAAGCTGGGCGGGAGTGTGTGTACATGGGATCCCAGCATTAAGGGTCAGAGACAGACAGACTCCGGGAGTTTGCTAGTCAGCCTAGCCGTAATGGTGACCTCCAGATTCCATGAGAGACCCTGCCTCAAAGCACTGGAAGGAAGACCATGAAGGGAGACAACCCATGTTCTCTGCTGGCCTCTCTGGGTCTGTGTTCATATAGGTTCATACGTCAGCACACTCATATGTATATGCACCACACACACAACACACAAACACATTAATGGAAACAAAGCATCATTTCTGACTTCTGAAGCTATGATGTCTCCAGACACGTGTTTGTCACTCCAGTGAGAAAATAGCCATGAAGATGTAACAGCATCTTGACTTCCTGTCTTTCAGTAACTAATCGTTGTGTTTGAGTTATCTACATAATCCTAATCTCCCTTGCAAGCTACTTTTCTGTTCCAAATTAGCTTTATTTTTGTGGCTTCCTTCCCCATTTTAAACCCCTCCGCATTTCTCGCTTTTGTGGGAAAAATGGTTCTCACAAAGAAGCTTGGGCAAACTTCTTGCAAACCTGCCCCAGATGCTCTGACTCTGGCTTAGTTCCAGTTACAGGTACTTGGCAGCCACCCCTTAACAACCCATAGTCCCAAAAGCTTAGCAGCCTTGGACAGCTCGGAGCCTCCACTGCTGGCATCTGGCTGTGGCAGGCAGCCACGTGTCCGGCATCATCAGGCCATGTCACCCCCTTTTCAGCCCTGGAAGCCCTTCCAACTGTCAGAGCCTGTCCTGAGAGGAGGCCTTCATACATGAAGCCAGCCCAAGTGTGAAGAATGCCCAGGGATCTGGTCTGTTTTCACCCTGAGGCTGTCTGTGTCAGTGAATGGAGCTGCCTGCTTCTCGGCTGTGATCTGCTTATTTAAAAGGCACTGTGCTTTCCTATTAGAGCTCCCTTTCCTCTTCTGATAATCTTGGTTCTGAAAACAGACTGCTGCTCTTGTTCTGCTGTCAGTGAAGGGAGCAGAGTCTCAACTAACCAGCCGTGAGACGACTACCATCTCCTCCCTTCACTCTCCAGACCCTCCCCTTCCCTCTCCTCTTCTCCTCTCTCCCCTCTCCTTCCCTCCTCTTCCCTCCCCTTCCCTCTCCTCTCCTGCTCTCTCCCTTCCCCTCCCCTCCCCTCTGAAGCACTCTCCAAGACTGCACCCCACATGGCCCCAGCAGTCTCAGCTCTGCAGGGGATGGACTGACAGGGGCTGTGGTGGGGCTGTCCTGCTCACATCTGTCCATGGTTACCGTCTAACAGGTGAGTTTTCTCATTTTCTCTGAATGCTTCTGGGAGTCTGAAACTGTCTCAGTGACCAAAGGAGTTGAGATGGGATTAGGGATGCACCAGACACCTCCGTTTTGCCTTAGACTCAATAACTAAGGACTCTTGGTTGAACTTATTTACCATGAAATCCCATCTCAAAAGTTAAGTCAGCAGTCTGAGACTCCTGTTCAGTTCTGCCAGCACCGGGCAGCTCTGAGCTGGGCCTTGTCACACTTGAGTGCCGTTTTCTTTCTAAACTCGGAGGCTTTCCACGGCTGAAACTATAATATAAGCAAGTGCATGGAAGAAGAGTGAAGTAATAGGGAAAAAAAGGAGAAAAGGCAGATCTATCAAATTTGGAAGCTGTACAAATGACAGGAAATAGTAAACAGATCAGGTGCCACAAGAGAGGCTGAGAGTGAGAATCCAGCCATTTTGCACTGGAGACCTTGAAACAGACCCAGAAATCAAAGGGCAAGAGGCTGGAGAGCAGAACCTGGCTGGAAGAGGGGCACTGGAGTCAGCATTGAATTGAACCCCAGGCCTTTCTCCCTGCTCCCACCAACTAGATCAACCACGGCCTTCACCTAGCCAAGGAAGGTGGTGATGGATAATCCTTGAGGAAAACCAGAGCAGCTACAGACCCGTGTGCTGGGCATGACCCAGGCACCTAACCGAAAAGTGAACTGAAATCACACTTAGTGAGCCAAGAACGCCACCAGTCACCTGCCCACCTAACCCAGCAAGCTGGAGGGCTTCAGTCGTCCCGGAAAAATGGCTGTAGTGGGGACATACCCTTCCTCTACTCTCTGAGGTTCCTTGGCTAGACCTAGAAAGTGATCCGAGTAAAAGTAGATTAACGTGCGAGGCTGGGTTTCTTAACATGTGCATCGCGGGTACTCGGGAAGAACTCGGTGACCCGAGGAGTGATCAGGAGCTGACGTCTGCAGAACATCCTAAGAACACCGAGTTTTGGAAGAGATGAGGCTCCTACGGAGAGGGTAGCGCCATCATCCATCACTTGGTCAGTGTTCCCTCGTGTTGTGTGCTCCAGAGAAGGATTTTAATAAGCAGGAACAGGGCATCCTCTGAGTTACCTGCTGCTCATAGCTTCAGTGCAGCTACGAGGAACTAGGCTGGATGGAGGAACTGTTGAATTAATGAGATCACGTGGCCACTGTCCTGCGGGCCCCTGTCCCCAGGCCTGTTAAGATTTACATACCACCTTTATTTATGCCCCCCGGGTTTTAGGGACAACAAGGCAAATACACAGGGCAAGGTAAATGGAAGGAGGGAGCTAAGGAACGCTCTGGGCTCTTTAGCAAGATCTGCACTGAGACTCCTCTTGGTTCTTGAGCTACTGAACTGGACAGGACCTAGAGCTGCCTCTGTGATTCAGAGACCCACACTACTAGTGAGGCAATAGCTTGTCTGTACGTTTATGACCTGCTTGCTATAAGGCAGGTAGAGGGTGAACTTTGCTTGCATCTGTTTCTTCTGCTTTGCCTTTGACTTCAAATAATCCTTATTCAAAAGTTTCATATTTCCAGCTTGTGTATCCTTTTCTAAAATTAATTTATGCGTGTTCATGCATGTGCCTCCTCATCTATATATGTATCATGTTCATGCAGTACCAGTACAAGTCAGAAAACAATGCTAGACTCCCTGGACTGGAGTTACAGGTAAGGTTATAGGTCACTCAGCAGGGATGTTGAGAGGCTAACCTGGGTCCTTTGAAGAACTGTGAGTGCTCTTAACTTCTGGGCCATTTCTTCAGCCCCCAGAGTTTGCATATTCTCACACTCTATGTGGCCATGTGAATGATCCACCAAAGTTTTCCCAAAAGATGAAAGATAATGAGCATGTGGAGATGCAGATGTGAGACTCTCGTCTACTTAAAACTAGACAAAGGATGACCACCAGGCCCCTCTTCTGAGTACATAAACAAGGGACAGGAAATCACGATATCAAGAGGATAGCAGCATACTTATATTTTTCCAGCAATATTGGCAATAAGGAAGATGCAGAAGCCTAGGTATCTAGTGAGTGAAGGAAATGACATAAAGAGATTAAATGGTACTCCACTTACTTTAAAATGCGGAATCCTGTCATCATGGCAAAATGGGTGAGCATGGAAGACATGCGGGGGTTTGAATGAAAATGGTCCCCTTAAGCTTATAGGGAGTGGCACTAGTAAGAGGTGTGGCCTTGGAGCAGGTGTGGCCTCATTGGAGGACGTGTCACTGGGGATGGGTTTTGAGATTTAAAGTGCTCAAGCCAAGCCCAGTGTTTCTCTCTCTTGCTGTTGCTCCCTGATCCTGGTGTAGAACTCTTGGCTCCTTCTCCAGCACCAGGTCTGCCTGCACACAATTATGCTTCCCATCATGACAATAATGAACTAAACCTCTGAAACTGTAAAGCAGCCCAATGAAATGTTTTCCTTATTAAGAGTCACCATGGTCATGGTGTCCCTTCACAGCAGTCGATACCCTTACTAAGACACTATGCTAATGGAGGTAAGCCAGGCACAGAAAGACAAGTAATGCACAGAGATCTCACTTAATGTGGAGTCTAACAAACACGGAACGCAAGTAGAGAGGATAAGGTGCTACCAGAGGCTAGGCATAGAGAGGGACCCAATGGGAGCTGCTGGTCTTAGGGCACCAAAGTTTAAAGAACTCTAAGATGAATTGCACAGCAGAGTGCTATAGTCAATTATACTGTACATTTCAGGATAACTAAGAGTACATTTCACATGTCTTATTATAAAAATGATAGGTGAGCAAGGTGATGAATGTTAGTTGGCTTGATTTGATCATTTCAGGTGCGGAGTGGAGGAAGCCTGTAGTATGAAGTCCTGGGTAAATGTCTGTGATTGGCATCTACATCAGGGACGCTAGTCTTAGATCCATGTAAAAATTACAAAGGCTCTCCTCATCCCCACACCAGAGAGTGGTTCATAAGGATGACAGAGCCTTTTCTCATCCACGGGCAGATGTTGATAGTGCATGGAGAAAATGCCCACCGTAGCTTCCCATCCACGTACAGATGTTGATAGTGCGTGTAGAAAACGCCCACTGTAGCTTCCTATCTATGTGCAGATGTTGATAGTGTGTGCAGAAAACGTCCACTGTAGCTTCCCATCCACGTGCAGATGTTGATAGTGAGTGTAGAAAACGTCCACTGTAGCTTCCCATCCATGTGCAGATGTTGATACTGCATGCGGAAAACGCCCACTGTAGCTTTTTTTCTGTAGATATTGTAAGCCTTAAGACTTCTCCCCGATAGAAACTGCTCTTACAGAGATTATCTATAAACGCTTACCTGTTCAGCTGTATGTAGTAACTGTGATTCTTGTTCAGCTGTGTGTAGTAATCTGAGCTCCTTGTTCAGCTCTATGTAGTAGTCCCATTTCCCTGTTCAACTGTGTATAATAAACATTGAGATACCTGGTGCTGGGATTTTCTGTGATTGATGCCAGGCCACTGACAATCAGTTTCTCCAATCCGTCTGTCCGTCCGTCTGTCCGTCTATCCATCTGTCTGTCATTTCTTCATTCCATCACTATATCAATTCAGTTTGTCCCAGGAGTCATGTTAGACATGGCAATGCCATATTCATTGTATTATTAGCAAGTCATCTGTGGTGGTTTG
This sequence comes from Arvicola amphibius, assembly GCF_903992535.2. Lineage (NCBI taxonomy): Eukaryota > Metazoa > Chordata > Mammalia > Rodentia > Cricetidae > Arvicola > Arvicola amphibius. Next base: position 142,708,433 of record NC_052048.2, read on the forward strand.
AATGAGAAATGTCCCCCACAGGATCGTGTACTTGAAAATGTGGTCGCTAAGTGATGGTGCTCTCTGGGGGAGGCCAATACATCATCACACTGGACCCTGTAAGGCTATAAGGTTTACCAGTTAACCTAAACAATGTTAACCATTATTTTTAAATAATGATCTACAAATATTGAGTATCTGGGTACACATACACACACACACATACGTGTACTCAGGATGGGGGATATGCACCTTCAGACAACATCTCACTTGGTCTTAAGTCTGGAAACTTCAGGTACTTTGAAGAGAACCTGACAAAAAGAACAAGACATAGAAAGGAGGGTGAGTAGGGGAGAGCAAGAGAAGACCAACAGGAAAAAGCTCCAAAAAAACCTGAAGCTTTAGAAATGAAAAGAAGCGTTAGAACTTGCTTCTGAAGTACCCTGGCAGGACAGCTGCTTGGGCTCTGAGATCCAGTCATGACTTCTCATGTGTCTTACCAAGGAGTATTTTTTAAATTAGGAATCACAGCTGTAAAACTATGTTCAATTCATTACACTTTTCCATGATATTATCTTCAATTTTGCACAATATATTCTTGTATATTATTTCAAATGAAGTGATAAAAACATTCATCTCTGAAAAAGAGACATAAAAAGCTAGAAAAGAAAATCCATAAAAAAGTAAAGGATTCTTTCATCCATGATCAAATCTGATTAATGATCCAGAAAGACTAAGTAGAGAATACAAAGAAATTATTAATTGATAAATGGTATAAAAAGAACTTAATAACATGAACATCAGTGAAGGGTCCCTGTAGTTCAATGGGTTTCAGAACAGCAAGCAGGAAAAAAAACAAGGCCCTGACATTGGTCAAGGCTCAGAAGCACTGGGCCACACTCGGGGACAGACATGCTGTAGACAGTGCAACCATGTGTCCCAGTCAGGGTTACTTTTGCTGTGACTAAATACTGTTATGGTTTAAATAATATACTGCAGGTCCCAGAGTGGCAGACAGTGGGCAGCGGGTCCACAGACCACGGCGGCCACAAAGGCAGCCAGTCCCAGGCAGGAAGCTCCCAAATGGCCCAAGGGCCATGAGGGCCAGTGGGTTCTAGGCAGTGAGCCACATGGCGGGTGAGAGAATTAGACGGATAGGCACGTTGTGCAGAGTGAGGTTGGATATTTATTTAGTGGGTTATGGAGGGGTAGGGGGACGGAGGGAGAAGGGGGACTAAGAAAGAAACACAGAGAGAGAGGGAGGGAGGGAAAGAAGGACGGAGGGAGAGAGAGAGAGAGAGAGAGAGAGAGAGAGAGAGAGAGAGAGAGAGAGAGAGAGAGAGAGAACCAGAACCAGAACCAGAACCAGAACCAGAACCAGAACCAGAACCAGAACCAGAACCAGAGGGGGAAGAGGAGCCACAGCAGCAGCTACCTGTTTGGGAGAGAGAAAGAAAGAAGAGACGAGCTGCAGGCAGGAAGGAAGATCTGCCTGTCTCAGCAGGGGGAAGTGGGCGGTACTTGTCTCTTAAAGGGACAGGACAGGGAGCCCCCAAGTCTCGGGGACCCACTGCCCACTGCCTGCTGCCACTCAGGACCTGCAGCATTTTATTTAAACCATAAAAAACACCATGCTCCAAAGCAGCTTTGTATGTGTGTGTTGCGGGGAGGTATCTGGCTCACATTCCCACAGCACTGTTCATCATCAAAGTCAGGACAGGAACTCAGACAGGGCAGGAACCTGGAGGCAGGAGCTGATGCTGAGGCATGGAGGGGAGTTGTTTACTGGCTTGCTCAGCCTGTTTGTTTATAGCACCCAGGGCCACCAGTCCAGGGATGACCCCAACACAGTGGGCTAGGTCTTCCCCCATCCATCACTAATTAAGAAAATGTCCTATAGGCTACCACACAGTCTTCTGAAGGCATTAATCTTGATTACTGTTCCCTCCTCTTAGTGACACTAGCTATGTCAGTTGACATAGACTAGCCAGCACACCATGCCTGCAGAAGGCTGCCAGAAAGTGATTTCTGCAGTGCTCTCTGTTCAAACTGCCAGCCAGTTTTCCCATAGGACATAGACACATTTCAGACACGCAGTGTCTTCTGTATGCTTCCATCATGTTTTCTGCCTTGGCAAGTGATTTTACATGTAGGAAGTGTGTGTAGGTGCAGAGACAATTAAAAGTGTCGAGATCTCTCCCAAGCCCTCTATACCTCCTCCCCCTCTTTCCTTCCTCCTCTTCCTCTTATATAAAGTCTAGAGGACATAACAGAACCACTATGTAACTTCAAGAAGTCATCGAGGACGTACTTTATTCTTTCTGATTGCTACAGTTAGAATCTTTAGCGCCACTATCATTGTATGCCTGCCAGGGGTCCAGTCATCATGTACATGTGCCAGACAAAGGAGAGTGGAGAAAGAGACAAAAGCACACAGAGGAAAGATCACAAAAGTCTGACCCAGTCATATCTAATCACCACATGCATCCATTAAGGGGAAATGTCTTTGTGGGTGAATACATTATTGAACACAGGAAGATGCCACTAAATGGTAGGAACTAAATATAAGCGTGACAACTAGAAATGTAATAAAATATATCCTCCACCCAAAACAGAAAAGGGTTAAAAGATGTAAAAATTGAGATGTGGTTTGAGATATGGTGCAGCAGTTAAAAGCATTTGCTGACCTTCCAGAGGAGCTGAGTTCAAATCCCAGCACTCACATCAGGTGACTCACAAGCTACTTCAAGTCCAGCTCCAAGGACATCCTCTTCTGGCTTTCATGAGTGCCTGCACACATATGCATGCACACACACACACACACACACACGCACACACACGCGCACACACACACACACACAAATCAATAAGTAAAAAAAAAGAATTGAGACACAGATTAGTTAATTTAGTGGGGGTGATAAGGAGATGAATGGGACAGTGGGGTCCTGGCTGAAAGCTAACTAAAGGCCGAGGGACCCTCTCCACTCTGCACAGAGGCCTCTGGAGCTACAACTGAGGACGGTGGCTGGTGTGTTTGGCCAGGCATGAGGGTTACAAGGTGGCCTTCAATTCTGTGTTTTAACGTGAGAAAACAGTAAGCAGAGAAAAGGAGGGTGTGCGGAAGGCTGCCCAATCCCAGCATACGCTGTGGTCCATCTATAAACAGCTTGCAAAATGATTTTGCACTTTTCATAAGAAGGTGAACATTCAATTTATTTTACCAAAAATTAGTTTTATTTGTAGAATGGAAAGAGAGATGGTAGAAGCGTTTGAAAACTCCAACCGGAGCACACTTCCTGCTCTTCCTGCAGGGGTTATTCTCCCCGGATACCGCCTCTTTCTCCCTGTCCCTTCCCAGCTTGCACCCAGAATCCTCCCGCCCTCCCCCTTCCTCATCCTCCCGTCTTTGGGGCCACAAAATCCCACAGCTCAGCCTGTTTGGGCTCTGGGGACCTGGAATTGAGTGCACCCAGGCCGGTGGGAGGTCCCCTCTTTCATTTGACTGCCCGGAGCAAGGTAGGCCTTTGTCTGAGAGCTGCTTGGCCTGCAAGGGGACCTCACAGTCTGCAGAAGGATCCATCATTCTTTGGGGTGAGTGAGGAGTGAGTGCCCGAACCGCGGCAGCTGCCCGGTGAGGGACCACCGACTCTCCACAACTCCCCCTGCCACCAGCACACTTCCTGCTCTTCCTGCAGGGGTTATTCTCCCGGATACTGCCTCTCTCTTCCTGTCCCTTCCCAGCTTGCACCCAGAATCCTCCCCCCCTCCCCCTGCCTCATCCTCCCGTCTTTGGGGCCACAAAATCCCACAGCTCAGCCTGTTTGGGCTCTGGGGACCTGGAATTGAGTGCACCCAGGCCGGTGGGAGGTCCCCTCCTTCATTTGACTGCCCGGAGCAAGGTAGGCCTTTGTCTGAGAGCTGCTTGGCCTGCAAGGGGACCTGAAAGTCTGCAGGAGGATCCATCGTTCTTTGGGGTGAGTGAGGAGTGAGTGCCCGAACCGCGGCAGCTGCCCGGAGAGGGACCACCGACTCTCCACAACTCCCCCTGCCACCAGCACACTTCCTGCTCTTCCTGCAGGGGTTATTCTCCCCGGACACCGCCTCTCTCTCCCTGTCCCTTCCCAGCTTGCACCCAGAATCCTCCCGCCCTCCCCCTTCCTCATCCTCCCGTCTTTGGGGCCACAAAATCCCACAGCTCAGCCTGTTTGGGCTCTGGGGACCTGGAATTGAGTGCACCCAGGCCGGTGGGAGGTCCCCTCTTTCATTTGACTGCCCGGAGCAAGGTAGGCCTTTGTCTGAGAGCTGCTTGGCCTGCAAGGGGACCTCACAGTCTGCAGAAGGATCCATCATTCTTTGGGGTGAGTGAGGAGTGAGTGCCCGAACCGCGGCAGCTGCCCGGAGAGGGACCACCGACTCTCCACAACTCCCCCTGCCACCAGCACACTTCCTGCTCTTCCTGCAGGGGTTATTCTCCCCGGATACTGCCTCTCTCTTCCTGTCCCTTCCCAGCTTGCACCCAGAATCCTCCCCCCCCCCCCCCGCCTCATCCTCCCGTCTTTGGGGCCACAAAATCCCACAGCTCAGCCTGTTTGGGCTCTGGGGACCTGGAATTGAGTGCACCCAGGCCGGTGGGAGGTCCCCTCCTGCATTTGACTGCCCGGAGCAAGGTAGGCCTTTGTCTGAGAGCTGCTTGGCCTGCAAGGGGACCTGACAGTCTGCAGGAGGATCCATCATTCTTTGGGGAGGATCCATCATTCCTTGGGGACACCAAACACCTCCGCGCTCCTTTTGAAGGAAGAGATGGGCAGGCGCCAATGCAGGAGCTCCTCCAACAACATGAAAGGCAACATGACATCACCACAAGCCAGACATCCCGAAACAACAAGAATTGAACACCCTACCCCAGAAGATATAGAAGAAACCGACATTAAACAGTACTTTATAAAAATAATAGAGGACCTTAAACAGGAGGTAAAAAACTGCCATAAAGAAATGGAGATGACAAACAAAAAGGTAGACGAAATAAATAAATCTCTCAAAGATACCCAAGAAAAACAAGAAAAACAAGAAAAAGCAATCAAACAGGTAAGGGAAACAGTACAAGACCTGATAAATGAAATGGAGGTATTGAAGAAAACACAATCTGAGGGACGACTGGAAATGGAAACTCTGAGTAAACGAACAGAAACTTCAGAGACAAGTATTTCCAACCGAATACAAGAGATGGAAGAAAGAATCTCGGACTCTGAAGATACTATAGAAGAAATAAACTCACAGATTAAAGAACTAAACAAATCTAACAAATTCTTAACACAAAACATTCAGGAAATCTGGGACACCATGAAAAGACCAAACCTAAGAATAATTGGGGTAGAAGAAGGAGAAGAATTACAACTCAAAGGCCCAGAAAACATATTCAACAAAATTATAGAAGAAAACTTCCCCAACCTAAAGAAGGAGGTTCCTATGAAGGTACAAGAAGCCTACAGAACACCAAATAGACTGGATCAAAAGAAAGCATCCCCACGCCATATAATAATCAAAACACAAAACATACAGAATAAAGAACAGATATTAAGAGCTGCAAAGGAAAAAGGTCAAGTAACATATAAAGGGAAACCTATCAGAATTACACCTGATTTCTCAATGGAAACCATGAAAGCCAGAAGAGCTTGGATAGATGTGCTACAGACACTTAGGGAACATGGATGCAAGCCTAGACTATTATACCCAGCAAAGCTTGCATTCACCATTGATGGAGAAAACAAGATATTCCAGGACAAAAACAGATTTAAACAATACGCAGCCACAAATCCAGCCTTGCAGAAAGTAATAGAAGGAAAATCACAAACCAAGGAGTCCAACAACGCCGACAATAACTCAGGCATCTAGCGACCCTTCACCAGCACAACTAGAAGAAGGGAAACACACAAACTCTACTACTAAAAATGACTGAAGTTAACAACCACTGGTCATTAATATCACTTAATATCAATGGACTCAATTCACCTATAAAAAGGCACAGGCTAAGAGACTGGATACGAAAACAGAATCCAACATTTTGCTGTTTACAAGAAACACACCTCAACCACAAAGACAGGCACCTACTCAGAGTAAAGGGTTGGGAAAAGGTTTATCAAGCAAATGGCCCTAAGAAACAAGCGGGTGTGGCCATACTAATTTCCAACAAAGTTGACTTCAAACTAAAATCAATCAGAAGAGATGGAAAGGGACACTTTATACTCATAACAGGAAAAATCCTTCAGAATGAAGTCTCAATCCTGAATATCTATGCCCCTAATATAAAAGCTCCCACTTATGTAAAAGAAACACTTCTAGAACTCAAGGCAGCCATCAAACCAAACACACTAATAGTTGGAGACTTCAACACTCCTCTCTCACCAATGGACAGGTCAATCAGACAGAAACCTAACAGAGAATTGAAAGACTTAATGGAGGTAATGAACCAAATGGACTTAACAGACATCTATAGAACATTCCACCCAAATAGGAAAGAATATACCTTCTTCTCTGCGGCTCATGGAACCTTTTCGAAAATTGACCATATACTTGGTAACAAAGCAAACTTCCACAGTTACAAAAAAATATTAGTAACCACCTGTGTCTTATCGGATCACCATGGATTAAAATTAGAATTCAACAACAATGCTACCCCCAGAAGGCCCACAAACTCATGGAAACTGAACAGTCAACTACTGACCCACACCTGGGTCAAGGAAGAAATAAAGAAAGAAATTAAAGTCTTTCTTGAATTTAATGAAAACAAAGACACAACATACTCAAACCTATGGGACACAATGAAAGCAGTGCTAAGAGGAAAGTTCATAGCACTAAGTGCCCACTTAAAGAAAACGGAGAAAGCACTCATTGGTGACTTAACAGCACACCTGAAAGCTCTGGAAAAAAAAGAAGCAGACTCACCTAGGAGAAGTAGAAGACTGGAAATAATCAAACTGAGGGCAGAAATCAACAAAATAGAAACACAGAAAACAATCCAAAGAATCAATGAAACAAGAAGCTGGTTCTTGGAGAAAATCAACAAGATTGACAAACCCTTAGCCAAACTAATCAAACGGCAGAGGGAGAACACGCAAATTAACAAGATCAGAAATGAAAAGGGGGACATAACCACAGACACAGAGGAAATTCAGAAAATCATTAGATCTTACTACAAAAGCCTGTATGCCACAAAATTGGAAAATGTAAAAGAAATGGACAGTTTTTTAGATAAATACCATATACCAAAGTTAAACCAGGACCAGGTAAATGCTCTAAATCGTCCTGTTAGTCGCGAAGAATTAGAAACTGTTATCAGAAACCTCCCTACCAAAAAGAGCCCAGGACCAGATGGTTTCAATGCGGAATTCTACCAGAACTTCCAAGAAGACCTAATACCTATACTCCTTAAGGTATTTCATAATATAGAAACACAAGAGTCACTGCCAAATTCCTTCTATGAAGCTACAGTTACCCTGATACCTAAACCACACAAAGACTCAACCAAGAAAGAGAATTACAGGCCAATCTCACTCATGAACATGGACGCAAAAATTCTCAATAAAATACTGGCAAACCGAATCCAAGAACACATTAGAAAAATTATCCATTACGATCAAGTAGGCTTCATCCCAGAGATGCAGGGCTGGTTCAACATACGAAAATCTATTAATGTAATCCATCATATAAACAAACTGAAGGAAAAAAACCATATGGTCATCTCATTAGATGCTGAAAAGCATTTGACAAAATTCAGCACCCTTTTATGATAAAGGTCTTGGAGAGATTAGGGATACAAGGGTCATTCCTAAATATAATAAAAGCTATTTACAGCAAGCCGACAGCTAACATCAAATTAAACGGAGAGAAACTCAAGGCTATCCCACTAAATTCAGGAACACGACAAGGCTGTCCACTCTCTCCTTATCTCTTCAATATAGTGCTTGAAGTTCTAGCAATAGCAATAAGACAACATAAGGGAATCAAGGGGATTCAATTTGGAAAGGAAGAAGTTAAACTTTCATTATTTGCAGATGATATGATAGTATACATAAGCGACCCCAAAAACTCCACCAAAGAACTCCTACAGCTGATAAACTCCTTCAGTAACGTGGCAGGATACAAGATCAACTCCAAAAAATCAGTCGCCCTCCTATACACAAAGGATAAGGAAGCAGAGAGGGAAATCAGAGAAGTATCACCTTTCACAATAGCCACAAATAGCATAAGATATCTGGGAGTATCGCTAACCAAGGAAGTGAAGGATTTATTTGACAAGAACTTTAAGTCTTTGAAGAAAGAAATTGAAGAGGATACCAGAAAATGGAAGGATCTCCCCTGCTCGTGGATTGGGAGGATCAACATAGTAAAAATGGCAATTCTACCAAAAGCAATCTATAGATTCAATGCAATCCCAATCAAGGTCCCATTAAAATTCTTCACAGAGATTGAGAAGACAATAATCAACTTTATATGGAAAAACAAGAAACCCAGGATAGCCAAAAAAATCTTATACAATAAAGGTACTTCTGGAGGCATTACCATCCCTGACTTCAAACTCTATTACAGAGCTACAGTATTGAAAACGGCTTGGTATTGGCATAAGAACAGAGAAGTTGACCAATGGAATCGTATAGAAGACCCGGATCTTAAACCACAAACCTATGAACACCTGATTTTTGATAAAGGAGCCAAAAGTACACAATGGAAAAAAGAGGGCATCTTCAACAAATGGTGCTGGCATAACTGGATGTCAACCTGTAGAAGAATGAAAGTAGATCCATATCTATCACCATGCACAAAACTCAAGTCCAAATGGATTAAAGACCTCAATATTAATTTGAACACATTGAGATTGATAGAGGAGAAAGTGGGAAGTACTCTACAACAAATGGGCACAGGGAACCGTTTCCTATGCATAACCCCAGCTGCACAGACTTTAAGGGCAACATTGAATAAATGGGACCTCCTGAAGTTGAGCAGCTTCTGTAAAGCAAAGGACATTGTCACTAAGACACAAAGGCAGCCTACTGACTGGGAAAAGATCTTCACCAACCCTGCAACTGACAAAGGTCTGATCTCTAAAATATATAAGGAACTCAAGAGACTAGACGGTAAAATGCCAATTAACCCAATTAAAAAATGGGGCGCTGAACTGAACAGAGAATTCTCAACGGAAGAAGTTCGAATGGCCAAAAGACACTTAAGGTCATGCTCAACCTCCCTAGCTATCAGGGAAATGCAAATCAAAACAACTTTGAGATATCATCTTACACCTGTCAGATTGGCTAAAATCCAAAACACCAATAATAACCTTTGCTGGAGAGGTTGTGGGGTAAGGGGCACACTCATCCATTGCTGGTGGGAATGCAAACTTGTGCAACCCCTTTGGAAAGCAGTGTGGCGGTTTCTCAGGAAATTCGGGATCAACCTACCCCAGGACCCAGCAATTCCACTATTGGGAATCTACCCAAGAGATGCCCAATCATACAACAAAAGCATATGCTCATCTATGTTCATAGCAGCATTATTTGTAATAGCCAGATCCTGGAGACAGCCTAGATGCCCTTCAGTGGAAGAATGGATGAAGAAACTGTGGAATATATACATGCTAGAATACTACTCAGCGGTAAAAAACAATGACATCTTGAATTTTGCAGGCAAATGGATGGAAATAGAAAACACTATTCTGAGTGAGGTAACCCAGACCCATAAAGATGAACATGGGATGTACTCACTCATATTCGGTTTCTAGCCATGATTAAAGGACATCGAGCCTATAAGTTTGGGATCCTTGAGAAGATAATAAGAAGGTGAACTCCCAAAAAAGATATAGTAATCCTCCTGGATATTGGAAGTAGACACGATCGCCAGGCAAAATTGGGAACTTGAGGGTTGGGCAAGACTGGGCCAAGGGAAGATGGGGAGAGAAAAGTGTGAAGGGGAGAGCGGGGGGAGCTCGGAGGAATGGGGTGCTTGGGATATAGGAAGGGTGGATATGAGAGCAGGGAAGCATATATCTGAATTTAAGGAGCTACCTGAGGGTTGTCAAGAGACTTGACCCTAGAGGGGTTCCCAGGTTTCCAGGGAGACGCCCCCAGTTAGTTCCTTGGGCAGCTGAGGAGAGGGAGCCTGAAAAGGCCAGTTCCTATAGCCATACTGATGAATTTCTTGCATATCACCATAGAACCTCCACCTGACGTTAGATGAAGAAAATGACAGAGCCCCACCTTGGAGCACCGGACTGAGCTCCCAAGGTCCTGATGAGGAGCAGAAGGAGAGAGAACATGAGAAAGAAAGTCAGGACCGTGAGGGAACCTCCAGCTGGCGACAGATGGGGAAGGTGACTGAGCCCCACATTGGAGCACTGGACTGAGCTCCCAAGGTCCCGATGAGGAGCAGAAGGAGCGAGAACATGAGGGAGAAAGTCAGGAACGAGAGGGGTGCGTTCACTCATGGAGACGGTGGGACAGAACTAATGGGAGATCACCAACTCCAGTTGGAATGGGACTGATGGATCATGCGACCAAACCCGTCTCTCTGAGTGTGGCCAACAGCGGGGGCTGACTGAGAAGCAAAGGACAATGGCTCTGGGCTCTGATTGTTCTTCATGGACGGGCTCTGTGGGAGCCTTCTCAGCTTGGTCGATCACCTTCCTGGACCTGGGGGGAGTTGGGAGGACCTTGGTCTTAGCATAGAGTGGGGAACCCTGATGGCTCCTTGGCCTTGAGAGGGAGGGAGGGGAGGTATGGGTGGAGAGGAGGGGAGGGAAGGGGGAGAAGGAGGGGAGAGAAAGGGGAGAAGGAGGGGAGGGAGGGGGGAGGAGGAGGGAAGGAGATGGAAATTTTTAAATATAAAAAAAAAATAAACCATGAGGAAAAAAAAAAAAAAAAAAAAAAAAAAAAAAAAAAAAAAAAGAAAACTCCAACCGTATGTCTTCTATAACAGAAATGCATTAGATATGTCTAAAAGTGATAAATTAAGGAACTGCGTGAGTGTAAGCATACCATTTAAAAGATAATTACCAAGAGCAACAGCTAAATGTTTGGAGAAAGGGCCGCAGTGGGAGGCCAGATGTTCACCATAAGCCTGATATTACTTTTTCCAATCTTTATGTATTGTACTGCTTAGATGGGAATTTTAGACAAGGTTTTACAATTTAATGGCTAAGGTAAGTTTCTAGAGCATACTGTTCATGGGGAAACCAGGGCTAGCCAACAGCGCGAATAGTAAAAGCCCCATTTGCGGAGTCTGGGTGGGAAAAGCATATTGCAGTAGGCAGGTGCCAATCCACACAAAGGAAGTTGAGTTCACAGGCCAAAGTCTGCAAGGGCAAAACCCCAGCAGGTCAGGCAGGCAGCTCATGGCTGCTGGGAGGACGCTTCACGGAGCTGATGGCAAGTGTGGATTTAGAATTTTTAATTGTCTGAATTTTTATGAGATGTATGAATTAAGTAGATGCTTTAGACACTGAGCTGGCTCAGCCGTTAAGAACACTTCCGAAGGACCCGGATTCAATTTCTGGCACCCACACAGGCACCAGGCACACACACAGTGCCCAGACACATATGCGGGCAAAACACCATACACATAAAAATTTTAAAAATATAACTTTTTAAATTTAAAAGGTAAAAATTAAATCAGCTTTTGAAAAGGAAGGACCACTCTCCAGATCTGCACTCTGTTGTTCTATTAACTTTGGTCTCGTTCCCTCCCCTTAAGCACAAATCTCCATCAGTAAACACTCTTCCTCCTTCTCCCTGCTACCTTTTTTCTTCTTTCTCTTCTTCCTCCTTCTCCTCCAGTTCTCAAACCTGTGTTCACTTCTGAGCTTTGTGAGCTTATCCTGGGTGAACTACCCCAACCAAGCAGGGAGCCCTTGCCTCTACATTCATGCAGTGTGCTTGACTGATGTGAGACTTAATGGCAAACTGTGTGTGTAAGCACAGCAGGCACATAGCATTGCTCAGTGTTCCAGAACTGTGGCCTGAATTGTAGGGAGTGGGATTTGTTGGGGCTCACAGTTTGGAGGTTCCAGTCCATAGTCTGTTGCTGCTACTCTGGGGCTTGTGATCAGGCAAGTCCATCATGACAGTACGTGTCAGCAGAAACTGAGAGAAAGGTGAAGAAACTGCCCCACAATCCCCTGTGAGGACAAACCCTCAGAGACCTAAAGTCTCCCGCTAAACCTATTCCTAACGGCTTCTGCTACCTTCCAATAAAGCCAAGCTGAGAACCAAGCTTCTGACAAGTGGGCCTTGGAGAGACAGCCAACACACTATAGCACATACGGAGATGATAGATAGTTTAGACAGACAGACAGATAGAAATATGAAGTTTCAGATGGGCTAACTGGAGGAGGGCCAGAGCGTGACACCTGAGTCTCCTGCACAAATATGTCCTCTTCTTCCAGCCTCCTACCCCTTTCTTCTCTGTCCACACTGGCGAGTGAATCTACACACTTCCGAGTGTCAATGACTTCTGTTGTCGTTAGCTTCAGTTGTCAACTTGACAAAAACTTAGCGTCACCTGGCAAGCAGGTATATCAACTGAGGAATTTTCTCCATCAGCTTGGCCCACGAACATGTCTGTGAGGGCGTTTTATTGATTGACAGCCGATGTGCGGTGCACTCCCTGGGTAGGGGGGCTTGGATTGTAAAAGAAAGGTAGCTGAACGTGAACCTAGGAGCAAGCCAGTATGCCATGTTGCTCCCTGGTTCGGCTTCAGTTCCTGCCTTGACCTCCTGCCATAATTGACCATAACTTGATGATGAAATAAACCCTGTTCTCTCCAGTTTGCATTTGGTCATAGTGTTGATCACAGCAACAAAAGCAAACTAAGCCTCCAGAAGAAGAGTGCCAAAGATGCATACCCCCAATTCAAAAAGTTATGTTCATTGATGGTTTTCATGAAGAGAGAAAAAAGCATTATGGGAAACTTCAAGGGACCTATTAGAGCTGTGTCAGGTGACGCAGAGCCAGTGCTAATAGTGGGAAACCCCCACACTTTGGTGGAGCGAAGTAGGACTGGGCAGTTATGTATTTGGTACCTTAATAAAGTCCTTCTAATGTGAGGCAGGCAAGACCAAGCTGACCCAGTCATTGGTGAACAACAACAGACATTCACAGTGGCCAAAAGGGGGCATGATTTGAATAGCCTCTTCATTAGTGAGAATGGGCTGATTTCTGTCTCCATGTGTCATGACCACCGAGGCAGTGTATGCTGATGCTCAGGGGCACGGCTCATGATCAGTGCAAGCAATGGCTGTCTAACGTGTGTTACCAGGCCAGCACCCGATGCCAGGGCAACTTCTTTGTTTCACTCTCAACAGCTGCAGAGTAAGCTGTAATCTTTCTACCACATCAAGCGTGGATGGGGTGGCATACCTGTGATGACCTAGAAGAGGCTGGTCACGCCAGGCTGGAAGCTGGTTAGTCCGTCCCTGCCTTGGTTTCTTGTGGTTTTAGACAGGGCTGTGGATACAATAAGCTCAGCCAAACAGGTATTACATCACTGAGAAGTATGGACCCCAACGTTTTAGCCTTTTAGATACAGATATCTTTTAGATACATATCTTTTTTTAGATACAGGCATATCATACAGGAATAACTTTTTGCATGAAGGACCTGTTTGCTACCTTTGAAATATGTCTTTTTCGTGACTACGAAGAGGGACAGGACAAGATGGAGTGCTGGGTTCTTCTCCATGAGCACACAGCCCAGCCCCTCAGTGCTGGTCTTCATACGCAGCATTAGACCAGCACCTCAAACGGCTCTTCTATTCTCGACCTTTAGGGTCTAGATATGAACGGCAGAAACTTGGTTCTGAGAAACTAGCCTCAACCCACCTGTTCCACAAGTCAGCCACACTAAGCCACCTCTGCCAGGGCAGGCTCAAGGTTCCTGAAGAGCAGGCTCTACCACAGCAGTGGCGGATCCTCTCGCAAGCAGAATCAGAGAAACTGAGTGGCTGCCACAAGAGGGATGGGGTGGTTATCACAGCAGAATCAAGACTTAGAGCAAAAATCAAGAGGGGAAAGTGTGTGGGATTTGTTTTAAACCCAGAGTCTTAGAAGGGAATTAAAAAGACCTTAGCAGGGAACATGTGGTCTCCGCAAATTAGGTTTACTTGCTGAGTCAAGGGAGAATTGAATCAGCTTAAGAAACAAGAGTCAGTCTTTTCTGTCAGAGCACAGGCTACAGAAAAGAAAAAAAGAAAGGGAAAAAATAAAAATAAAAGACACACTGATTAAATTCCAGAGAGGAAAGACTGCTGCGAGACAATCCAGGAGCCTCCAAGGCCCACCCTGCAGAATTTGAAGGAGAGAAGCCGTGGGCAGACCGTGGTGCATTAATGACTATGACGGGGATGAATGAGATCATGGTCATTACCAGATCACAGGGAGCTACAGGACCAAGATGATCTGCACAGGAAGCCACTAACGACCGCAGAGACCCACTGTAGTGAGATCCTGGGGACGCAGAAGTTCAGGAGACTCTGCTGATTCAGTTTCTCTGGGGCAGGTACCAAATTAACAAGAGCCATGGAGACGTGCTCTGGGATGACTGGATGCTTGCAGGAGGGATGCGTAAGGACCATACTGATGTAAAGGGAGGAAGACCCGGAAATCCAGGATGAGACACCTCAGGAATTAACAAAGGAGCTTCAACATCAGAATGGCTTATATGTAGGAAAACATACCTGAAAGTTACATAGGATTGGATGTGGACTAAGAATTGGTAGGCTGCTGACAGATGGACTGAGGCCTGAGTTAGCACCAGGGCCATCCAGGGCTCCTCCTGGGTGTATGACCTGAGGGAAAATACCCAGAAACAGAGTCAACTAAGAAGAAACAATGCCATTACAGTTAGGCTTGGGCTCCATTGTGATTCCTAAGCAGGACAGTCTCAGCTGGTACCTAAGAATCCTCGAAGAGATTGAGATCACCCTGGCATTGTCGAGAGAATGCAGAACTACAGAAGAGCCTCACAGCCCCCACCTACAGAGAGAACAAAGCGGAGCAGGAGGTGTTGGGTATTCATCTTTGACTTTCATCTAAGAAGCCAAAGCTTTTAATTCCAGACTGTTCAGACTTAGGAACGAACAACAGTTCATGGCCAAAGTGGAGATGTCAGACTGGAGCACGCAGTGTGAGCTGTGTTCAGGCTGTCATTTGAGTTCCTCAAGTCATAGTTGAGTTTAAGACAGAAAAAAGAATGAGTTAAGGTGCAATTATTGTCTTGGAGGTGCTTCAAGTGAAGTCCCTCCCCTTCTCCATCTCAAGGTGCAGTCAGGGTTGACCCAAGGTTTGGCAAGCCAAAGATGGAGGTGGTCAGACCCTCCCTTAGGATGATTCTAAAATGTGAGGCCATATTTTAAATAAATGCATATAATATACATATATATATAATATATATAATATAATGCATATAATATATATAATAATAAATGCATAGGACACAGGAAGGATTCTGTTGAGCATGCATCTTCATGAAAAGTTAAGACTTAAGGTGTGTCATGGAAGTGGCATGACCTTCCTCGGTGCCAGGAAGCCCCTTGAAACTTGCTGGTGAATACAGGAGACACCAACTGCACAATCCTAGCCCAGGTAGGGCAATGTGGTCAAGTGTAGTGATCCCTCAAGTGGAGGCCCGAATTTCATCACTGGTTATGAGTCAGGCCATTCAGGTGACAGGGAATTTAGGATGGATGATGGGGGCGGGAGTAAGTGCAGCTGCCCCCTGAAGACCAACTGCAGCCGTGGGGGGTAGGGGAGAATGTCTCACTGATGCTCATCCTGCAGCTTTCTCCTTTCAAACTCTTAGTAACTACCACTTCAAAGTATCCAAGGTAGAATAAGGTAAGCTTACCATGGACAGTAGGTGGAGGAAGGATGGGCAGTTGCTGCTGCTACCAGTACCTCAACCACATCTCTCAGGGACCGTGGCCCAACTGACAACTTACAGCACCTTCTTTGCTTTGCTAGAAATTCTGTGGCCTCCAGAGCCCCATACTAAGACAAGAGGAGTAGGCCGTCACTAAAGAGCCCAACAGCATCCTTGTCTGGCCCTAGAGTCTTCAGGGCAGCCCTCATAGCCGTCACCCAGTGCCAGATTAATAGTGTGCACCACATGGGCTGCCCTGGTCTCCAGGCCCCTCCCTCTCACCCTTGGCTAGTATTTTCTGTACCCCCAAATCCTGGTTTCCAGGTCTGGTCTGAGCAGAAGGCTGCCTAAGACTACCGCCCTTAGAGGCTGCTGTAGAGCTAGCTCACAGTTTATTAGTTGAGAAAAACAGATATTTAGCATCCCTAACCTATAAGAGATGAAGTTATATTATTGACTTTTACCACAAATTAATACCTTTATAGAAGTCCTCTGGCTAATAAATGAGAGGAGAATGAACTAAAATATCATTTGCTATCACTAAAGAACCCCTGGATCTAGGCAATCGTCTTTATTTTTTAACCTTGAAGCAGACTACCCATCCCCATAATGTGTTTCCTTCTGGGAGCTCATGATACCACCACCTGTGATGTACGGTCTTGTGCCCCCCCAAAATATGAGCAGAGTTGTAAGCGTGGTAGAGAGGAGGTGCAGAGAACATGGGAAAGACTGAAATCCCATCTGCAAAGTCCACACTGAGAGCTCTGCACCACAATCAATCCTCCTATCAGAAATAGCAATAATGGTGAGAAAGAAAGCAGGGACCAAGGGCCCTTCAGTAGATTTACGTGATGTAACAGCTGAATGCAAGGGTGGTCCTTGGGAACCATCTCTGAAGGCAACAGGGAGAAGGGAGGTGGGAAGAAAGGATAAGAGCAGCAGAACACAGGAGAGAGAAGAGGCAGTTTCTTCAGTGAAATTTACATAGTAATTGGCTACAGTCTAGCAAGAGTGCTTTTCCCATCAGAGAAGGAAAAATGGCTGAAAAATCTAAGTAGAGTTGGAGATGACTTTGGAAATAGGAAGGAAAAATGGAGAGCATTGGGATTCTGCTTTAAAATAAGTTTGCCTTTAGTCTTAGTGCCCCTCGAGTTTATACCATGGTGGGGAAGCTAGGCCACTTTCTAATAAAGCCTTCTGTGTCTGCACTTTCTCCTGATTTCCTCATTTCTTTCTCTCTTCCCGTGAGAGCTGAGCATCCATTCATCTCTTCAGAAACCACCCCATGCTCTAACATGAGCCAAGAAGCAAAGAGCTCTTTTGACTTCATGAGGAACTTGAATAGGAACTGTTTGATGCACTTGTTCGAGGGGTGGCTCCTCTGAGCGTCAAAGGGGGAAGGAGACTAAAGTATTAATTAGCATAAGCACTTGCTTCAGCATTTCTCCCCTTCATTCACCTGAGCAGGTGCAGAGCCCCTCAATCATAACTGTCGAGAGAGGAAGGCTCGCGACTCCTACCACATAAAAAGGAAAATGACAGATTGAGGGGAGAGGAAGGGAGAGAATATACGTGAAATGGACTTACCCGGGAAGCCAGGAGGAGAGACAGAGATGGAGGGAGAAGAGGGGGATAGAACGGACTTGAATCATCTGTGGTTTGTAAATAATGAAGTGTCATCTGCCTAGAGAAAGAGGGGAACATTTGCTCTTACAACAGAATGGGAAGCTAAAGACCTTTCAGAATATCAGAAAGTGTGTAGAATAAGTGTTTAGAAGGCAATGATTAAATCACAGATCGTGAAGGCAGTGGTTAAATCACAGATCGTGTCCATTCGTTTGCTCCTCCTCAGACTTTGATCAGGGAGGTCTTAGGAGGCTCTCTTCTTCATGTCTTTAGGCTGAAACATGCATATGTCTGCAGTTTGGAGAAGCCCAGGGAAGGTTTAATTCTTTAACTGGAAAAAGCAAAATAGGGAGATTTAGAGAGGGCGATGCAAAAGAAGTTCCTGGAGGGGCACCAACCCTAGGAAGATGCATGAAGGAAGGTGGCAGGAATGTCAGGCTTGGGGCTTCACAAAGGAAGCATCATGGAGAGACAGTGGGTATTATGGTTATTTATGGTCGTGCGTTGCTGTGGGCGATTCTCGGCACCCAACCTATCTGTTCCAAAGTCTTTGGTAGAAAACTTACTGTTTATCACAGCTTTTCAGCAAGAGAGTGAGTGTGAGACATAGCAAAAGTGAATGAGGTGGTGGTGCATAGAGCTCAAAAGAGTGGCAACTACAGCCTGAGACCTCAATGCAGACCTGGGTGAGATCGAAAAACAGTGGAAGAACAGGTGTTTATGACGACAGAGTATCGTGCAAGATCCTCTTGGGAAGAACGGCGGGAAGAACCATGGAGACATTTGCCATTTCCCCTCCGGGGAAGGAAATAAGGCATGCCAACCTTTCCCTGGCCTCATCACACATAGAAGGAAGCAGAGTTTAGAGGACTACAGGGGAAGGGGCATCTGGTGAGAAATCCACGCTCTTGGTACCAAAGTGACGAGAACGTTCTGCTAAGCTCACTCAGCCCTTGAAGCAGCTGACTGGCTGGTTTGTCAGCTTAGTTTACCAACACTCAACACCAAAATGACAAAGCCACAATTAGTCCATGAGTCACCAGAGGTTCTGCAGCTGCTTGCACATTGGGCTCCAGTCTTTAACTCACTTCCTGCAGTGAGACAGGGAGAAATTTCCATCGGATTCATCAAACACCTGAACAATCAGAGCTGAACCAGACACTAAGAGGACAAGGAACAGATTCAAAATGATGCTGGTGCACAAAGAAGCATCTCTTTGGGTCATCTATAATAGAAACGTATTCCATTGTTTAACCCAGGTATTATTTACGTGGTCAGGACAAGGAAGCTTCATTATAGCCCAGTCACTTGGCTCAACCTGCCAAAACCTCATCTGATGCCTTCCATGCTCACTAAAATGTCCTTAATATTATTTTCTGTAATTTATAATACCAAATCAAATGCAGTGAGTTTTTAAAGTCCTTTTGACTAATTCCCATATCAAATAATCTATGGGGAAATACAGTTACAAATAATTCAACTACTGTCATGCATGTTATAGATAAGAGAACTCAGAAAGAGCAAAAGCAAGCACAACAAATTGCTATTAACCTGAAACAGTAGAAAAAGAACCAAATCCCATAGAAAACCCCTTCTAGAGGACAGAGACATAAACTATATGTATATATATGTGTGTGTAGTATATATATATATATACATATACACATGTATATATGTGTTTATATATTTGTGTATATTTGAAATATATATGTATATATTCCAAAGAAAGAGGAAGAAGGACAGGTGCATATGGTGTGTGTGTGTGTGTGTGTGTGTGTGTGACATGACCTTACTGTATAGAAAAGATAATTAATCTGCTAAATATCTTTGCTATTGCCAAATCATTCTGCTAATGTTAAGGCTGTGGGCTGGAGAAATGGCTCAGAGATTAAGGGCACTGGCTGCTCCCGCAGAGGACCCAGGTTTGATTCCCAACACCCACATGGCAGCTCACAGTTGTCTGTAACTCCAATTCCAAGGTCTCCAGTACCTTTTTCTGGCCTCCTCGGGCACCATACAGAACATGATTCAGAAATATACCTGCAGTTTAAAACACTCATACACATAAAGTTAAAATCAAATTTTAAGATGTTTGTTAAAGCATTGCAAGCAACATTTCCAGCAAAATCAAAACATAAAATGAGCTATTAGTTACTTCTTATTTTAAAATGATTAAGTAGCTATACAAATAAGGTCTTTACAGAAATAAAGTAAGTTCCTCAGGAGAGGAGAACAATTTCCTTCTAGAAGATTGTAGACGATCTTAACCTCATAGTCCCTATATAAGGGACTGTAAACAACACAATATCTTCAACATCAGAGTTAAGAGGGAACATTGTTAACAATCTAAATACTGCCTCTTAGGCAGCCCATCTACAGGCAATTATTTTAAATATACCTTTTGCTACAAGGTTAATTGCTCAGAGGATTCAAAAATATCTGATGTCAGTTCCCCTTCAGATTTCCCTCATTCTCCATGGAAGGACTCAGTCAAGAGTGATAAGACACACAAATGGGGGCGGTGCTGAGAGACAATACCACCAGGAACCAAGATATTGTAAATACTAAAATCTATACCAGTAAAGTGAAAGGTGAGCTGAACATACTCACAGGAACCGACGCATCTCAGAAAACCTCTACTGTCCAAATAATGGAAACCAAGCATTAGAACATATTTTCTAAGTGTTCATTAGCTTTTACCAGGGACATTCATTGATGGAGGGGCTCGCCTTTCCTTTTATCCAGATACTATTTAATTAGGTTAATAAATATATTTACGGTCTCGATCATCTTTTAATTCACCCACACAAACAGGGACAGTGGGAATTTGATTGTGGAAAGAATGATACAGTCATTTGAAAGAGCCCTTCCTTTATTTGTTCAGAACATGGTTAGGGCATCCTCTTAACATTTCCCAAATTGAATGAACCTGTCTCTTTGTGTTAGGCAATAACCTAAGAATAGGGAGAGGCCAACAATCATTAACAATTTATTGTCCTTGCTGACAAATTAGAAACTGGACTGCCCAGAACATTAAGTTACAAGGGCAGCAGGGAAGTCTGAAGGATCAATGATGCAGATGAGCCTATCACAACCCGCTCTGTCTCCTCCCAGAGCGTCAGCAGAGCGAGGAGTTTCCTTCCGCTCATTGGACGCTGCTGAAGTGAACAAGCACATGCTTTTCCCCAGGGAGCTTCCACGTCTGAGCCTTGCATCACCTGAACGAAGGAAGGAAGGAAAACACGAAAACAAAGAGGAAAGAGGGGAAACACGTTCTCACACGCATCGACAATGCACCTCCGAGCACCATCTCACACGGACACGATGCTGAACAAACACCACTCCCTGCCATCTGGGAAGAGGGACATTGCATGCAGAGCCTTGAAGACTTACAGGGTGATAATTTTCCTCTAAGCCATATCCAGCAGTCAATCTAGAATATGACCCAGAAGTGGGCATGGCTCTGCCTTCAAAACTGCGGTGATGTCAAAAAGCCAGTGGACTGGAAATGCAGTCCGTGGGACAACAGCCCAGAGTCCAGCAGTCTAGTCATTCACTGCACGTGGAGCCGCGACGTAGTCGGTAACACTTGTAGATGTGGCTCAGGCTGCCTCAGAGGAGGAGGAAAGGCAGCTTGAGAATGTCTGGAGGATTTGTTGTTCTTGTTGTTGCTGCTGCTGTTGGAGAGAACACGTAGCCCTTGGTCATGCACATCAAAATCCCCTTTCCCCTTGTATCAGCTTCTCCCACAGTGCACAGAGGCCTTCAGAACTCTCTCTTTAAAGCATTCCTTTAAAAATCAAAGCATGCAAATAAAAAATGCCACTCCAACCACCTCAGTTTACAGTTATAAATGAAAGCAAGCAAAGCTGAAGGCAGATGGGCATGCTGCCGCGAGCCCGAAGTCTCAGCTCAAGAACAGAACCCAAGATGATCGGGAGCTTAAGGTTAGCTTTGAATGCCTAACAAGTTCAAGGTCACCCTCAACTAAGTGAGACCTGTCTCAGAAGTTGATCATGATGATGATGATAGAGTTAGAGATCAGGCAAGATAGCTCAATGAGTAAAAGCATTTGCCATACATGCCTGTTGATCTGAGTTTGATTCCTGGTACCTGCATAAAAAAGCCAGATAAGGTGGTTCGCACCTGTAATCCCAGCACTCTGGTAAAAGACCAGGGCAGAGAAAGGAGATATGGCCATTCATGGGCAGCCAGTCCAGAATACACAGCATGGCAGAAACAACAGGATGAGCCTTGTTTCAGCAAGGTGGAGTGTGAGAACTGACTCTCAAAAATTGTCCTCTGGTACACACATACCATGGTACCTGTGCACCACCTCTGGCACACATGTACCGTGGCACTTGCACACCACCTCTGGCACACACATACTGTGGCACCTGACCACTGCCTCTGGCACACACGTACCGTGGCACCTGACCACTGCCTCTGGCACACACGTACCATGGCACTCATTCACTGCTTCTGGCACACACGTACTGTGGCACTCATGCACCGCCTCTGGTACACATATACCATGGCACCTGTGCACTGCCTTTGGCACACATGTATCGTGGCACTCGTGCACCGCCTCTCACTCTCATGCACAAATGCACAACAATAATTGTTTCAGATTAGGGACAAGCCTTTCAAATCCACAAGTACGTACCTAGGGACTGAGGAAGCCTGGTGTCTCCCCCAAGATTCTGTCATGTCAGAGCACACAAAAGGCATATGCGCCAGCAATCAGGGTCCATGACAGAGGGACGCAAAGCCCTTAAGGGACTGGCAGTGTGTCAGCCTGCACTAGAGAAATCCCCAGTCTTCTAAACAGCTCTCGGTTCACCTGTTTGAGAAAATTGCTTGTCACCAAATGATACAGTGAGTTTCCCATCTGCTCTGGTCAATCCAAGTGATCCCATTCTTCCACAGGGGAGTTCTCATAAAGGACTTTCCTATCAAAACTGTGAAATAGGCCTGCCATCACCAGTGCCTCTTGACAGTCTGCTCACTTAAATGCACACAACCAAAGTGACATGCAGCTTCTTGCTGTATGTGACACCGTATCAGTCCTGCAGTTGGGGACAATGGATGTGATCAACTCAAAATTCAACACACTGGAAACCTGTCCTTACCCAGCAGCAAAAGGATGAGAATGCTGGGAAGAGGCACAGTGCGGCTAAGGGAGGCCTGTGAACTTGGACTCCTCGGCTTCCAAAACTCTAAGACATCAAGCAGTTCCATTTCTGTCTGAATGACCCAATCTCTGGTATTCCATCATGGCAGAAGAATGCAGCTAAGATATGATATCTCAAAGTTATGAGAGTTTACTGGGATTTATTGGGGATCGTGTATTATTCAGGATTGTCCAGTCATGGGCAAGTGTGTGTGGCAGTGTATGTCATTTTTAGGAGTCCAGTGGTGGTTAATGTTATGGATCAACTTGCCTGGGTCCTTGTGTCCAGATCCTAAAATCAAACTATCAACAAGACTGCTTGTTCCCTACAGAAGCAGGACCTTCTGGTAGCTGCTGGCATTCTATGAAGTGTGGTCACTGTCTCCATGGTCACAGAACTGTCTCTTCTGCATGTGCTCCATCTCCCTTATTAAAACATACGTAAAGCATTTTCCCATATTAAAACCCTTATTACATCACTGTCTTCGCTGGGTTTCTAGTGCTGTGATAAAGACCATGGCCAAAAACAGCTTTGGGAGGAAAGGGATTGTTTCAGCTTACACACCTTAAGGGAAGTCAGGATAGGAACCTGGAGTCAGGAGCTGAAGCAGAGACTGGCCTGCTCCTCATGGCTTGTCCTGCCTTCTTGGAGAGCCCAGGACCACGAGTCCAGAGGTGACACCACTCACAACGGGCTGGGACCTCCTCTATCAATCACTCATTGAGAAATAGTCTACAGGTTTGTCTATAGCCCCATCTTATGGAGGAGACATTTTCTCAAATGAAATTTCCTCCTCGCAGAGGACTCTAGCTGAGTCAAGTTCATATAAAGCTAGCCAGCACAATCACAACTGCCAGAGGCTGGTTGTAAGGGGCAGGGGTGGAGAAGCATCACTTAGTCCAATACACTGAGTATAACGCATATATTTATTTTAGCTACCCTCATATTAAGACATTTTTACTATCTCCACTTGTGATTATCATTTTCTATGTTTTTCCCAATATACTTTGTTCATAATTTCTCTTTATTACTTTCCTGATTTCTATTAGCAAGATCAAATTTTCTCCTGTTAATGCAATGCTTACAAATTCTATCTACGATTGTATAGTGCTTGCTGTTGGGTCTCTCATTGTTAGAGCTACTAAGAACTCACAGCCGCGGGAGCAGGCTCACGCTAGCGCAATGACAGTTCATAATCGGCAGCAGCTCTGCCTGTCAGAGTCCACCCGTCCCACCCCTACTCTCTTTCCTCCCTGAGTACATTCTATCTGAGCTGTGTTATGCAGCGGGAACCAGGCTAGGCTTTAGCTTCATAAATCATCTGCATAGATCTGAATGTCCCGTGTCTTTAAATGAGGAAAGTAAGGGTTCGAAGAGATGGAAGAACTTGGCTCAAATTACAGGGTTCTTAATTTGCCAGATTTCCAGCTGCTGGATAGCATGCACTTTATTTCAGATTTGTGTGGTTGTGACAGCGTGAGAGGGGAATACACACAAAGTCACTCCAAGAGTTGTTTCTTTCTTTACCCATGTAATCTGTCTTCAAATAACAACATTCACCCTGTTCAAAGATGTCTGAGACAGTCTAATTGACCGTTTACTTATTTACATGTACAGTAGTGTATTAGTCAGGGTTCTTTAGAATAGAACTGATGGAATGAATATACATACATACATACATACATACATACACACATATATATACAATGTATATGTGGAACTCACACACACACACACATATATGTATGTATATATATGTGTGTGTGTGTGTGTGTGTGTGTGTGTGTGTGTGTGTGTGTGTGTGTGAGCACCTTACAGGCTGTGGTCTCTCTAGTCCAATAATGGCTGTCTTCTAACTGAAAAGTCAAGAATGTGGTTGTTGATCAGTCTTCAAGGCTGAATGTCTCAGCTTGTCTTAAGTCTATGCTGGATTCCTAAGAAATGGGTTCTGATCCCAGTGAAGGAAGGCCTCAGTAGCAGGATAGCTGAGCTTACCAGCGATGATGAGGACAAGCAGACAGAGAGCAGAAAGCTTCCTTCTTCCATGTCCTTCGTGTAGGCTGTCACCAGAAGGTGTGGCCCAGGTTTAGGGCAGGTCTTCCAACCTTAAATGATCCAGATTTACGGTGGGTCTTCCCACCTCCAACAATCTGATCTAGAAAATCCCCCACAAGTGTGCGCAACTGCTTGGGTTTCAGTTGATTCCAGATGTGGTCCAGCTGACAACCAAGAGAAACCATCACAAGTAGAGATGCCATACATTCCAGAATCAAAACACCAATTTAACCTCAGCTCTGCCACTTCCTGGAGAACTAACTTAAAACTAGTCACATGATTCTGAGCCTTATTTTCTATTCTGTAAAGTGAGGACAGCTGGAGCATATTCGTGACCTTGTGTCACTGTGACAAGAATGCCTGGCAGGAACAACCTATGGAAGAAGGATTTAGTTCACTGCACTCTTTGGAGAGTTCCATCTATAGTCTCATGCTCAAGGGCATGGTGTCATGGCGGCAGGAACATGTGGCAGGGGAAATCTGTTTACTTCCTGGCTAAACAGGAAGAAACTGCAGAACCAGAAGTGACTAGGGACAGTATGTCCCCAAAGTCACGCCCCTGATGACCTGCTTTCTCTAGCTGGGACTTGACTCCTGAAGTAAAGTCAGACTCCTAAAATAGCCTCCCCAACTGGGACCAAACATTCACAACTAAAGCCTGTGGCAGACATTTCGGACTTCAAATAGTTTCTACCTTACAGAGTTTTAATGGAACATATTCATGGCCATGCTTTCACAAATGGATGTTTGTATTTAAATCTCAATTGTCTGTTAGTAAGCACAATGAAGCATCACTGCTGTACCAATAGGCTGCCAGTTAGAGAGATGTGACATCTAAGTATATCTTTTGCCATGATTTCCACATCATTCAAAGGGGTCACTAAGATAATTTCTATGACCCCTTCTTGCTTGTCCCTTGGTGTCTTCACACGGACCACTCTGAACTGGGGACAGCATTGCAGGTTCTGTCTTGTTCTAGTGCTGCCAAGGTGATAATATTAATGAAGATGGATAAAAGCAGTGATAGACTATGTTTTTTCATGCTTTTTCTTGACATTGGAGTAATGCCCAGAGTAAGATTTTACATTAAGCTTCATTGTCAAGACACTGCCCATCCATCAGAAAGCAGCTTCCAGAGACAGCCCTGAGCTTACGTCTGTGAAACATTACCTGTAACTCAGTCAGAGAAGGCACATAAAACATTTTATTAAGTTCTCATTGGAGTGGACTGTTAGTGACCCTGTTCACAGGGTGCAAAGAGACCCATAGCCAAGGGCCTAAGTCATAATATTTGGAACAGGGTCAAAAAGTACATTCAGTGTTTCAAAATAATTTAAGTCTAACAAGCAATCTCCACTCTTCCATTGTATGAACTTTTGTGTGACTGTGGTAAATGATGGTTCAGATGCCATCAGGGAAGGAGGAAGAAGCGAGTTTTATAATTATCAAAGGGAACACAGGCTTAAAGAGGTGAGAAATACTGCTTCTGAGAAATAAAATAAGCAATCCATTAAATGTCTTGGTTTGATTAGATTTCAATCAACCACAGACCCCAAACAATAAAAACTAGTGTGCACAGTATTCAAGAGGGGTGCCCCCAGCCGGAAATACTCGGGACTTGATTCATGAGAGCGTGAGTCAAGGGATTTCATCATCAACAATCTCTACCCATCCAGAACCATGATTCCCAGATAATTGTGATTTCCTGGGTGGAAAATTTATGTTCAGTGTTCCCTTCCTCCTGATGTCCAGGAGTCAGGCCATTGCCTAAACACAGCCGCTTTTGAACATTAAATTTCACACATTCTGGCTGACTACTATAGAGCTCCACAGAGTCTGCAGTCACCCAATACCTACATGCCGCTCAGGTCACCACTTAGCCACATTCCTATAGCAGACCTAGACAGCTGAACACCCCACTCTTTGGCTCTTTGATTGCGGTGAATTACTGCTGTCCAAGGCCAGGACAGCAGTCCTTGGAGTTAGTGTTTACGTAGCCTGAATTGGGACACAGAACAGCTAGCTTACTTTTCTGAGAAAAGGGCAAGGGACACTGACCTGGGTTTCCATCCCCTGTGAGGAGATGGACTTTGAACAGAGCCCACAGATGGTACAACCTTCTAGAAATCTGTCCAATGCTAGAGTTTAGAGTCTTTCCGTTGGTCCCTGTTGATGGCGGATACTCAACATGCCTGTCCATGGAAGAAATTCAGACTGAGATCATTCATGAAGTGCCTTCACCGAGCTGCCATTGTCCTACTTACTTTCAGAGTCAAGAGTCAGTAGATTGACAGGACATCTAGTGATCAGTGTCATGGAGGTGGTGAGACCCAGACTCACTCGAAGTCAGTGGACCTCTTCCCTATGTGTTGCTTCCGTGCCTTTAAAGCCATGTGATGACAGGTCAAACACGGTAACTGAGGAAAGTCAGTGGCAGAACCTGGGGAAAGCTGCATGAGTTCCTTTGCGTTGCTTACCTCTTATAGTTGCACGCAGATTGGCCAAGAGAAAAGTTCCAACTAGAAATACATTCCTTCCATGGTCACTTGCTTGGCAATCGCTGAGTTGTGTTTGCCAATATATGCAGGTAGGACACTTCTTCCTCTGAGGCTCTAGAGCCCCTGCTGCTCCTTTATTTCTATTCCTAGATCTTAGCACTAATCCACTTTCCCTTTCCTTAACTGGGGATACCCAGGATTGAAGGGACACTAGCCTTCTTGAGCATGTGGCTCTGGCAGGCCTTGCCCTACTTCCCCATTCCCTCTGTCTTGCTAAAAAGCTATTAGATTACATTGCTAAAGCTAGCCACCAAGACCTATTCCCTTATTTGATCATTTCTGCCTCCTGAAACTGACTACCAATGTCCAGCTATTAAAGTATTAAAGTCCAAGAACCAAAGTCCCTTTTGGCTCACCTAATTAACATGCTCCAGCAAAATATACCACTGCATCCTAGCCAGTCCTCACACGGACCTCCCTCCCCTTCTTCTCCTCTTAAAGACCACACCTGCAAGGTCGTTTGCTGCTGCTTTTCTGCCAGAGTCAGAGAGCAGCCACTCTAACTTTTCTTCCCCGCTTGATAAAGGATCTCTGTGAAAACAGGTGTCTGGGCATAGTTTGTGCCAAATTTGGGGTCCAGGAGTGTGCAGGGGTCACCTTCAAGGATGATATTTATCTCTGGATATAAACATCAGCTGGAATGGCTTCTATATGGTGAGTGTGTTTTCTGACACTTACTTCATTGATTTTGTTGCCACACTAAATTCTGTAAGTGGCTTTGCTCCCAAATCTTGGTGCATAGGCTCTGTTTTATCTATGGTTTGTCCGCTACCCTTCATCACTTATCCAATTAAGTAAATCATCTATATTTTACTCATCCCACTTAATGTTTTTTATTTATCAACTATTTCATCACTTAAGGCATGCATTCTAGTTGCACCTGTGACTTTCTTCTGTTTTTTTTTTTTTCTGTTCTGAATTTTATTCCGGACATGCTATCATCCACTCTTTGGCAAATGTCTAATGTCTGTGTTAAGTGGACATTTTTAAACTTCAATTTGCTGAAGAGTCAGCCTATTATTATCCCACACCAAAATGTTATTGATTGACAGGTCTCATTTTTCTCAGGGCACCGATTCATCCCTCATGATTTTTAGGCTGGAGAGGGGAGAGAAATGCTGCCTAAATCCTTGTCACACCCCCAATGGAGTGCACACACAAAGCACTGAGGCTGTGCACAGCCTGCACGGGATCACTTTCTGTGAGCCTTGGGGAATGACACTTGCCAAGCGTCAATAGAGGAAAGGATGTCCCTACGCACACACTGGTGACACCAAGTGTGTGTTTCCATGGCAAGCAAGACTCCAATACCCTGCAGGTACAAATTAGCTACCATAAAACATAACTCATTTCTGATGCTGACTCCCCAGAGTTAGAGCACACCCCTCAGGTTAAGGGTTCAATCCTATAAGACCCCTCCCCAACTCAAAATGTCATTTATCAGTGTTGAATACATAGGACACTGTCTTCTCTCCAACTTGGCTACAGATTAGAGCCTTCCATAGCCTCTTCCCCACGTTTGACAACTGCCTGCGATAGCTCACTGAACTCATTTATATCAACCACTTTATTTCAAAGACGATGAACTGAAACGGGCAGATGAAAGGTACATATTGAAGGGTTTGCAAGGGCTCCTGTTATCTAGATGTTTCCTCCAAACTAAAACACCCTCTCCAGGAAGGAGTGGGAGGCTCATGAGACACAAGAGGTAAGCAAAATGTCACATGGATGGGAAAGCTGGAACTCAGAAGATGTTTTAAAACTGCCTCCCCAGCTTCCTAGGAGTAAGGCTGCTGGGGGAGAGAACAGACAAGCTGGACTGCCTGGAGAGGGCCACACTTTCCAGAGGTGGTTCCTGAGACCTGGGGAGCTGCCTGCAGACTGTGCAGAGAGCTCCCGGGTTGTGGTTTTCCTGAGTTATCACCATCTTGGGATGGCGCTTGCATTTGTCACTTTGGTCCATCATGGGTTCCTATCTGCATGTGTGTGTTGTCTTCTCAGGAAGTATCTCAGGCTTGCAGTATGCCTGCTTCCCAGTATGTGAATTTGCCCACCAGCCTGAAAGCTCTCAGGACTCCTATGGAGGTCTCTTCACATAGACATGGTGGCTTAGAGAATGAGGGTATGTTGAAAGTTCCAGATATCTTTTTGAAAACTGTGGCTTGGTCTTCCTGGTGACCAGGCCCCTTCTGAAGCCCACCGAGAGTCAGCTATTAAAACAAAAGATGTTCCCGGCACTCAGAGAATTCCCCCAAAGACTCAAGAGCATTTGGTAGATGTTCTCACCTATCACTCAAGAGACTTCAGAAGACTTGAGAGCTCTACTCCGGGAATGGGGTGAACAAAGACCAAATTCATATGTCTTACTATGTTACATGAAAAGTGAGGCATACAGACTGGCTCACAATATATCTCTGCTCTTGTGCTAACTATCTTCAGGGCATGACACAGCCATCACAATCAGCAGCCGTGGTTACATGCAGTGGGCCTGTGCAAGACTGGTCTTGTCAACCATCAGTCACGGTTAAGGGCAGGACTCATGAGGCTCACCCCTTCTTGCTGATCTACTGGCTACTGAAAGAGTCTGGGAGATGAGTCAGTGTCATCTGTTGTGTCCCCATTGGGGAGTCCACCAAGCTCCAGTGGACAGTTCCAACCCCATGGTCACACAGATGGCCCTGGTTAAATCAAGAAAAAGGAAAAGGAAAAGACATGCATGGGAAAAGGCCTAGTAAGGAAGAAGGGGGCTGGACAGAGGTAGATGGGAGATAAGAGAGGATGGGGCGTAAGAATAATCAGAATGCAGGATGTACATCTATGACATTGTCAAAGATGACATCAAACTCAAAGGGGCAGAACAACAGGAAAAAAACCTGTGCATTTAGTTGTAGATGCAATTGTAAAAGTATGTTTTGTTTTGTTTTTTGTTTTTGTTTTCCTAGCCATGGTTGATTGAATCCTCAGACACCAAAGCAGCAGTTAGAGAAGATCCACTGATTGTCTTTTAAAGGGTTTTGTGGTCGCTAAAGGTAGCAATCTTCACTGCTATTTGGTAGCATCTGTAAAATGAGGTCCTTAGACAGTTTATCCCTTTCTCCTTTACTAAAGGGCAAGACTCCTAGAGAGACAAGCAAGATCCTTCAACCAAAGCAAAGCCTCCTGACCCAGCGTCTTCTCACACTCTATCCCCTCTTTCCTCTTCCCTAATGCTGCCCCCCACTTTTCTCCTCACTAATTCCTAGAAGTGATCATCTTAAACATCGTTGATTCAGAGATGCAGCCAGGGAACATGCAGGAGAGCTTAGCCTCTGCTTGGTTCTTTCCAAGAGTTCTCTGTGCTTTTCCTTCTTGCATGGCTTCATACTTGAATTACACATATACCTGGGTCTTTTACTTTAACACCAGCCTATCCCACATAGCCCATAAGTTAAGTTCCTCGAGGGTATGGATCATATCTGTTTATTTGCTCTCTAATGCCTGCCACGATGCTAAGCCCCCCAAAACTATCTGTAGAATGAATAGACAGACGAACTAAGGATGGAGAGGGTGCTGTGTTTGTAATAAGCTTTGATCCAAAAGCTACATAAACCCTACTTCTAGGTACCAATATGCATAACGTAGCTCAAACAGCAAACATCTATCCCAGAGTCTGGATTTAGACTAACCGAATGTAGATAACAATTTATTTAATCTTAGCTTCAGAGCGCACAGCCCTCAGGAATAGTGTGGTCTGTTTGAATCTTTATTGCGAGAAAAATACAATAAAATCAATAGTCAAGGCCTGATACTACTAGAATAGCAAAAGCTATTCTTCTATCTTATTTTCAAATCTTATATCCGGTTCGGGTCAGTTGACGGTGTTCTCCCTGAAGTGCTCCCTGAGGATTGTGGGGCCATGCTCAGGTTCAGTATAAGCTTGTCATGATTGATGGGTTATGTCTGCTGAGGGCAAAGGAAAGAAAACAGGGAGAGGGATGCCTGTATACACCAGCTGGGGACTAGAAGAGACAGACACTTAGTGATTATTAGTTTTTTTCTTCATTGATATTAATTCTAAGTAAATCTGAAATGATTATTTCCACAAAACTTCTCAAAATCTAAAGCAAAGAAAAAGTGTTTGGTTTTATTATTGTGATGATGATGATGTGATGATGATGATGGTAATGATGATGATGATGATGATGATGATGGTGATGTGGTGGTGATGATGATGATGATGATGGTGAATATGTGATGGTGATGATGATGATGGTGATGGTGATGATGATGATGGTGGTGATGATGATGATGGAATGAAAACGCGTCTGGTGGAAGACAGAACTGTTTGTGAATTCAAGCAGCGTGAATCTGTAGAAGTCCAGGTACACATCAGCCCAAGGTGCTTGAGTCCCTGAGAGTCAGCCTCCCTCATGCTCTGGACTGGTACAAATGACTCACAGGCATCAGCGCCCTCATTGTAAACAGCATCAATCTGGGCAGATGTCTCGTGACAAATAGAGCACAAAATCCCCAGGCTTTTAAGGGATTCTGCTCCCATGAAGATAAGTGATGGGCTTTCCTAAGTAGGTTAGTAAGCAGTACATTTGAACGAGGCACAGGCGTTCTCCCGCAAGGGCAGCAGTTGAGCAGGCGGGAAAGGTCAAGAGAAAGGTATCATGAGAAACAAACACTTAACCTCTTCCACTAAGAGCGACTTAGCACTGAGCTAGAGTGAAGAAAGAAAGTAGCTCACTGGGAGCCACCATGCCTTCAAGGTGTCCCACAGGGTTCTCAGAGGACCCTGAACGGTACCAAGTTTCAGTGTGTTAAAACACTCTTACTTATTATACAAGTACACACTCCTAAAAACAGTACAGAACGAGGAGGACTTTATTTGTCTCCCCTGACTCGTTCTGAGTGTTTCCTAGGGTTAATTGCTGGGAAGCTGTGTCGTGACTGAGGACAATCATGGGTTGCTTTGTCCTGCTGGAAGAGCCTTACCCACCCACCTGAAGACTCAGCCCACCGCTTCATACTCAGACAGCCCTGCCACCCTGTCTGTCCCAACACCACCCTCTGGGAAGCTGTTCAGGTGACTGTATGCTGCCCTTGGCCAGGGTGCCAGCATGGCAATTCAGTGCTATTTGCAACATTCTTACAGTAGCAGACGTAAGATGTGTTCTGAGTGAAAGCTGGTGAATGGCACCTCTGCAGCAAGCTACTGATCTCCTCTTGGTGAATTCATGAGGTTCCCACTCAGAAAATCCAACAGCTTTTCCCCATCCCAAGGGTCTACTAGTTGTGACTGAGTTTCTTGTTGCATTAACTCTACCTGGGGAGACACGAGCCAGTGTCTGTTCAGCCTACAGAAGGCACCAATAACAGACCAAGAAATGATTCCACCAACCTAGCTTGGTAGACCACTAGCATTAGTTACAGGAACATGAGTAAGGAGTTGCCTTATTAGAACATGGGCACTATATGGACAGATACATCATGGAAGAAAATGCTCCCCTCCAGAAATGGTGACAGCTTGTATTTTCTTGGGGAGGGATGGTCTCACGTGATGTCTTGTGATTCCCATGTCCTTCCCAAAAGTACGTTAATGGGTCATTTTTGTGAGAGTGTTCTGGGAATAATCACAGTCACTATTATTTCAAGATGGCACTAGCCGTGTCATGCCAGAGGGACAGAGTTCCACAACAGACCCAGCACAAGCTATAGCCCCCATCCTACCCCCTGCCACAATTGAGTTAAGAGGAGCAGGAAGCCTGCGGCTTCAAAAGAGCCACCTGTACTTCCAGTCCCGGCACTGCCATTGTCTAGACTGTGCCTCACAAGTCGCTTCATCTCTCTGTTAATGAAAAGGTTAGGACAAGCTGATGTCCTAATGTCCCCTTGAAATGAGACACGCTCTAGTGGATGAAGATTGATCAAGGTTTCTTTCTTAACCTTTGAAGAGTTCCCTGGCTTCCAGGAACTCCAAGCTCTCTGCTATTTGTGTTATTTAAAGGTCACCCTTGACAGGCTCCTAACTGGACCCCTTGGAAGAAACATCTCTGAATTTTGGGGGCGTGTGGCTTGGATTCACATCACTATGAATATATTTGGAACCTTAGGGGACCGAGAAGTAAACATGGAGAATGTTCCACAGGGCCTCATCTACAGCATTCTTCCCAGGCTCTCCAGCTGTATACCTGTGCAGCTTGCAGCCTTTGCATTGGAAGTGCTTGCTGTGCTCCTAAACATGCAAGGTTGCTGTCTTGCTGAATAATGTCACAGAAAGGCCTTCCTAAATGTCCCTTTGGATTCAAGACACTCTAGAGACTTTATGAAGGTATCCTACATTGCATCAGTTTGGTGTAGCAATTTTAGTCCCAAACAAAGCTACGGTCTTAATGAGTGTGTTGTTTACAATCTTATGCACTAACCAAGGCCTTTTCCAATGGAAAACCACAGGGAGCAACATTTGTGTGCTGTGTCCAGGTTTAAAGTGGTATCAGGTTCATACAACCTATGTGTCAAGTATACTTGGATATAACCTAGCACACAGAAAGCAAATTAGAACACCCTTTAATTCCAAGATGGAGAGAATTGGTAATTGGTGAATTTCACTTGTAATTATGGCTGGGAATGGTGAGCTGCTTAAAATCTGATGCCATTCCTATTCCCAGAAAGTTGATGCACCAAGGAATGCTTTCACATCCTATCCCCAAATGCCCCAAGACGCACAAACATTGAATCATGACATCTCCCAGCTGACTGTGTGCATAGGAATCACAGCACAGCCCTGAGACAGAAGGATGGCAGTAGTGTGGTGTAGCGTGGTGTAACCACCTTGAAGAATAAAGACAGTGGCCAATCAACAGTAGTTTCACAAGACAGTCATTCCTCAGATGGGGCCAGCTTACAGCATGTTGTGTACTTTATGATGAGAGCTGAAGATGTTCTCAACTGCTGAAGGGCTCTGCTGACCTCAGCATGGACTTAGTTTAATCTGCACACAGGGAAGCTATCTGGCTTCAGCTATTGATTGTCTTGGCTGACATTCCATTTTCGGGATCTCTAGGAAAAGAAATAGCAGTTGGCAGGAATGAAGATGTATGCGCCCAACCAGCCCCATGATGGCGATGACAGTTTTCACCTTGGCTGTTGGTTGATCTCCTTTTGTTCCAGTGACTCCTAAATCTTTGTCATATCCACATTTTCTGTGTGCTAGGTCTTTATTCCTACTTCTTGTGGGCTTTGCCAAATGTCCTGTAGTCCCATGGAAGCGGAGTCCTCTCTCATAACCTGGTTCCACCCCAGTGCCAATCATCTTGGACGGTGGCATCATGACTAGACAACTCAGTCAGCGCCCCCCTCTCCTGCTGTCACATCCAGTGAGTCACTAACCCTGTAATCTGTCTCCAGTGTCTCATCTTGCTGTTCTGCCCAGTCATCCCTTCTGCAGCTGCATTCGTCCAAATCACCTTCTTGCCTCTGATACAATCCTTCTACTGCTGAGTTCATCTCTATTCCAGGATGACCTTTCTGAAATGCAGGTCTAATTCACCTCTTCCCTGCTAGAAAATCCTCCCTGGTGGTCCGTGTGGGATTAACTCAACAATATTGATTTCGTCTGTTGCTGACTCTCTGTGTCCTCTCCTCGTCCCACTGCTTTATTCTAGAGAGTGAATGCCGTCACTTGACACATCCCTTATGAACAAGTGGAACAACTGATCCAGAGCTGCAATGCTGCAGTGATTTAATCTGAGAGGCTAGGGGTGCTGTGTTTCAAAACCCAGGATGGAATTTTTTTTTTTTTCTCTCATGGTTTATTTTTTTTTATATTTAAAAATTTCCATCTCCTTCCCTCCTCCTCCCCCCTCCCTCCCCTCCTTCTCCCCCTTCTCTCCCCTCCTTCTCCCCCTTCCCTCCCCTCCCCTCCACCCATACCTCCCCTCCCTCCCTCTCAAGGCCAAGGAGCCATCAGGGTTCCCCACTCTATGCTAAGACCAAGGTCCTCCCAACTCCCCCCAGGTCCAGGAAGGTGATCGACCAAGCTGAGAAGGCTCCCACAGAGCCCGTCCATGAAGAACAATCAGAGCCCAGAGCCATTGTCCTTTGCTTCTCAGTCAGCCCCCGCTGTTGGCCACACTCAGAGAGACGGGTTTGGTCGCATGATCCATCAGTCCCATTCCAACTGGAGTTGGTGATCTCCCATTAGTTCTGTCCCACCGTCTCCATGAGTGAACGCACCCCTCTCGTTCCTGACTTTCTCCCTCATGTTCTCGCTCCTTCTGCTCCTCATCGGGACCTTGGGAGCTCAGTCCAGTGCTCCAATGTGGGGCTCAGTCACCTTCCCCATCTGTCGCCAGCTGGAGGTTCCCTCACGGTCCTGACTTTCTTTCTCATGTTCTCTCTCCTTCTGCTCCTCATCAGGACCTTGGGAGCTCAGTCCGGTGCTCCAAGGTGGGGCTCTGTCATTTTCTTCATCTATCGTCAGGTGGAGGTTCTTCTTATTATCTTCTCAAGGATCCCAAACTTATAGGCTCGATGTCCTTTAATCATGGCTAGAAACCGAATATGAGTGAGTACATCCCATGTTCATCTTTATGGGTCTGGGTTACCTCACTCAGAATAGTGTTTTCTATTTCCATCCATTTGCCTGCAAAATTCAAGATGTCATTGTTTTTTACCGCTGAGTAGTATTCTAGCATGTATATATTCCACAGTTTCTTCATCCATTCTTCCACTGAAGGGCATCTAGGCTGTCTCCAGGATCTGGCTATTACAAATAATGCTGCTATGAACATAGATGAGCATATGCTTTTGTTGTATGATTGGGCATCTCTTGGGTAGATTCCCAATAGTGGAATTGCTGGGTCCTGGGGTAGGTTGATCCCGAATTTCCTGAGAAACCGCCACACTGCTTTCCAAAGTGGTTGCACAAGTTTGCATTCCCACCAGCAATGGATGAGTGTGCCCCTTACCCCACAACCTCTCCAGCAAAGGTTATTATTGGTGTTTTGGATTTTAGCCAATCTGACAGGTGTAAGATGATATCTCAAAGTTGTTTTGATTTGCATTTCCCTGATAGCTAGGGAGGTTGAGCATGACCTTAAGTGTCTTTTGGCCATTCGAACTTCTTCTGTTGAGAATTCTCTGTTCAGTTCAGCGCCCCATTTTTTAATTGGGTTAATTGGCATTTTACCGTCTAGTCTCTTGAGTTCCTTATATATTTTAGAGATCAGACCTTTGTCAGTTGCAGGGTTGGTGAAGATCTTTTCCCAGTCAGTAGGCTGCCTTTGTGTCTTAGTGACAATGTCCTTTGCTTTACAGAAGCTGCTCAACTTCAGGAGGTCCCATTTATTCAATGTTGCCCTTAAAGTCTGTGCAGCTGGGGTTATGCATAGGAAACGGTTCCCTGTGCCCATTTGTTGTAGAGTACTTCCCACTTTCTCCTCTATCAAGCTCAATGTGTTCAAATTAATATTGAGGTCTTTAATCCATTTGGACTTGAGTTTTGTGCATGGTGATAGATATGGATCTACTTTCATTCTTCTACAGGTTGACATCCAGTTATGCCAGCACCATTTGTTGAAGATGCCCTCTTTCTTCCATTGTGTACTTTTGGCTCCTTTATCAAAAATCAGGTGTTCATAGGTTTGTGGTTTAAGATCCGGGTCTTCTATACGATTCCATTGGTCAACTTCTCTGTTCTTATGCCAATACCCAGCCGTTTTCAATACTGTAGCTCTGTAATAGAGTTTGAAGTCAGGGATGGTAATGCCTCCAGAAGTACCTTTATTGTATAAGATTTTTTTGGCTATCCTGGGTTTCTTGTTTTTCCATATAAAGTTGATTATTGTCCTCTCAATCTCTGTGAAGAATTTTAATGGGACCTTGATTGGGATTGCATTGAATCTATAGATTGCTTTTGGTAGAATTGCAATTTTTACTATGTTGATCCTCCCAATCCACGAGCAGGGGAGATCCTTCCATTTTCTGGTATCCTCTTCAATTTCTTTCTTCAAAGACTTAAAGTTCTTGTCAAATAAATCCTTCACTTCCTTGGTTAGCAATACTCCCAGATATCTTATGCTATTTGTGGCTATTGTGAAAGGTGATACTTCTCTGATTTCCCTCTCTGCTTCCTTATCCTTTGTGTATAGGAGGGCGACTGATTTTTTGGAGTTGATCTTGTATCCTGCCACGTTACTGAAGGAGTTTATCAGCTGTAGGAGTTCTTTGGTGGAGTTTTTGGGGTCGCTTATGTATACTATCATATCATCTGCAAATAATGAAAGTTTAACTTCTTCCTTTCCAAATT
The DNA here is from genome assembly GCF_903992535.2 of Arvicola amphibius. NCBI lineage: Eukaryota > Metazoa > Chordata > Mammalia > Rodentia > Cricetidae > Arvicola > Arvicola amphibius. Next base: position 142,746,022 of record NC_052048.2, read on the forward strand.
GAATCCCCTTGATTCCCTTATGTTGTCTTATTGCTATTGCTAGAACTTCAAGCACTATATTGAAGAGATAAGGAGAGAGTGGACAGCCTTGTCGTGTTCCTGAATTTAGTGGGATAGCCTTGAGTTTCTCTCCGTTTAATTTGATGTTAGCTGTCGGCTTGCTATAAATAGCTTTTATTATATTTAGGAATGACCCTTGTATCCCTAATCTCTCCAAGACCTTTATCATAAAAGGGTGCTGAATTTTGTCAAATGCTTTTTCAGCATCTAATGAGATGACCATATGGTTTTTTTCCTTCAGTTTGTTTATATGATGGATTACATTAATAGATTTTCGTATGTTGAACCAGCCCTGCATCTCTGGGATGAAGCCTACTTGATCGTAATGGATAATTTTTCTAATGTGTTCTTGGATTCGGTTTGCCAGTATTTTATTGAGAATTTTTGCGTCAATGTTCATGAGTGAGATTGGCCTGTAATTCTCTTTCTTGGTTGAGTCTTTGTGTGGTTTAGGTATCAGGGTAACTGTAGCTTCATAGAAGGAATTTGGCAGTGACTCTTGTGTTTCTATATTATGAAATACCTTAAGGAGTATAGGTATTAGGTCTTCTTGGAAGTTCTGGTAGAATTCCGCATTGAAACCATCTGGTCCTGGGCTCTTTTTGGTAGGGAGGTTTCTGATAACAGTTTCTAATTCTTCGCGACTAACAGGACGATTTAGAGCATTTACCTGGTCCTGGTTTAACTTTGGTATATGGTATTTATCTAAAAAACTGTCCATTTCTTTTACATTTTCCAATTTTGTGGCATACAGGCTTTTGTAGTAAGATCTAATGATTTTCTGAATTTCCTCTGTGTCTGTGGTTATGTCCCCCTTTTCATTTCTGATCTTGTTAATTTGCGTGTTCTCCCTCTGCCGTTTGATTAGTTTGGCTAAGGGTTTGTCAATCTTGTTGATTTTCTCCAAGAACCAGCTTCTTGTTTCATTGATTCTTTGGATTGTTTTCTGTGTTTCTATTTTGTTGATTTCTGCCCTCAGTTTGATTATTTCCAGTCTTCTACTTCTCCTAGGTGAGTCTGCTTCTTTTTTTTCCAGAGCTTTCAGGTGTGCTGTTAAGTCACCAATGAGTGCTTTCTCCGTTTTCTTTAAGTGGGCACTTAGTGCTATGAACTTTCCTCTTAGCACTGCTTTCATTGTGTCCCATAGGTTTGAGTATGTTGTGTCTTTGTTTTCATTAAATTCAAGAAAGACTTTAATTTCTTTCTTTATTTCTTCCTTGACCCAGGTGTGGGTCAGTAGTTGACTGTTCAGTTTCCATGAGTTTGTGGGCCTTCTGGGGGTAGCATTGTTGTTGAATTCTAATTTTAATCCATGGTGATCCGATAAGACACAGGTGGTTACTAATATTTTTTTGTAACTGTGGAAGTTTGCTTTGTTACCAAGTATATGGTCAATTTTCGAAAAGGTTCCATGAGCCGCAGAGAAGAAGGTATATTCTTTCCTATTTGGGTGGAATGTTCTATAGATGTCTGTTAAGTCCATTTGGTTCATCACCTCCATTAAGTCTTTCAATTCTCTGTTAGGTTTCTGTCTGATTGACCTGTCCATTGGTGAGAGAGGAGTGTTGAAGTCTCCAACTATTAGTGTGTGTGGTTTGATGGCTGCCTTGAGTTCTAGAAGTGTTTCTTTTACATAAGTGGGAGCTTTTATATTAGGGGCATAGATATTCAGGATTGAGACTTCATTCTGAAGAATTTTTCCTGTTATGAGTATAAAGTGTCCCTTTCCATCTCTTCTGATTGATTTTAGTTTGAAGTCAACTTTGTTGGAAATTAGTATGGCCACACCCGCTTGTTTCTTAGGGCCATTTGCTTGATAAACCTTTTCCCAACCCTTTACTCTGAGTAGGTGCCTGTCTTTGTGGTTGAGGTGTGTTTCTTGTAAACAGCAAAATGTTGGATTCTGTTTTCGTATCCAGTCTCTTAGCCTGTGCCTTTTTATAGGTGAATTGAGTCCATTGATATTAAGTGATATTAATGACCAGTGGTTGTTAACTTCAGTCATTTTTAGTAGTAGAGTTTGTGTGTTTCCCTTCTTCTAGTTGTGCTGGTGAAGGGTCGCTAGATGCCTGAGTTATTGTCGGCGTTGTTGGACTCCTTGGTTTGTGATTGTCCTTCTATTACTTTCTGCAAGGCTGGATTTGTGGCTGCGTATTGTTTAAATCTGTTTTTGTCCTGGAATATCTTGTTTTCTCCATCAATGGTGAATGCAAGCTTTGCTGGGTATAATAGTCTAGGCTTGCATCCATGTTCCCTAAGTGTCTGTAGCACATCTATCCAAGCTCTTCTGGCTTTCATGGTTTCCATTGAGAAATCAGGTGTAATTCTGATAGGTTTCCCTTTATATGTTACTTGACCTTTTTCCTTTGCAGCTCTTAATATCTGTTCTTTATTCTGTATGTTTTGTGTTTTGATTATTATATGGCGTGGGGATGCTTTCTTTTGATCCAGTCTATTTGGTGTTCTGTAGGCTTCTTGTACCTTCATAGGAACATCCTTCTTTAGGTTGGGGAAGTTTTCTTCTATAATTTTGTTGAATATGTTTTCTGGGCCTTTGAGTTGTAATTCTTCTCCTTCTTCTACCCCAATTATTCTTAGGTTTGGTCTTTTCATGGTGTCCCAGATTTCCTGAATGTTTTGTGTTAAGAATTTGTTAGATTTGTTTAGTTCTTTAATCTGTGAGTTTATTTCCTCTATAGTATCTTCAGAGTCCGATATTCTTTCTTCCATCTCTTGTATTCGGTTGGAAATACTTGTCTCTGAAGTTTCTGTTCGTTTACTCAGAGTTTCCATTTCCAGTCGTCCCTCAGATTGTGTTTTCTTCAATACCTCCATTTCATTTATCAGGTCTTGTACTGTTTCCCTTACCTGTTTGATTGCTTTTTCTTGTTTTTCTTGTTTTTCTTGGGTATCTTTGAGAGATTTATTTATTTCGTCTACCTTTTTGTTTGTCATCTCCATTTCTTTATGGCAGTTTTTTACCTCCTGTTTAAGGTCCTCTATTATTTTCATAAAGTACTGTTTAATGTCGGTTTCTTCTATATCTTCTGGGGTAGGGTGTTCAATTCTTGTTGTTTCGGGATGTCTGGCTTGTGGTGATGTCATGTTGCCTTTCATGTTGTTGGAGGAGCTCCTGCATTGGCGCCTGCCCATCTCTTCCTTCAAAAGGAGCGCGGAGGTGTTTGGTGTCCCCAAAGAATGATGGGTCCTCCTTGCTCCGGGCAGTCAAATGAAGAAGGGGACCTCCCACCGGCCTGGGTGCACTCAATTCCAGGTCCCCAGAGCCCAAACAGGCTGAGCCCAAAGAATGATGGATCCTCCTGCAGACTGTGAGGTCTCCTTGCAGGCCAAGCAGCTCTCAGACAAAGGCCTACCTTGCCCCAGGCAGTCAAATGAAGGAGGGGACCTCCCACCGGCCTGGGTGCACTCAATTCCAGGTCCCCAGAGCCCAAACAGGCTGAGCTGTGGGATTTGGTGGCCCCAAAGACGGGAGGATGAGGAAGGGGGAGGGGGGGAGGGTTCTGGGTGCAAGCTGGGAAGGGACAGGGAGAGAGAGGCGGTATCCGGGGAGAATAACCCCTGCAGGAAGAGCAGGAAGTGTGCTGGTGGCAGGGGGAGTTGTGGAGAGTCGGTGGTCCCTCTCCGGGCAGCTGCCGCGGTTCGGGCACTCACTCCTCACTCACCCCAAAGAACGATGGATCCTCCTGGAGACTGTCAGGTCCCCTTGCAGGCCAAGCAGCTCTCAGACAAAGGCCTACCTTGCTCCGGGCAGTCAAATGAAGGAGGGGACCTCCCACCGGCCTGGGTGCACTCAATTCCAGGTCCCCAGAGCCCAAACAGGCTGAGCTGTGGGATTTTGTGTCCCCAATGACGGGAGGATGAGGCAGGGGGAGGGGGGGAGGATTCTGGGTGCAAGCTGGGAAGGGACAGGGAGAGAGAGGCAGTATCCGGGGAGAATAACCCCTGCAGGAAGAGCAGGAAGTGTGCTGGTGGCAGGGGGAGTTGTGGAGAGTCGGTGGTCCCTCTCCGGGCAGCTGCCGCGGTTCGGGCACTCACTCCTCACTCACCCCAAAGAACGATGGATCCTCCTGCAGACTGTGAGGTCCCCTTGCAGGCCAAGCAGCTCTCAGACAAAGGCCTACCTTGCCCCAGGCAGTCAAATGAAGGAGGGGACCTCCCACCGGCCTGGGTGCACTCAATTCCGGGTCCCCAGAGCCCAAACAGGCTGAGCTGTGGGATTTTGTGGCCCCAAAGACGGGAGGATGAGGAAGGGGGAGGGGGGGAGGATTCTGGGTGCAAGCTGGGAAGGGACAGGAAGAGAGAGGCAGTATCCGGGGAGAATAACCCCTGCAGGAAGAGCAGGAAGTGTGCTGGTGGCAGGGGGAGTTGTGGAGAGTCGGTGGTCCCTCTCCGGGCAGCTGCCGCGGTTCGGGCACTCACTCCTCACTCACCCCAAAGAATGATGGATCCTTCTGCAGACTGTGAGGTCCCCTTGCAGGCCAAGCAGCTCTCAGACAAAGGCCTACCTTGCTCCGGGCAGTCAAATGAAGGAGGGGACCTCCCACCGGCCTGGGTGCACTCAATTCCGTGTCCCCAGAGCCCAAACAGGCTGAGCTGTGGGATTTTGTGGCCCCAAAGACGGGAGGATGAGGCAGGGGGAGGGGGGGAGGATTCTGGGTGCAAGCTGGGAAGGGACAGGGAGAGAGAGGCAGTATCCGGGGAGAATAACCCCTGCAGGAAGAGCAGGAAATGTGCTGGTGGCAGGGGGAGTTGTGGAGAGTCGGTGGTCCCTCTCCGGGCAGCTGCCGCGGTTCGGGCACTCACTCCTCACTCACCCCAAAGAACGATGGATCCTCCTGCAGACTGTGAGGTCCCCTTGCAGGCCAAGCAGCTCTCAGACAAAGGCCTACCTTGCCCCAGGCAGTCAAATGAAGGAGGGGACCTCCCACCGGCCTGGGTGCACTCAATTCCGGGTCCCCAGAGCCCAAACAGGCTTAGCTGTGGGATTTTGTGGCCCCAAAGACGGGAGGATGAGGAAGGGGGAGGGGGGGAGGATTCTGGGTGCAAGCTGGGAAGGGACAGGAAGAGAGAGGCAGTATCCGGGGAGAATAACCCCTGCAGGAAGAGCAGGAAGTGTGCTGGTGGCAGGGGGAGTTGTGGAGAGTCGGTGGTCCCTCTCCGGGCAGCTGCCGCGGTTCGGGCACTCACTCCTCACTCACCCCAAAGAATGATGGATCCTCCTGCAGACTGTGAGGTCCCCTTGCAGGCCAAGCAGCTCTCAGACAAAGGCCTACCTTGCCCCGGGCAGTCAAATGAAGGAGGGGACCTCCCACCGGCCTGGGTGCACTCAATTCCGGGTCCCCAGAGCCCAAACAGGCTGAGCTGTGGGATTTTGTGGCCCCAAAGACGGGAGGATGAGGAAGGGGGAGGGGGGGAGGGTTCTGGGTGCAAGCTGGGAAGGGACAGGGGAAGAGAGGCGGTATCCGGGGAGAATAACCCCTGCAGGAAGAGCAGGAAGTGTGCTGGTGGCAGGGGGAGTTGTGGAGAGTCGGTGGTCCCTCTCCGGGCAGCTGCCGCGGTTCGGGCACTCACTCCTCACTCACCCCAAAGAACAATGGATCCTCCTGCAGACTGTCAGGACCCCTTGCAGGCCAAGCAGCTCTCAGACAAAGGCCTACCTTGCTCCGGGCAGTCAAATGAAGGAGGGGACCTCCCACCGGCCTGGGTGCACTCAATTCCAGGTCCCCAGAGCCCAAACAGGCTGAGCTGTGGGATTTTGTGGCCCCAAAGACGGGAGGATGAGGAAGGGGGAGGGGGGGGAGGATTCTGGGTGCAAGCTGGGAAGGGACAGGGAGAGAGAGGCGGTATCTGGGGAGACTAACCCCTGCAGGAAGAGCAGGAAGTGTGCTGGTGGCAGGGGGAGTTGTGGAGAGTCGGTGGTCCCTCTCCGGGCAGCTGCCGCGGTTCGGGCACTCACTCCTCACTCACCCCAAAGAACAATGGATCCTCCTGCAGACTGTCAGGACCCCTTGCAGGCCAAGCAGCTCTCAGACAAAGGCCTACCTTGCTCAGGGCAGTCAAATGAAGGAGGGGACCTCCCACCGGCCTGGGTGCACTCAATTCCAGGTCCCCAGAGCCCAAACAGGCTGAGCTGTGGGATTTGGTGGCCCCAAAGACGGGAGGATGAGGAAGGGGGAGGGGGGGAGGGTTCTGGGTGCAAGCTGGGAAGGGACAGGGAGAGAGAGGCGGTATCCGGGGAGAATAACCCCTGCAGGAAGAGCAGGAAGTGTGCTGGTGGCAGGGGGAGTTGTGGAGAGTCGGTGGTCCCTCTCCGGGCAGCTGCCGCGGTTCGGGCACTCACTCCTCACTCACCCCAAAGAACGATGGATCCTCCTGGAGACTGTCAGGTCCCCTTGCAGGCCAAGCAGCTCTCAGACAAAGGCCTACCTTGCTCCGGGCAGTCAAATGAAGGAGGGGACCTCCCACCGGCCTGGGTGCACTCAATTCCAGGTCCCCAGAGCCCAAACAGGCTGAGCTGTGGGATTTTGTGTCCCCAAAGACGGGAGGATGAGGAAGGGGGAGGGGGGGAGGATTCTGGGTGCAAGCTGGGAAGGGACAGGAAGAGAGAGGCAGTATCCGGGGAGAATAACCCCTGCAGGAAGAGCAGGAAGTGTGCTGGTGGCAGGGGGAGTTGTGGAGAGTCGGTGGTCCCTCTCCGGGCAGCTGCCGCGGTTCGGGCACTCACTCCTCACTCACCCCAAAGAATGATGGATCCTTCTGCAGACTGTGAGGTCCCCTTGCAGGCCAAGCAGCTCTCAGACAAAGGCCTACCTTGCTCCGGGCAGTCAAATGAAGGAGGGGACCTCCCACCGGCCTGGGTGCACTCAATTCCGGGTCCCCGGAGCCCAAACAGGCCCCCAGGATGGAATTTTTAATTATTTATTTTACATACCGACTGCAGCTTCCTCTCTCTCCTCTCCTCTCACTCTCTCCCCATACCTTCCCTTTGCCCTCCCATATCCACCCCTCCTCTGTATTCACTCAGAAAGGGGCAGGCCTTCCATGGGCATCAGCAAAACATGGCGTATCACGCTATCAAAAGACTAAGCACTTCTCTGTGTGTTCAGGATGGACAAGGCAATCCAGCATGAGCAGTAGGTTCCCAAGAGCCAGACAAAGCACCAGAGACAGCCCTTGTTCCCACGGCCAGGAGTCCCACAAATAGACCAAGCTACACAAGTGTCACGTATATGCAGAGGGCCTGGGTCAGTCCCATGCAGGCTCACCGGTTATTGGTTCCGACTTTAAGGTCCCCAGAGCCAGGCTAGCCATTTCTGTGGGTTTTCCTGAGATGTCCCTGATCCCTCTGGCTCCTACAATCCCTCCTCTCCTCCTCAGCAGGACTCCCTGAGCTTGGCTCAGGGCTTGACCATGGGTCTCTGAGTCTGCTCCCATCAGTCATTGGCTGGAGGCTCTCTGATGCCAACCTGGGTAGTCACCAACCCAATCACAGGATGGCCAGTTGGCTATGCACCAGGATGGAATTCTTGAAGGTCTTCTCCTCCTTATTGCCACTGGCCAGTGTTGCTTAGTCAGTCTTCAGCTCTGTGAGCCTGTCATTCTGCCCTGTCCTGGAGGAAGTTTCCGCTGAGGAAGAGCAGAAGAAACAGCTGGACTTGGAGGACCCAGGCTGTAAAGTGTAGGAAGCTCTTATTACTGTGTGTACTCACCCAAATGCAAATGCTATCGCCTCAAATAACAGCAGCCGAGCAGTAGGGGTCTGCTCAGAACTTCCTCGTTAATGCTAACTTGGGTTGCTCTCACCCCTCACTTTCTCTCTCTTACCACGTATTTCCTGTTTCCCTACTCTATTCTCAGAAAGTCTATCTGGAATCTTCCAGGTTTGGAATCAGCCCATACAATTACATTAAGAAGCCCATTGTTCAGGCATTGACACTGGAATAAGGGGTTCTAGGAAAGAGGGATGCACATTACAAGGGACCAGATGGGTCACGTCAGGCCCTTGGTATTGACATTTTCCCTTCTCTGGGAAAGCACAGCCTGCGCATGGGCTAGCCAAGTCCTCCAGCAGCCATCCTGAACCCAAGACGTTCACAACTGCCTGTTAGAAGTGGGGCTTAGGAAGGCAGGGGTCACCTGTCAGTCTCTCTCCCAGCCTTGGCCAGACTCATTATTCACTTCCTTTAGAAAACTCCAGGTGGAGGCCAGGCTCGGGGTCAGCCCTTGTGGCTGTACACATGGCCAGATCCGACAGCATCCATTTGCAAACACCACAGAGCTACTATTTCACTTCATCAGAGTTTGAACTCGAGAATCAAAAGCCAAGCCATTAGTCATCTGAGAATATAAATGGAATTTCATGTTCCCATGACTGATTGGTCTTAATTTATGAAAAACATCAGGACTCTATAAGGACAAACAACAAGAATCAAATATATGCCCTTGCCGGGGCTCATAAAGTAGGCTGTAATTGGTCTGGGCTTCTGCTCTTTCAGGGCTCCGAGCGATCATAATATCTTTAAGAAACTAAAAGCTTCTTTTCTAACCCTGTTTGGGCTTAATTGATGATCTCAAGGTCAAAGACAATGTATTTATGTTTCATTTTTCCCTTCTGCAGACCAAACAACAGTACAAGCTCAAGTGCTCACACATATATTAAATGCCAGATATAAAAATGCAGCATGTGACTAGGCAGAAGTCAAGTTCTCTGTCATACACGTGCTCAGCAAAATGGGTCTAGGGCATTCATGAGTGTAAATATGCATTTTCAAGGTCTGCGTTATTAAAATTGCTCTTAAATCAATGCATCACAGAAATATGGTGTATGTTCAGTGACTCTGTAAAATGTATTTTCAAAATATAAAGTTAGTATCAGTGCTAGGCAATACCATGTACACCAGAAAGACTGTGTATGTAAAAATAATTAACCTCCAGAAAATTATAGCTCCTTGCTACTACCAAATGGCTTCTCTTCCCTACTCAGGAAGAGTTACTCGGTTGCTGTTGAGTGTCTTTATACGTGAAGCATCAGCAAGCTAGAACAGTAGACAAAACAGTTCTGGTTGCCATTGCTAGGGCCCGTCCGCGCAAGTGACTACAATAATCAAAACAACTTAAAAGAAGCAAACAGATAGTCTCACACCATGACAGGTGCCTCAAAGAAATGAGAAATGGCTCAGATATCAGAAGCAACCTAAGCATCACTCAGTCCTTCCCTAAGATCTGACAAACACACGGATTTCTAATGGTGATATGCCTCTCCTAAATTCACACCGTGACCATCACCCCTCCTTTAGTAGAAATGAATCAAAGCTGTATTCCACCCAAATTCAGAATTTCAGCACAAATTCCTAGTATTGATTCCCAAACTTTACACTGACATTCTTTTTTTTTTTTCTTTTTCCCCCCTTACACTATATTCTCATCAGCCTCAGATGTCATTTGTTTTCTTGATTATGGCCATTCACAGATGTAAGATAAAATCTCATAGCACTTTTAATTTGAATTTTCCTGATGACTAAGGATGTTGAACATATCTCTAAATGTGTCTCAGCCACTAGTGTTTTATATTTGAAGTACTCACTGTTGAAGTCTGTACCCATTTTTAATTGTGTTGTCTTTTCTTTATTTTTAGCCTTTGTTTTTTAATAATAAAAATATTTATTTTGCAAATAAAAAATCTCACAGCAAAATTAACCAGACCCAAAGACTATACAACTCAATGAGGGTCTGCTAGGATAGCCATTTGGAGCAGAAGCTATGGAGCTTCATGTTGGGTTTTGTACTTTTACTATCAAATATATTTCATTGCTTATGTTCATTACAAAAATATCATGGGAGGAACCAATCACTTCTGATTGGATTTAAAGCCCATTCCACAAGTTGAAATTCATACCTGACACTATGAACAAGGCCAAGAATCTGTGATTATCAGGTCATAGGGCCTAGGGGAAAAATTAAATTACAACTATTATTCTGCTAAACAGGCATAGCATTAAACAGAATTGATGTTGTTCCCATAGATAGACAGATAAATAGATGGATAGATAGATGATAAATGTAAGCAAATACACATGTGGGTGCAGTATAACATACAGAAAAGAGAACAAGAAAAGGCTGGATGTAGGTACATGGACATTCTTACAAGAGTCTGACTATGGGACCAGAAAGTCAGAGTCCTGGGCACTGCCATTGACTGCCTTTTAGGCCATAGAGACCATCAAAAGTGTCAGGCCTGACTAGGTGTGATGGGGTGCATCTGTAACCCAAGCACTTAAAAGAAGTAATAACTTCAAGGTCTATCTAGGCTGCAGAGAGACTCTGGTTGAGAAAAATAAACAGCAACAGAAAGACTAAAAGACCCGGGAATACAGCTAGCTGGGATGAACAAGGGCAGGCAGACCCTGCTCCTGTGGAGGAGTTGAAAGAATCATTAGCAGCTGTGGAGTAGCGCTAACAGGATGTGAATGCCGCCCATCTGTGTATTGTTTTACAGCTCCCTCTCCTAGTCACTTCACATGGGCAGTGCTATCACTTCCAGTTTACAGATGAGGAAGTGGACACTCACAGTTGTTAACTAATTTACCTAAATCAATGAATAAACAAGAGCCAGGGCCAGGGTTAGAAAGAACCCAGAACTTCAGACTCTAAGACCTGTGTTTTCTCAGTACAAGTTACCCCCTCAGTAGTGGCTGTCTGGGGAATTGCCTCTAATATGGGCTCAAAGAAAATTGCTACCTTAACTAGGTTGACTTTAGCCTGTACTGGCTATCTTGCAGGTTGAAGGAGAGAATGCCTGATAAAAATCAATATGAGAAACAGCAGTCAGAAGGAGAATAGCAGTTAGAAGCGACCTGACTCCAGTCCAGTATGGTGTCCACATGGTGTGGTAGGAACAGCATGCATCCAGGATGAAGGTCTCTAACAATGGACCATTAGAAATCATCTTTTCGTTAGGCCCCTTCATTTCACATACATTAATTCCAGTCTCTAGTGTGTATTCTTTACATATGGAGAATGAGAGGCATGGACAGTTATCAGGTACTGGGCTGCAGATATTTAAAGCGGGGTTTCTGCTTCCTGAGTCCTGATGTCAGTGGCTACCTTGCACTATTGTGGCGCTGCTACCATGGATAGGATACCTTTAAGTCCCACTCCTCCGTAGAAATCTGTATTCTAAGAATGGCATCACTTTGAGAAAAAAATGCCCCTTTCATATCTCAGGTAGTCTTGATGAGATACCGATTAAGTTGTCCTCTCAAACCTAGTCTATTTCTTTCTCCCAAAAATCGAATGAAGAAAAAAATAACAAGCGCAAATAGCTCACTTGAGGGCACTGCTTCCTGACACCTGGGGCCTGGGATCCTCTAGATTCCCCTTGCTTCCAAGACTCTACATCTAGCATATTCTCTGGGTAGGAGTGGGTCAGAGCCCATCTCTATGGCTCGCCACCAAACCCTACCACACTGTCGCCAGTCCCGATTTGCTGTCAAGTGATGAATGGCTTCAGTCTACCCTCTCAGAGCCCCAACTGCCTGGGCTAAGTAATTAAATTAGAAAGATCTCCATTTGATAATGGTTCTAAAAGTCCCCAATTTTATTCTACGGTTCACGGGTCTCCCTGATTCTCACTGTCTCTAATGCCCGTCGCCATGTGTAGGCAAAGATTTCCCTGCTTTCTCCTTCAGGCCACAGTAAGCTTTCCATGAAGATCCCACCCCATCTGTGCTCATTTCTCCGGACTCCAGGCTCACTCCCCACAATAGTTACTCAGACTTTCGTCTTTAACATCCCCTTTCTTTTCCCAAGGGATGTTCTTGTTTCCTGCTTTAATAAGAATACTGAAACAATTTGACATTCATCCCATGGCCCCCTGTGTACCTTCATTCTCTCAACCTTCTTTGCCTGTCACTGCACACAATAGTACCTTCTTATTCCTGTGCTAAAACCCCACAACAGAGGTGACTTAGAGAAAGAAGGGTTCCTGTGGGCCTTGCCTTACAGAGGGCTAGAATCCATGGGTGACGGCATGGTGGCGGGAGCAGCAAGCTAAGGGCTCACATCTTGAACCGTAAGCACAAAGGAAAGAAAGCAAAGTGGGAATAGTGCAGGGCTTTGAAGCCTCAAAGCTTGCCAGCAGTGATGTAACTTCTCCAGCAGGCCCCGCCTCCTTAACCTATGCCACTGAATAGGGACCTAGTATTCAAATGCCCAAGGCTGTAGGAACATCTCCTTTAAATCACCACACTGCTTTGGCTTTTCCCCTCTAAAGTATACCTCTTCCTGACGATGCAAAACATAATCCAACAAACCAATGGCTTTCTTCTAAAGCAAAATTAACATCCTTGATTAAGGCGTGCTTGACCAGGAATCTCACATTGGGTGGGTATAGTTGGTTTGAACAAATGCAAACACTTGTGCTAACATTACCACAACCAAGGTCACACACATATTCAACACCCTCCTAAATCACTTTGTGGTTTTTTAATTTTGATTTTTGAATTTTCTCTCTCTCTCTCGTAGTGATATTTCATTTGTATTTTAATAAATAAAGTTTCCCTGAAGATCAGCGAGTAAAACAGCTACACCCGTCAGCCATACAGACCAGGCAGTGGTGGCATACACCTTTAATCCCAGTAGCCACACTAGTTAGCCATAGAAGCCTGGTGGTATCAGTGCATGTCTTTAATCCCAGCCCTAAAGAGGAATATAAAATGGGGGGAAACAGGCCTCAGGCTCAGCCTCATTCTGAGGATTAGTGGAGGTGGGATCACCATTTCAGTTTGAGGTAGAAGAGCGAGCCAGTGGTTGGTTGCTTTGCTTTTCTGATCTTCAGGTTGAACCCCAATATCTGTCTCTGGGTCTTTATTATTCATGCTACACTCTCATGTGCATGTGTGTGTGTACATGTGTGAAGGTATGTGGCACATGTATGCATATGCATGCATGGGGGTGGGGTGCATACACCTCTGCAATCTGAAAGCAGAAGAGGAAGGAAGGGAGACCCGCAAGAGAAGTCAAGGAAGATGGGGGAGGGTGGCGCGGCGGGGAGGAATACAAAGTATATCGGCATATGTGTATGGAAATGTCATAATTAAGCCCATTATTTTGTTAACTTAAAATTTTATAAAGATAAATAGTTAAATCACAAATGATTTCCAGTATGGCGTGTTAGTTTAGGTGACCACTTGTGTGCTTCTCACCATTTTCTTCTCTCCCTCCCCACAGGTCCTCCTTACCCCTCTTCTTCATCTCTTGGCATGGCTCACTAACCTCTTCATCTCTCTGCTTAGCCTCCTTTTCTTCTCAGAGTATTATTGATCCTTGGGTCATAGTGGCTGTTTCTGCCTATAGCTTCCTAATCCGTCCTCTCCCGTGTTGTCCACTTCCCCTTCACACATGGGAAGTTTCCTCACTGGCCCATGGTATTCATCAATGTTTATACTGAAGCCCCTAATCTACGGTGTCCTGAATACTCAATAGCTTAAAAACATGCCTCAAATAGCTTTCATACATGTCTCTGTTTTGTGAAGACTGAAACAATAGAACCATTGTTGATACGGTAGAATTGTGTTAATTCAGATTTTTTTCTTTATAATTTTGCGTGTCATAAATATTTATAATCAATATATTTGCTTTTAATATTTGTTTGGGAGATAGTTCCATCTTCTAAAGAAAAGAAATGACTCCTAGGCACAGCGCAGTCAAAGAACTGTAAGTCTTACCGCAGAGGGATTTGCACATCTATGTTCGCTGTTGCATGGTTCACAAAAGCCGGGAAGTGGAACTGTCTAGCTGTCCACCGACAGATGAATGGATAAGGAAAGGATGGTATACATGCACACTGAAGTTTTCATTCAGACAAAATAAATAAACCATGACATTTGCAGGAAAATGAATGGGACTGGGAACTAACCCCGGAAAGACAAAGACGGCATACTTTTCTTCTTGAGAATCCATTATAGTGTTCGCACATGTACATATCTGTGGACTGGTAAGGATATAATTTGTGAAACTGGAAAAATGACAAAGAAAGGGATTGTTAGTGTAGGGAACGGGGATAATAGAACCTACGTACATGGAAGCAGAGTAGGGCTACCAGGTGGAGGAAGAGAAGCAGCAGGAAGGACAGAGGTGAGGGGAGAGGGTGGGGCAAAGATCAAAGAAAGCACAGCATTTATGAAAATGCAATGATGAAACCCATTATTTCATATGCTAACTTTTAAAGATAATAAATATCAGTGCCAGATTTATTACTTTCAAACCAAAGAGACCTCTATTCTCCTGTCCATGGGCTCTAAATGTTAGCTGTCTTCAAAGCCTATCTGTCCTACATAATCTCAGTCATGCATGAGGATCTGCAGCCTCCTTAGGCATTCCCTTAGAGCTATCCCCTGCTTCCCTTTGCTCTGCCTCCCCGCACCTTTTTTTTTGCCTGGATTGCTCACCCTTCACTCCTGGTGTATCAGTCAAGCTGGCCTGTGTTCTGCCAGAGCAAACAACTCAAACTCCCGTTGGCACATAGCGGTGAAAGTCCTTCCTTCTCTCATGCTATGGCTAGGACCTGTGTTTCATGTCTGTCCACTCTACTAAGACTGAGGAAGAAGCCAGATCTCAGCATTTTAGTCTCGGGGGTAAGGAGAGGGAACTCCAAAGATCTGGGCAGACAGGGAGTCACCTTTACCTGCAGGTGATATACATCTGCTAATCATTGACCAGGATGACACACACAGCCTCCCTCGCGACACAACAGGCCGGAAGTGGGGGCATGTCATGTTGCTTGGTAAACTGGAAACACTTGGAAACAAGAACTAATACGCCCCAAACTATTCGGGTCTCTCAGCCACAGGACCTCATGTCACACAAAATGAGCCCTGGTCCTAGCCCCCTCCCATTAGCTCAGAAACCACTGCCATTTTAATCCCTCAGTCTCTATTCCCCACCTAGACCCCCAAGAATGTATGGCATAGTTCAAAGGGACTCTTGCACACATTTATAGTAATGAGAGGACTGAGTCCAATGTGATGCTAATTTGGTGGCTGATTTATGAAGCTGGGGCATTCATAATGTCATGTACTTGAAGACACCTAGGATGTGCGTATGTGAGAAGTGGAGGGACAGGGTCTACATGGGGCACCTGCAATGTTGTCAAGCTCTCCCAGGGCTCTCATACAGCAGGGCGCTGCTCTGTCCCTGGCTAGGATCAGCTCTGTGCCTCCCATGCACTATGAACTCCTCAGTGTATCCTTCAAGGGAACACCCCCAGAAATTAATGGCCTTCTACCAGGCCTCGCCTCTGCTACCTCCCAATAAATCCACAGGTGGGCAACCAAGCCTTCAATGCCATTGGTGGAAATTTATCCGCACCATACCAGTATGAAACAAATCTTTTACCTTTCAAGCTCTCCCTTCTATACTTGTAGCCACCACAATCCATGCTAGAAGATGATTCTTCATCTGGTAACGCTTGTATTGGGGCATGTTTTGCTTCCTTCTACTTCACACGGGACTATTTCGTATCTCTAACAATTTTGATAGCAATTTCTAGCACATCCCATTTCTGAAGACTGTTTTAATCCTTCCTCAGATAGAAAAGCTGCCTAAAAAGACTTACGCATTGTCTGAAAAAGGGAGTAATTACTTCAGTTCCTGAGCACAAAAGAAAAAAAATGATTCAGGGGACCAGGCCACTCACCCTACAGGCAAGAACATTTTATTTTTTTTTTTTTTTTTTTTTTTTTTTTTTTTGGTTTTTCGAGACAGGGTTTCTCTGTAGCTTTAGAGCCTGTCCTGGAACTAGCTCTTGTAGACCAGGCTGGTCTCGAACTCACAGAGATTCGCCTGCCTCTGCCTCCCGAGTGCTGGGATTAAAGGCGTGCGCCACCGCCGCCCGGCTGCAAGAACATTTTAAACATCACATGTCATCCTGAAACTTAACCCAAGGGCCACTTTGGGTCATTGAGTCATCCTCAAAATTCAAAGGAAAAGGCAATTACTTCATGGGGTGCCAAGACCTTTGAAGCTCCCACAATGGTTCCCAAAGGTCAGGCCTGGGAGCAGCTATTCCTCACATTTCAATGTTAGGCTTAAGGGACTCTGCATGTAGCCCAGGGGCAGAGTACATGCTCAGCATGTACAAGGTCCTGGGTTCAGCCCCCTAAGTAAATACGCAACCGAACTTGACAATCAAGCATCTGCTTTAGTGTCCAAGCCCAGCATGACCACAAACTACCGGGGAATGCCCTTGACTGAGGCAGTGTCACGTGACTAAAGCAGAGAACAGCATACTCCTCTCAGCTGGAACTTGTTCCAGAGGAAGACTACAGCCCTCATTGAGGTACTGTAGAGGCAGACAGAGCATGCCCGGGGCTGAAGCCCCCAATGCAATCTGCTCAGCTGGAGAAGCCACAAAGAATCATTAAGACCCATAATCTGACAGCACACCATAACATAACCAATACTGAGAATGCTGGAGGGGGTTTGCAGTCACCCAAATTGAACAGATGGAATGTGGTAGAGGCATTGGCAGGGCCTCAGAGACACAAAAGCATGCCGACCTTAAACAAAGGAGTGTTTGATGTCAACTTTAGAGGCATTTAGAGGCATCGTCCAATGGATGCCAATGCTGTGTAGCGCTTTCTCCATTTAAGGGAAGAGGAGAAACACACTGGTGACAGTTGGGGATTTGAGAGGAAATGTAGGCCCCTCCTTTTGTTCTTCCTACCTAATTCCCACTTACCATCTGAGGCTTTCTTGTGTCAGACAGGAGAAGGGTGCTGGCATAGGCTGTGTGCTTCCTGGGCTGACAGCCTCACCGGGGAACCAACATACAGACACACCTTCTCAACAGCTGCCACCTCGGCTTGAGGGAAGCTAAATAAGATACTGTCTTGAACATGACTCAATACAAATTTTTGCCTCCTTGTTTTTGTCATGTTTGGGGACACATTAGCAGTTTGGTTATTATTGAATTTATTATAAAAAATCTATTTTAGAAAAGATTCAAATTTAGAGAAATTGAACCCCCGCACACACACATAACCCTTTTAGGATATTCTTTGCTGTTTGTTTTTTTGTTGTTTTGTCTTGGCAACTGTATTTGAATTTTCATTTATCTTTTAATTGCTGAAGTGAATGGTAAACTCTACACGAATCACTCAACAAAAGTGTACTGCATTGTGCTTGGTGACTCACTAAAGAGGAATCATCAAAGAATAGATGGGGCAACAGCTAAACAGGACAAATCCACACTTTCAGTTCTTAATCTTTCTTAAAGTAAAGGTTTAAAAGCAGCATCATAAAGAGTTTTTGCTTCGTGAATCCATCTTTCCAGTTCTGGTCCTCTGGTTTTCTGTCTGTCGTAGTCGTGGGGTTTCCATTGCAGTGATGAAACGTTATGACACGAAACAATCTGGGGAGGAAAGGGTTTGTTTGGCTCACACTTTCATATTACAGTTCATCACTGAAGGAAGTCAGGGCAGGAACTCAAGCAGGGCAGGAACCTACAGGCAGGAGCTGAATCAGAGGCCATGGAGGAGTGCTACTTACTGGCTTGCTCCTCCTGGCTTGCCCAGCCTGCTTTCTGATAGAACCCAGAACCACCAGCCCAGAGAAGGCACCACCCCCAGTGGCTTGGGCCTTCCTCTGTCATCTCATCTAATTGAAAGAATGCCTTACAGGCCTGCCTACAGTCTGGTCTTGGGGGGGGGGGGGGCATGTTCTTAACTGAGGTTCTCTTCTTCCAGATGACTTTTTACTTGTATCAAGTTGACATAAATCTGTCCAGTCCACCATCTCAATGCATAAGTCATAAACGCCATATACGTTTATGTGCAATGTGGAGAGATATTTATAGGTTACAAGTGGGCTTCTAGCCCATGGACCCCAAAAACACATGCAACACGCACAATCTCATAAAGACCCGCAACACTGAGGTGATGTCTAGAAGGCAAAGACTTATTTTAGAAGTAGCCCATCTGTCCCCTAGCTGAACTTTCAGTGATGACAGACAGGGACAGGGAGGCAGATGGTAGCACAGGTAGCATTCCAACACCATGAATCTTCTTAGTTAAATTAAAATTTTACAGAAGCAATTTAAAAACTTAGTGTGATGGCATACAATTATCTTAGGAACTGCATGCATGTAATGTTCCCTGATGTTTATTTTGTGTGTTTTGGTGGTACAGAGTTATTAACTGAGATCAAGGAACACTTTAGGTACAACCATATACTTGATAATTCTAACAGAATGGGAATTATCTATTATTTGATTATGATATAGAGAAAAGACAAGTATAATTAAAATATCCCAGGTTAGATAATCAGGTGGATTGAAAATATGAGGAAACCTTAAGAACAGTGCTTAAAGAGGGATCATTTTTATTTAAGGACAAGAAATTCAGAGTCTGGTGCTTTGGGGTCATTCGAGGACCAAGGCTCCATCAACTCCCCATGCCTTCATCCTTAGCATGTGGCTCTGTCCTCAAAGATGGATACCTGGGTTGTATGCTCTCAGCAGAGAATGATATGATGTGGGAGTCCCCTCTGTGTGCTGTGATTACCATAAATGAATACAGGCCGTCCTCCTACAATGATAGGCAGTGCTGAGGTGACACACTTTCTCTCTAGGTCAGTGTGTTTCACAAGTGCCAACCAGTGACTTCTGCTTGTTCATCACTAGCCACCCCTAACAGCAACGAAAACTGAGAACTTTATTCATTTTTACTCAAAGGCGTTCTTGCCTTCCATAAACAAGTAAACAGAACACAGGGTTTGGGTTCATAAGAAATACAAAGAGAAAGGATATTGGGGAGGGGACCAAAAGTCTGTCACAAAGTCAAAGGGTCTGTGCAGGAGGGAGAAAGCAGGACAACACCCTGGTTCTTAGAGAATGAACAGTAGTAGGAAGACCCGGGAAGACCTCAACCAAACAGGAAGCGAGGGCTTCTGAAGGGTCAGAAGGTGCCTCCGAAGGAATAAAGGGATGAACACACACACACACACACACACACACACACACCTTATGGGTAACAATAAAGACAATTCTTTAAAAAAATAAAGGGTCTTTCATTAGCTACTTGTGGTTGTCTTGACTTTGTAACATATAAAAAAAAAACCTGATTGTTGATGCTTAATCAGCATCCACTCCAGAATACAAAACGGTAAATCATAAAGTCTCCTACTTGTGTCAGTCAAGTGCGAGACTGCAGCCCCACGCCTTCCTGAAACAGCAAACCTTACACCGCATGCGAAAGCAGCAGAAGGGCCTGTAACTGGCACCTGCCGTCACATCCCTGTCTCACATCCCTGTCTTCCGTACAGGGCAACTGTCAGAACTATAGAACTTTGTCTGGAAGGTAGAGTCCCCAAGTCTTCTGCTGTCTCCTGACTGGCTAGCAGACTCCAGCAGGTAGGCTCTGCCTTAGGAATGTGTACCTGAAGAGGCTGGCAGGGGTAAGGGGTGGGTACTGTGGGAGGGGCTTAGAATAAGTTTTGTCTACCACAAAAGCAGTTATGTTCCTCCCTGGAGTTGCCTGATGCCCTCTGAAAATGGGCAGATGCCCTAGAGAGATAAGAATTACAGAATATCCTAGTCAAATCCAGGCAATGAGAAGGGAGGCCTGGAGGACCTTGATTGCTCAGCCTTCAAGATCACAAGACAGGTATGTATCTGTGGGGCTTCATCACCACAAGGTACTCATTCATACTTTGAGGGGGACCCCGCAGGTGTCAGTGTAGGCAGTGATCCATGAAGAGACAAGGATGAAAACCCAGTGCAGACTGACTTTGTCAACCCGGGTCAGACTCGCGGAGTCTAAGGCAAGGTGAGCAGTTCATTGTCTGCATATTTAAAACACAGTACAATTTGAGGAAAGGTTTCCAGGCAACAATGCTTCCCATCCCAGGTGCACACTAAAGCTGAAGGTGTGACTACACAGAAACTCCTTTGTGAAGAACGTGTGACCACGAGGGTGGGTTCTAGGCCTGGAATCCAGTGTGGCCTCTGACTGAGATAGCATAGAGGTCAGCAGGCTGTAAAGGGCATGTGACACCCCCTCTAACGTTAGGTTCTGTTAGCTCCAGGAGCTACAGATAACAGTCTAGGGGGAGTCTGCAGTAATCGTTCTAGGGAATTTGGGTGAAGTCTGTCTCCTTAGCAGAAGGTGGGTGAGATCTGCCTCCATAGGTGGCAAAAAGATCACCATGTCATTAACTAAATCCACTCCCAGCATTCTGGGCAGGAAAATGGATATTTTATCTCCTCTGCTGGGAGAGGCCCCTGTGTATTTAACATTTCTGGTTTCCCTAGGGGACCCAAGGGCATCTGTGGTCCCAACAATATTTTCTGCTGTTTGTTTGTTTTTTATTCCATTTTGTGTGGCCTATCCTGGCCTCAGACTCCTAGTCCTACCATCATCTCTGACGTTCTGAGATTGCCGACGTATGATCCTGCCCCTCACCTTCAGAGCAGGAAGCTGTTTGACCCCATCATATCTGCACACAGGAAGCAGAGAACCATGGCAGGAAGTAGAACAAGACAATAAACCCTCAAAGTCCACCAACAGGAACATGCTTTCCCCAGCAAGGCTGCACCTCCTAGAGGGTCGGTCCTTAATCTCCCCAAACAGCACCACCTACTGGGGACCAAGTGTCCAAATACATGAGCTTGCAGGGGACATTTTTCATTCAAACCACCATAGATGGAGTTCAGCTGAGTCATAATTAGCAATCAAAAAGGACTTTTTATGGAGATTTTTCTTACAAAGTTAAAACATATTGAATAGTTGTGACTAAACATCGGTAACTATCTTAGTTAGGGTTGCTATTGCTGTGAAGAGACACCATGACCATGGCAACTCTTATAAAGGAAAATATTTAAGTGTGGTGGTGGCCTGCAGTCTTAGTCCATTACCATCATGACAGGGAGCATGGCAGCTGGGAGTATAGCAACGTGCAGGCAGACATGGTGGTGGAGACGTAGCTGAGAATTCTACATCTTGATCTGAAGACAACAGGAAATGGCTGTCTCACTGGGCGTGGCTGGACCTCAAAAGCCTGCCTCCACAGTGACAGTCTTCCTCCAGCAAGGCCACACCTCCTAATAGTACCACTCTTTTGGGGGCTGTTTTCTTTCAAACCACTACGGTAAGTATGGTTATCTACTGAAATTAATGAAACTTTTTTTAAAGCTTGTAAGCAGGCAGGAGAAACAGATAAATATAATTGTGGTTGGAAAATTTGCTCATCAATCACATCTTCAACAAACCAGATGAATAAAAAGACATGCATGGAAGAATCAAATAAGTAGACTCTTTCAATTGATAAATTACTAAACTTGAAGCCGAGAGAGAATTAACCCTTCATTTGAGAGCAAATTAAATTTTGTTAAAAAAAAAAAAGCATATGCCTCAAATACTAAGTACTAAGGGTTGCCTCCTTCACATTTAAGTCACTCCTTCTAATCACAGTAAAAGAATACTATAGATTGTTCTCCAGGATTCAAAACAAAGCAATCAAAATGAGCCCTGGATTTTAAACACCATGTGTGTAACTATTGGCTCAAAAAGGTAATCAAACCTGTCATAGCAAAGCTCTGATCCTCTGGAGCTGGTGGCAGTGGCCCTCGGCCCCTCTGTTTTCACGGTGGGAGCACAGAAGCTTGGAAGCTGTGGAAAGCTGAAATGACCACAGGAGGACTGAGAGGGTCCAATTGATGGGTCACCAACCACCCCGACCAGTTCCACCCATGTGTGCCCATCCTCTTCTAGAGAGTTAGACAGAAGGAGCATAAAGTTGGGGAAGTAGTGCCGAGAGAGGGATTTCTGAACATAGATCACTGAGTGGCAATTCCAGAGCAGTGTCTTGCTTGCCTGGGAGGCATTCAGAGGAGGGGGATGGGGATTAATCGATTGCATTCAGGAAGGGTAGTAATTTAGTCAAGGTTCATGAAAAAAAATGGTCAGCTGAAAGCAGGTAAGGCCAGAAGGTGTTCAGCAGACAGAGGAGCAAACCAGGAAGAAAAGAAAAGTATAAGTATGGCAGTTAAAGAACCCCAAAAGTCATCCTGAGCCAACCAAAGAACATAATCATCTGAAGGAATGCGGAAGAGCTGTACTTACTGAGGATACTGATGAGTCATATCCCCAGGACTGCAGGACCAACATTCAAGGTCAGTATCCCCATCTCCATCTCTCGCCTCACTCAGCAGAACCCTTTCCCCAAAGACTCTCTCTATGTCAACTGCTTTATTCTCCATAAGAAGGGAAAGGAGGAGGCTAGAGAAATGGCTCATGGCCAGCAGCACTTGCTGCCCTTAGAGAGGATCTGGGTTCAATTCCCAGCACCTCTATGGCGCCTCACAACTATCTGTAACTCCAGTTCTAAGGGGTCAGGGGCCCTCTTCTGACTTCTGTTGGCATGCAAATGGTACGCTTGTCTAATGCAGACAAAACATTCATACACATAAAATAAAAACAAATAAATCCTTTTTTAGTCCCTAAAAAAAAAGTACGAAAAGGGACGAGGGGTGAGAGCAGAGAAGGCACAAACCTGGTGCTAGCTGTGCAGGGAACTACGAGGGCATGCACCCCTTTCTGTTGACTGAGAAATGCAAATAGTAGCATTTTATTTTTAATACCTGAATGACTGTGTTTTCCTAAACAAGAACTGGAACTAATTTACGGCCTGAGTCCTCTTAAAGATCACCAGTTATGAATATCGCCACGCCAGAAGACTTTTAAAGAAAATACAGGACTCTCACTTGCATATTTTTAGAGACTGCAGATATTTCTTGATTGCTCCTTTGAGATCATTTTCCTTAGCAGAATTTGGCTGGACACTTCTCTCTGTTGCTTACTTAACATCAAGCTGTGAATTTCCTGGCACGTAGTAAGTGTCTGGACCAGTCGATCTGCCCTCAATTCTCCTTCCCCGTTAGTCCTCGCTCCGGTGGTGTTCTTGACGTAGAGGACTGTTATACTGACATAATCCTATATAAGTAACCCAATCCTCATTTTAGTACTTTTTTCAGTCGTCAAGTGGAGCATCCTGACGCCATGGCTCCATTTCCTAAGAAGACTCTCTTAGCTCCTGTTGCCCCGGCCACCAGATGGAAACTGACGCAGAGTGCCTGCGATCTGATGCCAGGTGTTCAGGATGATGGACGCTCTTCCAGACTCACACTTGGAGCTGCTGGCCTCATCCCCCGCATGTCATGAGCACACTTTCTCTACCCTGCATCACACCTGGATGACTGCAGTTACTTGCTAAATTATTTACTTCCCTATCACAGGAATCTTTAACAGACATCTTCTCTTCAGCCACCCCTCTGTTTTGAGTGCATTCATTGTATTACACTTAGCGATTGGATAAGCTCCAACCTCATTACTCTCTGTTATATGAGAGACTTTTTCTGGGAAACACAGCACACACACACACACACACACATCCACTCATCTGAGAAAGGGAGCCCATGACAGATCAGAGCAACAGTCTTATCAAAGTCCAATTTCGATGAGCCAAGGAGTTTCTATTGGGGCTACTAACAGTGTGGGTGAAGGGTTGTTCACAGAGATGAGTCAAAAGCTACGGCATCACCCAATCCCACCAGAACGATGGTGACAATCCACAGAGTGGCATTCGTGGAACCTCTGAACAACTAGCAGGCAGCTCAACAGGCCTGAGAGACCGTTCTCTCAGCAGACCGGCTGATCAGAGTCTCCACTCTTAGCAGCTGTTTTCTGTATCCATAACCCTGGAGGGATGCACCTGACTCCTACAAGTTTCATCCCCCCCTGCCCCCCCCCCCCCCCCGTATGTGTTTGTTTGCTAAGGCTCATGAGCCTGGCTCCTCGTGCCTGGAATGCTTTCCTTGTTGCTATGCGACACCCTGTAGCCACTGTTTATCAGAATCAAGTTGCCGTTTATCTACAAATCTTTATTTTTCACTCACACTAATATATACCAGTTCTTTTGGGTTGCCCACTTCACCTGGAAGCTGAGGGAACTTCTCATGTAGCCTGGCTGAGGCCTGAGCACAGCAATTCCTCGATAAATTATAAGAAATGTATTTCACCTTTAAAGCCTGCTATTTATTCTGAAAGTGAATAAAATTACTGATTATCGTGTTTTTATCATGTGCCTACATTATACATTGTAGCTGGTCTTTGTTTAGGGACCACCAGTTCCCCAGTCATGACATGGAGACTTCTTATTAATTATAAAAGCTTGACCTCTATCTTAAGCTTGTTCCCAATTAGCTCTTGTAACTTAAATTAACCTGTTTTTATTAACATATGTTCTGCCCCATAGTTTTTTACCTTTTCTCCATTCTGTATGTCAGCTAGTGGTCATTCAGCCCTTTATTAAGCCAATCAGAAGGTGATTGTCTTAGGAAGACAAGGTAAACAGTGACACATCTTCACACAGATTGCTCAAATATCTCACAACAGTAGATACTGCAGAAGCACTTCATACAGTCGTCTTACTCAATCCCCATTAACAGTTCTGTGGTGTTGGCATCAATGGTCCACTTTTTACAGCTAAAGCAATCAAGCGCTAGAGAGGTTAGTTCGCTCAGAGGCACATATAGAGAACAAAAGAGTTGAGATTCCAATCTAGGTCATTTGGACTTCAAATCTCATGTTAATAGGCACTTCATAAGACTGCTTCTTCCTCATAGTTTGGTCCTTTTCTCTTCCCAATCAATTCCCCATCCCCTAAGAGCTAGAAAAGGGTCCGATCCAATGAACAGGAAATCAAGAATTTTTCCGTAGGTCATGCTGTGCTGTTTGACAGCATGTACAGTCGTCCATATTTGCGATGTCTTGAATTGAGGCCAGCTAAAGGTGGTGGCATCTTGGAGACCTTCGGCCTCTGCCTACTCCTGTCTGGGTGTGGATATGCATGATCATGTTGATAGGTTAGAAGAGGACAGGCTATAAGGAAGAGAATGAGGAAGACTATGGGATCTTAGTAAAGGATTTGTTTCTAAGGCAGGTTTAACTCAGAACATTGCTCAAGTCCACTGTTCACAGTGGGCTACAGAGTCAAGGAAAGCTGTTTTGAGCCTGCCGAGAGAGTCCAGCCTCCCCTATCTTGTTTGTTTGTTTTGTTTCCTCACAGGACCTCAGAGGCCATCTGTCTAGGTACCCCGTATGAGGCTGCGAAGAAAGATGTCCTACTAGCTGTAAGAAGTGAGTTCAGAAATGCAGCTGACAGGTGGTGACATCCGTCCCAGGTCTAATCCACGAATCACCTCGCACAGGCTCTGTGACCCCGGAGCTCTTCCCACCACTGTAGTGTGAAGCGGCGGGGCTGTGTCCCGCCACCCGGCCACCGGCTAGCTTTACCCAAAATAATTACACGGAAACTGTATTCTTTTAAACACTGCCTGGCCCATAGTTTTAGCCTCTTATTGGCTAATTCTCATATCTTCCTTAACCCATATTTAGTCTGTGTAGCACCACGAGGTGTGGCTTACCAGGAGAGATCTTAACCTGCGTCCATCTTGGAGAGGAGAAGCATGGAGACTCCTATGGCGACTACCTGAAGCGTCTCCCCAACTCTACTTCCTTGTTCCCACAATTCTGTTCTGTCTACTCCACCTACCTAACTCTCTGTCTCTTAAAGGGCCAAGGCAGTTTTCTTTATTAATTAACCAATGAAAGAAACATAGACAGATAACTCTCCTCCATCATTTCCCCTTTTTTTGTTTAAACAAAAAAGAAAGGCTTTAATTTTAACATAGCAAAATTACATATAACAAAACAGTTATCAAGCAAGTATTACAGTTACAATATTTAAATCTATTTTATCTTTTATCATAACTAAGGAAATCTATAACTATCTATTTATTCTTTAACTCCATCAAAGACTCCAGAAGGATACAATGCTACCTAAGTAAACAAGAAATAAGTAACTTATAAAACTCTAGAAATGACAGAGACAACTCGCTGCCTGGACAGTCACCCAAAGTTCCCCTGTACCATTGGGGCATCCATCCTCGGGCTTCAGGCCCACAGTATCCAGCAGACATTTCCATGAAGCAGAAAAATTCCAAAGACAGTTCAGTCACTTTCTGCTGTGTCCTGCAGAACGTCTCGCAGACTCTTTCACGAATCAGGAACCCTGAGAGACCATCTCACCTTTAGGCAAGTTTAGCAGTCCTCTTTCTGTGGGTTCCTTGTGTCCAGTTTATGCAACAGTCCAGGCAAGAGCAGTTTCTTGCCCAAATGGCTAACAAACTCCATAAGTAGCCTCTTCGATGCCCATCTTCCTCTTGAAGTAGATTGGTGCTGCCAGGAGCAGACGTGTCTCATTGTCATGAAAAACCCTAAGTTATTAAAACATTAAATGCCATATTCTGCAGTCTTTGAAAGATATGAAGAATGTCTATCTAACTGAAATATATCTCTACATATCTAGAAAATCTAATAACATGACTACAAGCTTAACTATTATCAATAATTATCCATTAACAACCTATATTTCCTAATTATACATTACATTTTTAAATGAACTACACAATCACAATAGCTTAATCAAAATCAGAAATACATATACATATAACAAATTGACCTTAAAATCCATACCAATGCAAATTATTCATATCTATATCATATCCCCCTTTAAATGTAAAAGAACATTTATAAACAATATTTGGGAAAATGGGCGCAGTTTTTTCTCTCCAAACTGCTTTCTGCTGAATGGGGGCGCTGTTATTTAGGTCTTTTATGGTGTAACCTGTGTGCTAGGTTCCTCTCAGTTGGCAGTTGAGTGAAGTAATTTTTTGAAGATGTTCACAGCAACCTTTCAGGAGGGCGTGGTCTATCATACCATATTGGGATAGAAGCAATCCACAGAGACTCATCCTCTGTGAAAACAAAAGAAGAAACTCTTTTCCAAAGCATCATGTTTTTAGATCCAAATCCTGAAGTCATACCATTAAAATGTCCATTTTGGTCTAGACTGGCAGCCCATATAATGAAATGTCTCTCTGTATTTAGCTCCTTTACAGTCAAAAATTTCAAAGAAAACACAATAAAATACATAATCCAGACTCTCTGTGAATTTTCCATTTTTACGTGGCTTATTTTCACTCTATCACTTTACTTTATTTTGTCTCTTTAAAGACTTTACCCCTTTTTTAAGGCATTAACTTTATTCTCTATATTTTTTTTTTCTCTTTTAAGCCTACGTGAGCCATTTAAAGGCCTTCTATGTCTGAATCTTTTCTATTGTGAATCTGTAATTTTTTACTATCCAGGAGCATTTTTTAAAAGGTTAACCACTTCTTAAAATAATACGGTACTGCCTGTTTACAGCCAAGTCTAAACCTTAACTGCGCTGTTATTATGGTAATTGCGATAGTTCCTGTCTGAGCTCAGCACAATTCAGCATGGCGGAGCAGAGCCAAAGCCGCTCCTGCCTCAGTCATTTGGTGCCCCTGAGCCGCACACAGTTACAGGCACACAGCAGTCCACATTGGAGCCGCACTCAGCAGTTTAATTCCGAGACTGAGCATGCAGCACAGAAACTCTTTTAATCCAAGTTACAGCCAAATCAGATGCGCAGAGCACTGCGCAGACTGAAAACACCTCTCTCTCTATGGCGGCAGCGGGCAAGGTTTTTAAGTGGATTTAGTGACCACGTTGGAGCGCCAATCTGTAGTGTGAAGCGGCGGGGCTGTGTCCCGCCACCCGGCCACCGGCTAGCTTTACCCAAAATAATTACACGGAAACTATATTCTTTTAAACACTGCCTGGCCCATAGTTTTAGCCTCTTATTGGCTAATTCTCATATCTTCCTTAACCCATATTTAGTCTGTGTAGCACCACGAGGTGTGGCTTACCAGGAGAGATCTTAACCTGCGTCCATCTTGGAGAGGAGAAGCATGGAGACTCCTATGGCGACTACCTGAAGCGTCTCCCCAACTCTACTTCCTTGTTCCCACAATTCTGTTCTGTCTACTCCACCTACCTAACTCTCTGTCTCTTAAAGGGCCAAGGCAGTTTTCTTTATTAATTAACCAATGAAAGAAACATAGACAGATAACTCTCCTCCATCACACCACCTCCTGTGACACAGGACAGATTTGCTGCTAATGAGATGTGCACTCCACTTGATGGCTTCTTGACCCAAGTGACTTTGTTGGTCCTCCATGTTGTCTTTATTTGGGTAGGAGTTCTTCGATCATAATTGTAAACAGCTGCCTCTTTTGGAAAAATCTTAGGACACTCACTGCTTATAGACCCACCCAAGTCAATAGAATGCACAAAAAGTGCATGCAAAGGTGGTGTAACTTGCCTGGTTTTGTTTTGTTTTGTTTAAGGAACAAGAACAAATCATTCAGCATTTGAGCGGCCAACACCTAGGAGAACCATTTCCAGCGCCACAGTTCTGTCTCCCAGTGCCTCGTTATAGATGCCCTGGTGCTGCCCTGGGATAAGCATGATGACAGGTATGACCGCGGAGTCTGCCCTCCTACTGATTGGGGTTTGCACTGCGAGCCGCCCATCACCGAAGGACAGAGTGAAGATTAACAAGGCACTCTCGGAAAATTGATCTCCGTGTCTGAAGTGACAGCCAAAGAGGAGAGAGGGAAAGCTGGCAGAGCTTGCCACAAAGGAAACCTTCAAAACTCAAGTCCTCCCTAAGTCTAGGACCTGAGCTAGTTAAACATTGAATACTCTGGACGGAGAGCTGCACCCGAGTGGTAATCTCCAAGCCCATGATGTTTCCATTGCTCTGATGGTGACACCGCAATGCACCCCTCATGCCCACTGTCACAACCATTTTTCATTTCTTTCTGTTTCTTCCTTATTAGATGTCCCAAGATGATTTCGTTTTTACAATTTTATTGTTATTTAGTATTAAATTGCTTGGATCAATAATTTGACCACATCCTTGCAAATGTCCTAGCTGCTTCCATCCCTGCTGGCTTCATTGAAGCCCCCTGTAAATGTTACAATATAGATGACACCTGAGGACATACTACTAAGACGAAGAAGCCAGCACTGGACAGGTGCTGTCTGACTCCACTCGCATGAGGTGTCCGCAAAAGCCAATTCACAGATGTCGAGGGCACAATGGGTTACCAGGAGAGGAGGGGACGGGATCTATAAAATATCAGTAATGCAAAAGGTTCACAGCATTGTGCCTGTAATTAGCAATATGGCTCCATATATTTAAAAACCTGTCAAGGGTAGATTTCGTGTCAATCATTCTTACCACAAAAATTTGTTTTAGAAAATAAGAGTCCCCAGGCACAACGCTATAATTATTACAGCCACATGCTGTCCCTTTCCTCCTGCAACAGTGCAACTGTCTGGATTCCCACTTACAGTGGCCCTTCCCCCGGTCTTGGTCCCATCGCTTCCAGCCAGCCTCTTTTTTATTGTTTTTCAGACCATCAGTGTCTCTGTTGCTTCTCTGCCGCCAGTGTGCAGGTGTGCTGCTATGGTATGCCTGTGGTCTGAGTGTGTCCCCTGAAGGTTCGGGTGCTAGAACATTTGTATGGTAGTGCTGAGCCAGTGGGACCTCTGAGAAGCAGAGCACAGTAGGATGTGGTTACATCACTGGGGACTTACTTTCGGAAGGTAATATACAGTCCCTTCAGGACCCCAATTAAGACCTGTAAAAGTAAATTGTTTAAAAGTATATATATATATTATATTTATATATATTAATATATAATATTATATATATTAAAATAATATATATATTAAAAGTATATATTGTTAATTACATATATATACTTTTAAACAATTTACAAAGTAACATATATATATGTGTGTGTGTGTGTGTATGTGTGTGTGTGTGTGTGTGTGTTACTTTTTAAAGGAATAAGCATGAAGCCTGGCCCCAAAATCCTTAGTGTCAATTTAGCCATGTAATCTCTTCCACGTAGGCTCCTGACATCGTGACACCATCCGCTGTATGGTTCTCACCACCAGAGGCCAAACTGATGAAGCCAGCCAGCCTCCGGCTGTGCAACAGTGAACTAAATGAACTTCTGTCCTTTGTGCTGTACCAGCCTTGGTTATTTTTATAGCAGAAGAAAACAGACTCAAGCATTTCCCTCCTGGCATCCGTTCTGTAAAACATGAGCAAACCCTCCCTTGGCCCCACATTCTCCAGCTAGGACCCTGGGGCCCTGTACTTTTCACAGCAGACATTTGAGCAGGTCTTCTGTTCTGGTCTTCGCTTTCTCAGCGCACAAGTTTGGATTCTCTACACTGATGTAAGTACAGTCTGGTTTAAGCTGGTTTAAGCTCCAGTCGTGGTATATATTCTTTCCACATTCCCTGCTCTGGAAGACAAAAACTGAGTCTTTTGCTTTGTGCGCTTTGTAAGCCCCAGGTCTTTGTTAACCCACTTGGCAGTGTTTAGCCCATCGTCTCTTGATATTCTCGTCTAGAATTTTTAAGCATTGCAAGGCAACTCACCCGGCTCTCATCCCGACACCTGCTCTCCACCATGACAACGTTTTCCGTCATCACTTGCAGTTTAAATCCGGTTCTGCTTTATGGGAACTGATGGATTGCACAAATATATTTTTCAGGAAAAATATGTAGGCAGAACATTCTCTAAAATCTTAGATGAGTGCTCAGCCATTGCCTTCACACAGAAACCTGAATAAGCGTGAGGTTGGTGCAATCATTTCCTTTGTTCCTGGCGAGTTTTGTAGAATTTCAGATCTCCGCAGAGGTGACCTCATCCTGCTTTTTGATTAGATTAGTCAAGGGTGGCACTCACTCCTCTGGGATTTTTCTCAACACTCCACAAGGGACTCTGGGGTGAGGACAGTGTTGAGGCATTGTCATAAGCAGGATTCTGATTTTTCTGATGTTCTGGGTGACCAAAAGACTAAGAACAGCCTGGAGCGGGATCCTTTCAGAAGGCTTCTCTTCTTGTCTGGCTTGCTTGGGTTTAAGTCTAAACCATATCACTTAGTGTTGCATTTGTATGAAGCAGATGAAGAACAAAACGGTTTACTTCTTATCTTAGTTACTGTTCCACTTCTGTGAAGAAACACGAGGATCAAGGCAGCTTATTAAAAAAGTTTATTTAGGGCTCACAGTTTCAGAGGATTAGAGTCCATGATTATTGTGGCAGGAATACAGTAGCAACAGGTAAGCAGACATGATACTAGACAAAATAGTAGCTAAGAGCTTACATCTTGATCCACAAGCTTGCAGCAGAGAGCCAACTGGGAGTGGTATGTGATTTTGAAACCTCAAAGTCCATCCCCAGTCCATCCACACCTCCTCCAACAAGGCCACACCCCCCACTCCTTCCCAAACAGTTCCACCAAGTAGGGACCGAGCATTCAAACATATGAGCATATGGGAGCTGTTCTCATTCAAACCAGCACACTTCTGTTTTATTCTATTGTAGAGACTGATCATGTTTAGTATCCATAAGAGAAGAAAGAAATAATAATTCTTGTGCTACACAAATTTCAACCAGACGTATCTAATCAAAGCTCTCTTACTCTTGTCTGGAGCACAATAGTTGTGTTGTTTTGTTTTTGTTTTTGAGACAGGTCTCACTCCATAGCATACGCTGGCCTCAAATCTACTGCCTCCTAAGTGTTGGGATTATAGGCATGAAACACCATACCCAATTTCAATCTTTATCTCCAAACTGATTTTGTAAATAAGGAGTTTTCTTCTTTTACATCTTATATCCCAAATTCATTCTATTTTATTCAATCAAGCATTACTCTGTCCAATGCACCATTCACTGGCAAAGTCTTTGTGGAGGCTCCCCTGTGTGTCTTACTTCTCTCCATTTTCAATGGTCTGTATTCCAGGATGGCCTCCTTGGTGTTAACCCCTACTTGGTGCTTTTCAGAACTCTTTAAAGGAACAACAATGGGAGTCTGGGTTTTCCACACTTTGGACCAAGGAGGAAAGTTCAATGGAGAGGGGACCCACCAGCTTTCCAACTGGAATCCTTTGGATTGTCTCCTGTAGCATTTCCCTGTTGTGTCTTGTTTACCTGACTTCTCTGCTGTGAACTTGTTGTGTTCTGCCTGTAATGTAAGTCTTCATCTGACAGTGGGACAATGGTTTGTCTGTCAATTGTATTTTAATAAAACGCTGATTGGCCAGTAGCCAAGCAGGAAGTACAAATGGGACTACCAGACAGGAAGTAGCGGTGGGTGAATGAGAACAGGAGAATTCTGGGAAGAAGGAAGTCCTAGTCTGCAGTTCTGACCCAGCCACAGAAGAAGCAAGATATGTGCCTTGCTGAATAAGGTACTGAGCCACGTGGCTAACATAGACAAGAATAATGGGCTAATATAAGTTGTAAGAATTAATAAGTAGTCTGAACTACTAGGCCAATCAGTTTATAACTAATGTAGACCTCTGTGTGATTTCTTTGGGACTTAACGACTGCGGGAACCAGGCAGGACAGAAAACCTCAGACAACAGTGATGTCAACATCTCAATAAGCCTCTTTCTAAAATATCTGTATATCAAATAATAACCACCAAAGAAATGTGCTCTAATTTTTCTTCTAATTTTTACAGTGAATCTGATTTTTGTTTGTTTCCCTCCCCTTGTCTTTAGAGCATCACTTACCTCTTTTAGTCCTATAAGGATATTTTTCAGTTATTTACTTACTTATCCTTACCCAGGACTCTTCCTGGTACAAATCAGAGGATACAGTATTAGCTGCACACATCACAGCCTGTTTATTTTACCTTCTAGAATCAGGAGACTTGTCTATCAAATATCAAAACAAAACAAGTAAGTACCACAGCTCTAAGCCTGAGTCTTCAGAGGAAGGTCAGCCTGGGTCCTTTACCAAAGCCAGCGACTCTTATTTATTGTCCTCTAGTCACAAGGAGAAAATGAAGCCCAAAGAAACTTGAGCCAGCTGTGGATCAGTACTCTTTGGAGGCAGAGGTGGGGAAAGGAAGAGCTTTATTTCTATGCATCTCCACTCCTCAGAGTTGTCCACTCTCCTCCTTAGCCATATGACACGTGGAAAATTCTGCTTAAGCCAAAGGCTGCCGACACTCGAGTGTAGATGGCGCACCCTGGTGTGTTTCTTGTTTGTTTTTGTTTTCTGAAGTCTGTTCTTGCATGTGTTGTAGCTGTAGTTTGGACCACCTATTCACGAGTGGCCATCTACTGAACTAGACAGTAGCCTCTAAGTTTCTGCAGGGTGGTCTTCTCTAAGAAGTCTCTCTTGTTCAGACAGAACCATCTCTTCTGTATCTCTCCATGTAAACACCTCTACTTGACTTGTTAGTTTTAACACCTGTCTTGGCTGCTAGACTGTCAGTTGAAGTTCAGAGACAGGTTTCCAGCCAGGTGCCTCCTCAACACTAGATTGGTGCATTAAACTAAAGGGCTGTGGAACAGAGATACATTGTAGCTCCTACAGAAACAGTTTTTGCTCACAAGGAAGCTGTGGTCTGACTCCTTGGTTTCTAAAGCTTTCATGGGAAAGATCCAGGTAGGATAAGGATAAGGTAAGGAGTCTCCTTTAATAATTATGCATTGGTAAACTATCAGGTATGTCACAGACAGCATGGCCAGAGTTCCTTTACCCAGTCCCACCATCAAAGGAAGCAGTAAGAATTCCCCATGGACAAGGGAATCAATCTATAGCCAATTATTGATACTAATTCTTAGAGCAATTGCAAATTAAATCATGAGCAGCTTTTAAGAGAAGACTGTGCTGAGCATACACATTCCTAAAAACAGAACCAACCATTCTGTGACTCAAATAATTCACGTGTGCTCATAGGTTCTTAACAAGTATTTGGGAGAAAATCCAGTCAGAAAGAGTCAGATTACAATGAATGTGCTGTAATTCAAATAAGAAGGCTAGTATAAGGAAAAGCCAAGAAGCATAGAGAACTGCCTTCATTAAATGACCATTTGAAACCTTTTAGCACTACCTCAAGAACTGTGTGAAACCAGAACCAAAAAATATGGCTACTCTTGTCATCTACAATTAAAAACACTCCATCCTAAATGCCCTTGGCAGGAGTTCTTAGCTATCTAGTTATTGTTTCTTCTATTGTTTCATTTCTGCTGCTGTAGTAAAGTATCTTGACAAAAAGCATCTTCAAGTAGAAAGGACTTTATTCCACTGTAGGATTCCAGGTTATAATCCACTGCAGCAAGGGAGTCAAGGCAGGAGCTGGCTAGTCAGATCAGAGCCACAGTCAAGAACAATAACTTGCTGGCTGCTCAATTCCTCATGTTCAGCTCAATTCCTCCATTCTCAGAAAAGTCTGCTCCCCCTGCCTAGGGAATGAAGTCACCCACAACGGGCTGTGTCTTCCCACATCAATTAACTTTTAAGACAATCCCTCTACAGACATGCCCAGAGGCCAATCCACTGTAGATAATCCTTCCTTAAGAACATTTTCCCAGGTGAGTCTGGATCACGTCAGTTAGGCAATTAAAACTAACCACTACAATTTCCAACCAAAAAAGTGCAGATAGGTTATAGAACCTTTACTGCTGGTCATCAGAATTTTCTTAACAAAGACTCGCAGTCTATCTCAAAAAGACAAGCTTTTACTTTGTGTGTGAGATCAAATTCATACACATCAAAAACTATTTTGTATGTTATTATGCTATTAATTTTGAGAGCTTATGAATTTGTGGTACAAAGTTGGAAAAAAGCTTTTCATTCGTCCATACTGAACAAAGAGCAGGAAATGCTTTTTGATCTTTACTTGTATGTCTTATTTGACAAGATACCTAAGCACCTCTCGGCCCTGTCAAGAGGACACATAAAATTAACCATCACAGAACTTGTCAGCCGAGTTCAGGAAATTCTGATAGTGCAAGCTCCATCCCCTTCTCTAATTGGCGATCCCAGTGAAGAGATACCAGGGAGGGGAGGAGAGCACTTGCTGAGCAGAGATGGGGACCGGAGTTCAGATCCCTGTACACACTTAACAAGCCAGACTTCTCACAATGCCTTGCCTCTAACTCCAGTGCATCCAACAATCTCTTTGTGTGTGTGCTCAGGCACACACAGACAGACACATGCATGCACAGACACACAAACACACCCATACACACAAATGAATAAATAAATTAAATGTTTTCAAAAAAGGTACCAGTGACACCCATATGCACAAATGAATAAATAAATATAATGTTTTCAAAAAAAAGCTACTCTTTCCATCTCCCTCTGACAACTTTGCCCCTCAGGTTGATTAAAACCCACAGTGAAGGGATGGCTTGTATAGCTGTCAAGTTCTCTCATGCTGGCTCCTGTAAACTTTTTGACATTATTCTTTTTAAAATTTTTGTCATCGTCCCCTCTTTCTGTCTTAAGACTTCAAGGGTGAAGGGGCCACTAATTTGCTTTCCATCTATTTAAAAACTTGCTCTTTTCTCCATGGCCTACTTTAAATGCAGCTATGCTTTCTAAAACTACAGTGGGAATAAACACACATCTGGACACCGAAGTGACGACCCAAGTACAGTCAGAGATGCTGGCCTAAGGGTTGCAGCTTTCTGCATTAAAATAAAACTAATACCCAAACTATCTCTTTGGCTTCAGGCACTGAGTACATTCCCATTTCCCTTCAGAACATTTTTTAAAGACCTTAGAAGAGCTAAAGTGATACAATTAAAATTCATCTATTTAATATTCTTATCAAAAGTCTTAATCTGAATCTATCAGTCAAGCCTCCAGGCTTAACTTCTCATTTTCGGGAAATAAAAGGGGCTGAGGGAACAAGCTAAATGTTCCAGGAGGAAATAGCCAGATCCAAAATCTATAGGGTAATCAAGTTAGATTCTTCAAAGAGTGGAGAGGATCATCTGAAAAATTAATGAGAAATAACAACCAAATGCAGTGCCTGATGTTAGCCTGGGATCCAAATTAGGGAAAAAAAAATGGAGGCAGTAGAGAGAGAGAAATGGAGGATTTTGTGGGGGGGGGGGATAAACAGTGACTACAGTAGCTCCAGGCTCCTTTACAATTTCATTTTGAAACAACAGTGGAATGTTTGAGCCTAAACTATAGTTTAATAATTTTACAAAATTACAGTTTACTTATTAAAGATAATAATGTTACATTAGCCTCGTTCTCAGGAGAAATACATGGAAGCATTTAGGGGAAGGTGTTACAGAGGCTGAAAATGACACTCAAAACTTACAAAACACAGCATGGGAAGACAAAGCAAACGTGGGGACCTGTTGGTAATCAGTTGATGGCTTCTCAGACAGGGGATAAGGACATTCATGATACAATCATTTTTAAGTTTCTATATGCTGAAATTTTTCATAATAAAAGATTCAGAAAATATCGGGGGATCCAGTATTTTTGTCTGAATGCGCTGATCACCTGCACAATACATGGAAACAGAGGCTGGCTGAGTGGTGAGCAGTGACAGGCCAGATGTGGCACCCCAAGCCTCACACTCCCAACTCCCACGGACTCCCCCACGGCATGGTGCCTCGCCCCCACTTCCCAGCTTTGATGGGATCCTGCCCTCTGTACCATGAGCTGTTTCTACATCTGTCTGGCCCTCTTCTGAGTGGAGACATTCTCCTTCATCTTTGGTTTTTTCATGGCTTTGCTTATGGTCAGAGGTATTCAGTAAGTCATTGTGAGATGAGTCAGTGGTGTGTCTCTTTTCTTTAAATATCTGTAAATGCCAACTTGGAACAAGAACAGTGGCTCATTATGACTTGGTGATACAATTTAGCCCATTCCTAAACCATTCAAAAATGAAATTTATGAGGAGCATCCCCATTTCACAGCAGTCCAGCGTTCTGCTCAGACTGTTGCCATCGCCACACTGGCCTCCACGAGCACCTGGGGAACAGAGAGAACAGAAGACGGAACCACTGGGAAACCGCAGCATGCCTGCATTTCCTCCCGGCTTTCTGAACTGAAATGAATTGTTGTTATGCCCACAAACTGACCTCAGAGCAGTCTTCCCAAGCAGCGTCTCAGTGTGAATCATGCATTTCTCATCCCCTTAGTCAGTGAGGCCTGAAAATGAATTTCTCCTCATTTTCCCTGGTGATTCTGGTGTCAGTCATCTCAGTGATCCAGAGCCTCACTCAGCCACGACCAGGCATACACCAACATGCACACTACAGAGTTTGCCTCTGGCTTGATGTTGCTCATATCTCCTCCATATCCCCATGTTCCCTTCATGCCTTTAATCTAATAGGTTAACATCGCCTTTCTGTATGCTCTCCAGCTGTGGGACTTGGCCACATCTGGGTGACTTTTCTCATGCCTCTGTTTCTTCTAAAACTGCAGAGCTCACTCCAGCCTTCGTGGGTCCTTAAAGCAAGGCATATCTCGATCGCCATTTCTTCATCCCAAGGGAAGAAAAACATCTACGTAAAAGACCATCAATAACCGTATCAAAACTCCAATCCAATGCACCAGGCTACAAGCAATCTAAGGTAGCAATTTTCTATGAGACTGGAGAGGCCCCTCCCAGTAAAACACAGTGCCAATTTCATTTTTTTTCATGACACAGGTAAGTAAAGGTGACCTTGTCGTTAAAAAAAAAATAAAGTAACTCAGGTGAGCTAAGGCTTCAACGTTGTATCTCCAGTCTCCATCTCAGAAGCAATCAATAGCAAAAGTATTTCATATGCAGTTTACAGTATCTTCTATATACAGCAAGATAAACAGGCTGAGGGGGAGAGGCCACCAGGAGAGGAAACCTCAGCAGCACGGTGTGCCATGGCAATAGCCGTGGCCTCTGGAGATTGTCCAGTCACCAGAGTCTCAGCCTCAACCCCGACTGCAACTGGAGGAGCAACCAATGGAGCAATAGCCATGCCTGTACCAGGAGGAGCAACTATCTGAGCCTTGCGTCCGTAAGCACCTGGAGGAAAAATTACCCGAGGCTCCTCCAGGCTTACACCTGAAGGAGCATTCAGCGGAGTCACAGTCCCCAGCTACACCAATTGGAGGGAAAGGCACACCCCTGAAACATAGACCCTACCTGTTCCCACTGGAGAAAGAGAAGGTAGACAGCAGGGTAAGAATATGTTCAACAACATAAAGAGTGGTTCTACAACAGCAAGACCTGAGCATCCTAACACAGATGAAGCAGAAGAAAACAACCTTAAAAATAACTTTATGAAAATGATTAATGTCCTTAAAGAGGAAATGAAAAATTCCCTTAAAGAAGGCAAACAAAAAATGGAAGAAAGCAACAAACCCCTTAAAGAAAACCAAAAAAAGCTGGGCAGTGGTGATGCAGGTCTTTAAACCCAGCACTTGGGAGGCAGAGGCAGGTGTATCTCTGTGAGTTTGAGGCCAGCCTGGTCTACAAGAGCTAGTTCCAGGACAGGCTCTAGAAACTACAGGGAAACCCTGTCTCAGAAAACAAAACAGCAAAAGAAAGAAAGGAAGGAAGGAAGGAAGGAAGGAAGGAAGGAAGGAAGGAAGGAAAAAGAAAACTTAAAAAAAGAAAAAAACAAGCAAAAGGCAATGAAACAGGTGAAAGCAATGGTTCAGGACTTGAAAACTGAAATAGAGGCAATAAAGAAAACAAACCAAGGGAAATCCGAAATGGAAAATATGCGTAAATGATCAGGAGCTACAAATGCAAGTATAAACAGCAGAAAACAAGAGATGGAAGAGAGACTCTCAGGAGCTGAAGATACAATAGAGGAAATAGACTCATCAGTCAAAGAAAATGTTAAATCCTACAAATTATTAACACAAAATATCTAGGAAATCTGGGACACCATGAAAAAACCGAACCTAAGATTAATAGGAACTGAAGAAGAAGTCCGGCTCAAAGGCACAGAAAATATAGTGACCAAAATCATAGAAGAAAACATTCCTAACCTAAAGAAGGACATGCTTATGAAAATTAAGAAGTTTACAGAACATCAAATAGACTGGACCAAAAAAGCAAACAACAACAGCAAAAAACCAGTTCCCTCACCATATAATAAGCAAAATACTATGCATACATAATAAAAAATGAATATTAAGAACTTTAAAAGAAAAAGGCCAAGTAACATATAAAGGAAGACCTATCAGAATTACACCAACTTCTCAATGGAAACAATGAAAGCCAGAAGGTCCTGGTCAGGCATTATGCAGACTTTAAGAGACTATGGTGCTAGCCCAGACTACTATATCCAGCAAAGCTTTCAATTAATATAGATGGGGAAAACAAGATATTCCATGACAAAACCAGATTTAATCAATACCTATCCACAAATCTAGCCCTACAAAAAGCACTAGAAGAAAAACTCCAACCAAAGGAAGTTAGCTATACCCATAAAAACACAAAATTGATAATCCCACACCAACAAAACTCAAAAAAGAGAAACACACAGAATGCCACCACCATCAACAGAAAACAAAAAGGACAGGAAATAATAGTGATAATAATAATAGCAATAACTGATCATTAATATCCCTTAATATCAATGAACTCAAATCGCCTATAAAAAGACACAGACTAATAGAGTGAGTGGATATGAAAACAGAATTGATACTTCTGCTGCATACAAGAAACACACTTCAACTACAAAGACAGATATTACTTCAGACTAAAGGGTTAGGAAAAGATTTTTCAATCAAATGGACCTAAGAAACAAGCTGGTGTAGCTCTCCTAATATCTAACAAAATAGACTTCAAACTAAAATTGGTCAAAAGATATGAAGAAGGTCATATAATATTAGTTGCAAGAAAAATCCATCAAGACAAAATCTCAATACTGAACATCTATGTCCCAAATCCAAGGAGACCTTCATTTATAAAAGAAACATTACTAAGCTTAAATCACACATCAAGTCCCACACACTAACATTGGGAGACTGCAATACCATAATCTCACCACTGGACAGGTTTGCCAGACAGAAACTTAACAGAGAAATCAGGGAACTAACAGATGTCATGACTCAAATGGACTAAACATACATATATAGAACATTTTACCCTAACATAAAATAACATACCTTCTTCTCAGTGCCTCATGAAACCTTCTCTAAAACTGAACACATACTTGGTAACAAAGCAAATCTCAACAGATACAAAAAAAATGAATACCCCCCCATGTCTTATCAGATCATCATGGCTTAAATTTAGAATTCAACAACACTAATTTCAGAAACCCCACAAACCCATGGAAACTGAACAATGCTCAAATGAATCACCATTGGGTCAAGGAAAAAAAATAAAGAAATTAAGGACTTCCTAAAATTCAATGAAAATGACCACAAAATATACCCAGATTTTTGGGACACAATGAAAATAGTGCTAAGAAGAAAGTTCATGCACTAAATGCCTATATAAAGAAGCTGGAAAAATCCCATACTATCGAATTAACAGAATACCTGGGAACTCTAGAACAAAAAGAAGCAAACACCCAGGAGGACATGACTACAAGAAATAATCAGATTGAGAGCTGAGATTCAACAAAAATAGGAACAAAGAAAACAATACAAAGAATCAACAATACAAAAGTTGGTTCTTTGAGAAAGTCAACAATATAGATAAACTTTTATCCAAACTAACCAAAGGGCAGAGAGAGTATATACAAATTAA
The DNA here is from genome assembly GCF_903992535.2 of Arvicola amphibius. NCBI lineage: Eukaryota > Metazoa > Chordata > Mammalia > Rodentia > Cricetidae > Arvicola > Arvicola amphibius. The sequence goes on from NC_052048.2 coordinate 142,786,640, forward strand.
CAAAATCAGAAATGAAAAGGGGGACATAACAGCAGACATAAAGGAAATCCAGAGAATCATCAAGTCATACTTTAAAAACCAGTATTCCACAAAATTAAAAGAACTGGAAAATTTTTCTGGATAAGTACCACATACCAAAATTAAATCAAGATCAGATAAACTGATTAAACAGACCTTTAACTGCTAAGGAAACAGAAACAGTCATCAAAAGTCTCCCAACCAAAAATAGCCCAGGAACAATTGGTTTCAGCACAGATTTCTACAAGAACTTGAAAGAACTAATACCAATACTCCTCAAATTGTTTCACACAATAGAAACAGAAGAAATATTGGCAAACTCTTTTTACGAGGCAACAGCTACCCTGATACCCAAACCATAACAAAGACACAAGTAAGAAAGATAATTACAGACCAGTCTCACTCACGAACATTGATGAAAAAATACTCGATAAAATACTGGCAAACTGTATCCAAGAACACATTAAAAAAATCATCCACCGTGACCAAGCAGGCTTCATCCCAAAGATGCAGGGATGGTATAACATATAAAAATTCATCAATGCAATCCAACATACAAATAAACTGAAAGGAAAAAAAAACACATGATCATCTTATTAGATGCTAGAAAAGCCTTCGACAAAATTCAACACCCCTTCATGATAATGAACTTGGAGAGAGCAGAGATACAAGGAACATACCTAAACACAATAGAGGCAATATATAGCAAGCCAACAGCCAATATCAAACTAAATGGAGAGAAACTCAAAGCGATCCTACTGAAATCAGGAACAAGACAAAATTGTCCACTCTCTCCATATCTATTCAATATAGTACTTGAAGTTCTAGCTAGAGCAATAAGACAACAAAAGGAGATCAAGGGGATACAAATTGGAGGGGGGGAAATGTCGAACATACACTATTTGCTGGTGATATGATAGTATACCTAAATGACCCCAAAAATTCTATCAGGGAAATCCTACAACTGATAAACACCTTCAGTAATGTAGCAGGATACAGTAATGTAGCAGGATACACGATTAACTCAAAAAAAAATCAGTAGCCCTCCTTTACACAGATAATAAATGGGCTAAAAAACTAATAGAGAAATATCACCCTTTACATTAGTCATAAATAACATAAAATATCTTGGGATAACTCTAACAAAACAAATGGAAGACCTGTATGACAAGAATTTTAAATCTTGAAGAAAGAAATTGAAGAAGACATCAGAAAATGGATATGTAGATTAACAAAGTAAAATGGCAATCTTACCAATCTAAGGAAAAGTAATCTACAGATTCAATGCAATATACATCAAAATCCCAACAAAATTCTTCAAAGAACTCAAAAGAATAATACTCAACTACATATGTAAAAACAAAAAAACCCAGGATAGCCAAAACAATTCTGAGCAATAAAGGAACTTCTGGAGGCATCACTACCCCTGACTTCAAGTTCTACTACAGAGTTACAATACTGAAAACAGCCTAGTATTGATGTAAAAACAAACAGAAGGAACAATAGAATCCAATCAAAGACCAGGAAATCAATCAACACATCTATGAACACTTGATTTTTTGACCAAGAAACTAAAATTATAAAATGGAAAAAAGAAAGCATCATCAACAAATGGTGTTGGCATAACTGGATATCAACATGTAGAAGAATGAAAATAGATCCATATCTATCACCATGCACAAAGTCCAAATGATCAAAGACCTCAACATAAAACCAACCTCCCTGAACATCATAGAAGAGAAAGTGGAAAGTACCCTTGAACACACTGGAACAGAAGAACACTTCCTAAATATAACCCCAGTAGCACAGACACTGAAAAAAACAATAAATGGGACCTTCTGGAACTGAAAAACTTCTGTAAAGCAAAGGACATGTCAACAAGACAAAATGGCAGCCTACAAAATGGAAAAAGATCTTCTCCAACTCCACATCAGACAGAGGTCTGATTTCCAAAACATACAAAGACCTCAAGAAATTGGTCATCAAAAGAACAAATAATCCAATATAAAAATGGGGTACAGATTTAAACAGAGAACTCTCAACAGAGGAATCTAAAATGGCTGAAAGACACTTAAGGAAACACTCAAGTCCTTTAGTCATCAGAGAAATGCAACTCACAACAACTCTGAGATACCATCTGACACCTGTCAGAACGGCCAAGATCAAAAACACTGATGACAATTAATGCTGGAGAAGATGTGGGGTAAGGGGAATGCTCCTCCATTGCTGGTGGGAGTGCAAACTTGTATAGCTGCTTTGAAAATTTTTATGAAAATCAGCATGGCAGTTTCTCAGAAAACAAGTTTTCTCAGGAAACAATCTACCTCAAGACCCAGCAATACTACTTTGGGGTATATACCCAAAGGATGCTCAACCATACCAAAAGGACATGTGCTCAACTATGTTCACAGCAGCATTATTTGTAATAGCCAGAAACTGTAAACAATCTAGATGCCCCTCAACTGAAGAATTGATAAGGAAAATGTGTTACATTTACACAACAGAGTACTACTCAGTGGTAAAAAAAAATAATGACATCTTGAGAATTTCAAGGAAATAAATGAATGGAACTAGAAAAAAAAAACATACTGAGGTAACCCAGTCCCAGAAAGACAAATATAATATGTACTCACTCATAGCAGATAATAAACATAAAGCAAAATATAACCAGCATACTATCCACAACCCCAGAGAACCTAGACAACAAACAGAACCCCAAGAGAGACATACATGGATCCACTTAGCAAGGAGAAAAAGAAAAGATCTCCTGAGTAAATTGGGAGTGAGGGGGTCAGTGGTATGTTGGAAGGAGAGAGGGGAGGATGGAAGGGGACTAGGAAAAAATGTATAGCCCTATAAAAACAATTTAAAAAAAGAAGCAATTGCTTTTTACACTGTAGGATTTTTGTACCTTGGGGTACATTTGCCAATGACTCGAGACCATTTTGGAACTGATAACTTTAGATGATACTAGAACTTGGTACGTAGAGGCAAGAGATAATATTACGTACGTATCCTAAGAGCACAGGACACCACACGTCCACACCCAAACTAGGAGTTATTTGCCCCAAATGCCAGGAGTCCCAAGATCGAGGAGCCCTGAGTTCAACTGCATGATTCCATCAATGAATGGTCAGTTTTGAAATTTAGAAAGGCAGTTTCTAGTGGCACAAGTGAATATATTTCTGGACATGTGGAAACACACCATTTTGTCTGTGGCTGTTTTACACCAATGCATTATAACAGTTCATTACTTGTTAGATGATTCCCTGTGTCAGAGGCCAGGGTTCTGTAGCTTTTCTAAGGCTCGCCCTTACTGAGAAGCCTTCCTGGGGCCCTCTGTCCACTCCCTTAGGGGGCGATGTTGGAGAATTCTGGTCCTTTGCTGGTGTGAATGCGAAGCAAAGAACATCTGGACCGATTCCCTTTTCCATGTGAGGTGTGGTTAGGGCCTTGTGCCAGGCAAAGGATGCTGGAAACTGAGGATGAGAGAAGAAAGGAGTCTGTGCTTGAGGACAGCAGGGAGTCCTCTGTCCCTGGCCCTCCTTCAGCAGGGATGGCCTCTAGGCCAGATCACTGCCTGTTACCGTGCCTGCCAAAGGCCACCTCTTGCCACAAACATTTACAACAGAGTACTATGGCCCCCGCACTCCACTTGCTGAGTTTCTAATTCTGATACTCTCCCAGGGTGCTCTCTCTCCAGGGATAATCTGCCTGCCAACCAGGCTTCCCCAAGGGCTGCTGTGATCTCTGGCACACCTCTGTGAACCCTATTCAAACATGGACAAATCAACGCTCTGCAAAACAAACCCCCCACATATTCTTAGCATCCAATATTGTTACAGTCAAAGACACGGAGTGAAATAAACCTTAGTTTTCCCACAAATGGCTTCAGGGTTTCAATTATCATGGAAAGTAGCTTGCCGACTAACCTGAGACAAAAAGACACCCCTCCCCACGTGTTTCGGGACCACAGCATATTGTCATCTGAGAGAGTAATTTATTTCCGCATAATTGACTCTATAAAGGACATCTTCGGTTTCTAATTCCCTAAATAACTTGTACCCACTGTTGCCAGCGCTGACCCCATGAGAGGGAGGAGAGCCATAATTAATTGACTCATTTATGATTAATGCATTCCTGCTTTCCTTTCCTGCCAGTCTCCGAAGAGAAAATTGCCTAGCCCTCTGACTCTGCTTCCAAGGAACTAATTCATTTGAAATAAATAAAGAAATCTGGTTGACAAGCAAGAAGTCAGTCGTCCAAAGAAACTCCTCCAGGCCACCCGCTCCTGTGTGCCCGTCCATCTCAGGAACTCATCTGAGGAAGAAGTGTGCACAGCTCCCAGCTGTAGACCCTTAGTGCACACCAGGAAAGCATTGTTTTTTAAGTCACGTCTTGTTTTGATTTTAGTGTCCCGGTTTTTAACCCTTTAGGTACCTAAGGAGGTACGTAAATAGACAGGAATTGAAGTGGGGGAACAAAGGAAAACTGGAAGAAAAAGACCCACAAGATCTGCTACTTCTTTAAAGCTCTGAAGTTATCCTGGATCCAATCTGCTTTCATGTGAACTATTCCAAGTGAGTGCTGGGCTCTGAACTCAGGTTCTCTCGATAGGAAATGCTTTGAATTTAACTGTTCCAGCCCCCACTCTGTTTTTAATGCAGGAAGACCACAATGGGACACGACTTACCAACATCTTCTTTTTGATCATTCATGGTGATTTGTGAATATCCTATTGTGCTTTTTGAAGTGATCTTGTTTGAATATAAATTCATGGCTGGCAGTGGCTTAATAACTTGGAACCCAAATAGTTCTTCCTACATCCAGTGTCATTCCGTAAAAGAGATGCATACACAAAGTACTTTCTCATTTCCCTTTGTGTCTCTTTATCAAGTCGCCCTGGGCCCCCACTCCTCTGTCTTACTGGAAGTGGAATCTGTGTATGAGGAACTGTGCTGTCCACACCTCCCAGAGATGATCCATGTCTGCCACTTGCCAGTTATAGTATTACAAAGAGCTAACCTCTTGGTGTCTTTAACAGGGCAATTCCAACAACGCTCTTAACATTTGCAATGCTACTCCTCACACCCCGCTCCATTCCTCTCCCAACTCTGCCCTTTTCCAGATCTCTGGTGGCTGTACTGAACTCCTTGCTCGTTTGACTTGTCATACATCCTGTGCCACTCCAGCATGACCACAGGATCCCAGACACAGAACACGAGGTCTTCTGTGTCCAAGTTATAATTAGAGAATCCCTTATAATACTGACAAACTCCTCTAAATTAAATTATGGTTCATGTCTCAATTCACAGCTACAAGAGTCAGCGAGGAAAACATCCATGGGGAGGTCACCTACAATCTCCTTCGAGAAGACTGTTAACACACAGAAATCCATGTCCACGAAACCTGTCAGTGACACAAATTAAATTCACTATTCATTCATCATAAAGTTTTTAATTCTGATTCAGTAATAAAAACTAAGCAGGTGTCTCTCAAGTCAAGGATAAAGGCAACCCAGCGTGAGCCCTACCTCAAAGCCGTGAGTTCTAAGCTGGAAGAACCACTCAGCTGGGCTGCAAGTGTCCTTTAGATCTCACCTTCGAGAAATCTCCAGTGTTCGTGGTCGCAAAGACCCAGGATCCTAGCAGATGCTCCAATTCACTGACAAGCCATTGCCATCTCTCCACAGCACAAAGTTACAAATCCTGTCTTTCCTAGGAGAACCGTCAAGGGAGCCTTAACAAATACAATTGTCCAATTTGTGAGAGAGTACGATTTAGTCTGGAGTAGCGCCAGGCATCCAGATTAGTTCAAAGCCTTTGCATGGTTCTCATGGTTACCAGGGTAGAGGCCTCCCTGGCTCCCAGGTACCATCAACGGTCAGGGATGTTGTTTGTCCTCTCTCCTTTGCCTCCCTGGGGGCCTCCTCTCAAGTTCCTTTTGACAGTTCTATGAAAGCCTTCCAAAGTTACCTTTTCAATCAATCAATCTGAGCTTTGGGACACAGCACTGACAGGATTCTGAACAAAGCCGTATTTTGCACAACTATTGATCACTGAATGGTTATTTAACACACACAATTTGCTGAAATAAAGGATTTTGAGATTACCTTATCTGGCTTTCAGTTGCTATGGGCACAGTTAGTCATGTGGTTTTATATGCCTCTGCTTAACTGTCTGTGAAGTTAATAGGTAGATGCTGGTTCAACTCTGAACTCAATATACAGCTTCTAAAGGAAAGAGCAATTGTCGACTCAAAGATTGCGAAAATCCAATTAAGTATCACTTTCCCCTGCTGCTAGATAGGCTTAGACCCTGGAAATAATGTTAATGACACCACATGAATATCCAGGACAGGCACCATGCCCCTTTTACTGAAATCACACCCCAGACAGCAATTAAAAAGAAAGCACAACAATTTTAATACAACTCTCTGGCTTTTGGCTGTCAAACAACAGTACCATGAAAGGCGGGCAGGGGATGATGAGGACCAGAGGATAACTTTCTTATTAAAGAAATATATACCATTATTCTGTTGTGTGTGTATGTGTGTTTTCCTCAAAGAAAAGGTATCCAAGGTCAGTAAAACAGATTACACGGAGGTTTTCCTCAAATATGTATTATCTTGGATTCAGTGCCCCGGTCTCTGTGCCCCTCAATGTGTTCTCCAATGTAATTAAGATATATGTGTGTCTCTGGGCTCTGGGGGCTGCTGACAGACAGCTCTGCTGCCAACAAAGTGTGAGTTGCCAAAGGCAGATGCTCAATGTTAGATGGTGCCCCAGGCAATGCTGAGCTCTGCCACTCCGCCACTACACCTGAGACCAGTGCAGACTACAAAGCAGGGTGTTAAATTAAACAGCTTCCAGACACACAAGAGCTGGCCGTTTGATTTAGACTGCTGCATCTTCTTTAAAACATGGGGAATGAAAGGGCTCTGTCAAGATGGGCAGCTTCGTCTGATTTTTACCCCTTGTTCCATGGAACCCTCCGCAGGGAGCTTCGTGCTCTGCACACTGAGGTAATTTGGGTGCTTTCTTTCTTGCTCCAAGCTCCTCATGCTGTGAGCCAAATGAAACAAGGCATGTGTGATGGGCTGAAAGCTGGTACCTGAGAATGTGGCTGTGTGGAGACAAAGCTTTTAGAGAAATGATTACATCACCATGAGGCCGTCCGTGTGGGGCTAACCAACCTGATGGGTGTTCTTAGAAGAGAAGGCAATGTGGATATCCAAGAGACCTAAAAGATTGATGGCATACGGAAAGAAGGCAGGATGAGGGTCACTTGGAAAGCAGCCACCAGCAAGCCAAGAGGAGAGGCCGTGGGAAAAACCAAAGCATTTGAACTTGCAGCCTCCAGAACCATGAGGAGCTACCAAGTCTGCGATATTGTTATGACATCCCTAGCAAACAACAGAGTGGCCTCAGTGTTAGTGTGAGTGAATGTTGTATTTATATGTAAAACTACCCTCCAACTATTGGTCCTCTGCATTAGAGATCTGCATGAACAGATTCAGTCCACTGTGCGTCAAAAATACTCACAAAAAAAACATGTGTGTCTAAGAAACATATACAGGGTTTTTTCCTTGTTATTACTCTGTGAGAGATTATAATCATTAATTACACAACACCTGTGTTTAGTGGGCACATGTCCTAAAGATGACTTAAGGTACATAAAAGTATGTGTGTATTTATATGCAATGACTCCACTTCCTGTAAGAGACTTGCACATGCATCAAATGTATCTCTTGGTATCTTCAGAGGCTCCTGGAACCAATCATCTATAGGGATGTTGGGGTGACTTACATATGCAAAGTCAGGCTGAGCTCAGGAGATACTGCCGAAGAGTAATGGAGTTGAGGAGAGCTGCCTTCCCTCAGTGACGCTGCTTGAGACACACCTGTTCATCATGTATAAGAAATCTCAGGCAGCCTAGGAATGTGATCCGGGGAGTCTGCCAGACCCTGAAGGACTCAGGCCTAATCAAAAGAGTGACATGAGTCACACAGAGCAGGGCAGCGCTGCATTTGGTCAGATACAAGGTTAAGAAGGTGCCCATCATCCTCCCCTCGCTAATGGTGAAGCTGGGATGTAGCTGAGAACTCTGTGGCGGTGAAGTGCTAACCGAAGCCCGCTGCTGTCCTGTACCCAGGAGCAGCTTTGTGGGTGTGGTGACTGCACTGGAAAGCCAGCGTTGTGGGCTGACTGCCTTGCCCAGGAGCATCTCCAGGGGACGGCGGGGAGGAACCTGCCCAGATCCCTGCCGCTCTCACTTTGGCAAACTGAAAGCTTCTCAGGAGACGCTGGTCACAGGAAGCAGCATCTGGCTTGAATTTGCTAATATTTATTACCAAGAAAATTCCCGGCGGGAATTTTCTTCTAGAAACGTATCTTCTAGAGACCAACCTCTGCCTCACAGTCAGAGAGGGATGGGGTGGGCAGGGGAGAATCTAACCTCTGCCTCACAGTCAGAGATGAGGTGGGCAGGGAGAATCTAAGGTTAGTTGGCAGCGTTTGATCTCCCAAATGGCACTTTGTTAAATTTGCATTAGAACTCCCACTGATAAGAAGCAAAGCCAAGAACTGATCAGGTTCCCAGCTGGACCAGCATCCCGCCTGCCTCTGTTTTTGCAGGATGCTGTGGGAAAGGACTATAGGCCAAGAACAGTGGTGCAGGCCTGTGCTGCTAGTACTTGGGAGACTGAGGCAGGAGAATCTCAAGTTCCCAGTGTGCCTGCGCTGCACAAGGAAACCAAGGTCAGACAACCAAAAGCAGGAGTATACTTAGAGATAATAATTTATTGGTCATAGTTCTGGAGGCTAAGAATCACAAAATGAAGACATTGGTGGATTCAGTATCTAGTAAGAATGCTTTCTGTGGGCTGGAGAGATGGCTCCGTGGTTAAGAGCACTGGATGAGCTTCCAGAGGTTCAACTCCTAATATCCACATGGTGGCTCACAACCATCTGTGTGTATACTCCCACCGGATCCCATGCTCTTCTTGTGTGTAGACATACATGCAGACAAAATACCTATATACATAAAATAAATACATCTTTAAAAAATGCTTCCTGCTCCATCAGCAAGCCTTCTTTGGGCCTCCTTGTGCCTCTCATAAGGACCTGCCATGTGACTTCTCAATTTAAACAACCAGGGCTAAACAGCTTCTATTGCCTAGAGTTTCCTCTTGCATTAAAAATATAAGCCAAACTAGCTTTTTTCAATAATTTTTCTCTCCTTTTCCCTTGGATTCTAAATATAACTTTAAAGATGATTGCTCTTGGGGTACTAATGGATCAGTGGGAAAGGCATTTGTTGCCAAGTCTGACAGCCTGAGTTTGAGTCCAAAGATGGAAAGAGATAATCAACTCCTACGAGTTACCTTCTGACCCCCACACATGTCATGGCGCACATGCTAATGTGTGCGTGCACACACACATATAAGTAAATAAATGTAATCTAAATATATACTAAAAATACCACTATTTTTTGTTTTGGTCTATGACCTTTTTTTACTTCTAAATTTTGGTTTTCAGGTTCTAAATTTCACAATACATCTACCCCTTAAATAAAAAGAAACTAAATCTTTGAATAAGCAAATAGGTCCGATGTGAACTTACATTAAAAGGCATCTTGGCTTGGGAGTTGGCTCAGTGGGGAAAGCACTTGCATGCAAGTTGAGGACCTGAGTTCAAGTCCCCAGAATACACATAACCGGATGGAACAGTATGAGACTGTCTCAAAGCAAGGGGAAAGTGAGGACCAAAACCTGAGGTTGATCAAATACTCACTATGGCACATACATGAATGCATGCAAGCACATACATACACATAGTACACACACTCAAAAAAATAGCTCTTCCAAGTGTCTGAAGCCACCTTGTACTACGCCTGTTTGGTGCACACACCCTGAACTGTGTGTGCGGATGCTGCAGATAGAAAGCTGAACTTGCTGTGTCCAAGGGGTAGTGGTTCTTCACTGTCAGCAGGTAGACACAGGGACTGTGTGTTACTGAGGGCTGCCCTGGCGGGTGATGTGGAGCTCTCGAGCTGTGTCCTCTCCCTGGTTTTAGGTTGCTGTAGCTGAGCAGTTCTGATCCTCTATACACTGCTTCGCACAGCCAGAAGCAATGGCGTCAGGGGACCATAGACTTAAACCTCTCAAACCGTGAGCCCAAATAGATCTTTCCTGTGTGGTTTTTGCTGTTGTCTGAGACAGGTGTTCTCCATTCTGGAACCAGCAGAGAGCCACCTGCTTCTGCCTCCCAAGTGCTGGGATTGAAGGCATGGATCACCATCTTTCCTTTCAAGTTGATCACCTCAGATGCTTTGTTATAGGAAATGGAAAGCTAACTAGCAGGGATGGGGGCACTTAATTTCTTTGTAAAACATTTGACAGGCTTGTAAATTTTCATTCAAGTTTCATTTGGTTGCTTGTGGGAGCCACAGTGTGACGCCTGATCCCTGCGTACTTGGTGGCTGTACCATTACTAACATAAGGTCTGCTGGCAAAGAGAGAAATTAAGACTGTCACGTGACAGCGTTCACTTCATCTGACGTATTCTTTTCTCTCTTAGCAAGAATCCCAGCAAATACTTCTCAAAATCACATGGCTTTTCTTAACAGATTTGTCTTCAATTTCTAAAATTCTGTCCTTGGCCTCCCAACATCCCATCATTCCACTCCAGACAGAAGTTGTATCAACAGCTGTAACATACCTTTTGGTTTTAAATTTACATATGTATAATTTTTAATTTCTTGAACTTTACTATGTAGTGCTGAGACACACAGAGGACTCCGTTCCCCCTTCGGGAAAATGGCAAGGAACTAAGCACTGTTAGCAATGTCAGAATGCTGATGTTCAGCCAGTGTTGTGGCCAACACCTGCAGTCCAGCATTAGGAAGCTGAGGAAAGAAGACCGTGAACATGGCGTCTCCCTGCACTGCATAGCAAGTTCCAGGCTAACATTTTGAATTAATAATTGAGAACATGAGAATTCTAGGAAGGAGGAAGCCCATTCCTCCGAGTCCTGCCCAGGCCACTGAAGAAGCAGGATGTGACCTGCCCTGCTGAAAAAGGTGCTGAGCCATGTGGCTAATATAGATAAAACTTGTGCAACCACTTTGGAAATCAGTGTGGCGGTTTCTCGGGAAATTTGGGATCAACGTACCCCAGGATCCAGTAATACCACTCTTGGGAATATACCCAAGGGATGCCCTATCATACTACAGAAGCATTTGTTCAACTATGTTCATAGCAGCATTATTTGAAATACCCAGAACCTGGAAACAACCTAGATGCCCCTCAATGGATGAATGGATAAAGAAAGTGTGGAATATATACGCATTAAAGTACTACTCAGCAGTAAAAGACAATAACATCTTGAATTTTGTATGCAAATGGATGGAAATAGAAAACACTATTCTGAGTGAGGTAATACCAGACCCAAAAAGATGAATATGGTATCTACTCACTCATTAGTGGATTCTAGCCATAGAATTGAGCCTATAATTTGTGATCCTAGAGAAGCTAAATAAGAAGGTGAACCCAAAGAAAAACATATAGTTATCCTCCTGGATATTGGAAGTAGACAAGATTGACAGGCAAAAGTTGGGAGCTTGGGGGTGGGGGTGGGGTAGGGGTAAGGGGAGATGGGGAGAGAAAAGTGAAGGGGAGGATGGGGAGAGCTGGGGGAATGGGACGGTTGGGATGGAGGAAGGGTGGATATGGGAACAGGGAAGTATATATCTTAATTAAGGGAGCCATTTTAGCGTTGACAAGAGACTTGACTCTAGAGGTGTTCCCAGGTGTCCATGGAGATGTCCCCAGCTAGTTCCTTGGGCAGCTGAGGAGAGGGAACCTAAAATGGCCCTATCCTATAGCCATACTGATGAATATCTTGCATATAACCATAGAACCTTCATCTGGCAATGGATGGAGATAGAGACAGAAACCCACATTGGAGCACTGAACTAAGCTCCAAAGGTCCAAATGAGGAGCAGAAGGAGGGAGAACATGAGAAAGGAAGTCAGGACCGCGAGGAGTGCACCCACCCACTGAGACTGGGGCTCACTGGGGCTGGTCTAATGAGAGCTCACCAAGGCCAGCTGGACTGGGACTAATGGAGCATGTGATCAAACTGGACTCTCTGAACGTGGCGGACAATGAGGGCTGACTGAGAAGCCAAGGACAATGGCACTGGGATTTGATCCTACTGCATGTACTAGCTTTGTGGGAGCCTAGTCTGTTTGGACGCTCACCATCCTAAACCTGGATGGAGGGGGGAGAACCGTGGACTTCCCACAGGGCAGGGAACCCTGACTGTTCTTCGGTCTAGAGGGGGGGGGGTGAAGGGGAGGGAAATGGGAGCAGGTAGAAATTTTTAATAAAAAAAGAAGAATGGGTTAATATAAGTGATAAGAGCTAATACGAAGCCTGAGCTAATGGGCCAATCAGTTTATAACTTATATAGATTCTCTGTGTGGTTTCTTTGGGGCTTGCTGGCTGTGGAAACTGGGCAGGACAGAAACCCCAATGAGCAGGGCCTTCTGCTACAAATAATAGTTCTTTACTTTTAAATTTCTTGAAGAAATGTTTTATATTATGGGTGTGTGGCTGTTTTACCTGAGTGTGTGTATGTGCACTGGATGTGTGCCTAATGCCTGAGGAGGCCTGGAGGCAGCATCAGAGTACCCGGAACTGGAATTAAGGACAGTTGAAAGTCACCTTGTAGGGGCTGGGAGCCAAACCCAGGTCTTCGGCAAGAGCAGCTGGTGGTCTTGATGCTGAGCCCTCTCTCCATCTCTGAGCTTTTAGCTCTGGAGGAGCCTTAACACTGAGGACCATGGTCATTCGACCACTTTGTGTGCCCACCAACAGGACAGCAAGGTTGCTTCCCGCCTGCATCCTTCGCTGCCTTTGTTGTTCTTGGTTTATTTTCAGATACCTATTCTGACTGGAGTTAGATGGACTCTCAATGTAGTTTTTATTGCTAGCAATGCTGAATATATTTTCATGTATTCATATTCCATTTCTATTTCTTTCTATGTATTTATTTTCCATTTGGTAATTCTACTGCCTTTATGATGTTGACATATGGTTCTCCTATTCCTAACTTCTTCAGGACTTTTTCATGAAATGGTCATAAATTTTATTAGACTTTGTCTACATCTAATAAGATGTCATGTGACTTTGTGTTTAATTTTAATTATATGATGTTCAGTATTTATTAGTCTATATACATTGAACAATCTTTGAAGCTCTAAAATAAAACCAATTTGATGGTGGTGCATTTTTTTAAAGATGTGTTGCTGATTTCAGTTTGCAGGCATTTTATTGAGGATATTTCATTTCTATCCATCCAGGCTATAGTTTTTCTTTTGTTATATCCCTACCTAATTTGAATATCAAGGTAACAGTGGCTTCATGAAATAGATTCCTCTCCTTCTGTTACTGTTTAATTGACAGCTGTCAGACCCATGTCTGTGTCCAGTTGCCTTACCTGGTATCTTTCAACTGAGCCAAGCAGCCTTCCCTTTTATCAACCAGCCAGACGGTCACCTTAGCATCCTGGCTGCTTTGAACACTGCAGGGACACTGCAGCCACAGCTGGTGTTGGGACACAGGAGGTCATGCTACAGTCACACCTGTTCCGGTCAGTTCACCCACAACACCGTGATGGCCCCGCCAACAGCTGCTCTGGGTCTGGTAACGGCAGTCCTTAGCAAGGCTGGCTAGTAGGGAGAGCACACCTCTGTATCTCAGCAAAAGGTCCATGATTGACAGTATCTGAATGGGGTTTGCAATTGATTTTTTGTGATGAGCGTGATTGGTGGAACTGGAAGCTATTAACACACAAGGCTGTGATCGGTGGAATCACAATCCAAACACTAGTGTGCCCCCTCTTCTAGTTTTATAAGCAGGTTGTTTGCCACTCCCTTAGAGTTAGTCTGGGAAGTCTCAACACCATCCACCCGCACTGATGCTGTATCATTGGGCCCAATAAAGTCTTTTCTTGGTGTGAGAGGTCCTTCTGTCTATGTGCAGCTTTTATTGGTTAATGAATAAAGAAACTGCCCTGGCCTGTTGATAGGGCAGAACTTAGTAGGCCGAGAAGACAGAACTGAATTCTGGGAGGAAGAAAGCAGAGTCAGGGAGACACCATTGATCTGCCACCAGAGTAAGACATGCTGCCGAAATTTAGCCTGTAAACCACTGCCACAGGGCAATACACAGATTAATAGAAATGGGTTAAACTAAGATGTAAACTAAGATGGGTTAAACTGGCCAATAAGAAGTTAGAGCTAATGGGCCAAGCAGTGATTTAATTAGTATAGTTTCTGTGTAGTTATCTCAGGGCTAAGCTAGCCGGGCAGCCAGGACAAACAAGTAGGCCCTCCTGCAATATTTTCCTGGATGGTTTATCAGCTTGAGCTCCCTATCACGGGTTCAGCTGCACAAACAGCACACAGGAAGTCAGAATTTCTAGCTTTAGCAATAGCAGCAGTGGTGGCAACAGTAGAGGCAGCCATGGTGGTGGCAGCAGTGGTGACAGAAATGGCATGGAGACAGCAAAGATTTATAGAGAAGCACAAGAGCTGGGCACCCTGAGTCCTTAATGCCAAGAAGCAAGTAAGAGTTTCAGAAAGCCACCAAGAGACCCCAGCAGCTGATGCTCTAAGCTTTAACACCAGGAGGGAGCTGGAGAGTTCCAGAGAATGCCTCAGGATAGACCACAAGAGGCTAAGCCTATGGAGAACAGAGGCGTTACGAATAAGCCCAGATGAGAGCCAAGGCTTCCAAGACTGAAAGCCTCACTCCTGAGAGGAGTTTGAGAGAAAAGTCAAGGGTTGAAGGGCTGAGAAACCCAAAACCCAGAACTCAGAAGCCATGAATGTCAGAACTCTAATCCCTGAGCAATAGACCTCTGATTCTGAAGGTGTGGAGCCCCGAGTCTCTGACTCTGAAGTGTGGAGCCCTGAGCCCCTGACTCTGAAGGTAAAGGTGCTCTAAGCCTGTGTATCTAGAAACCCTGTTTGTAAGCCCCAGGAACTCAGGAGCTGCCTTTGTCTGCATGTGATTTCTATGTGGACAGAACAAGAGAATCCCCAGCCAGCTACCTGTGACAATAGCAGCAGATTTCCTATTTATCTGAGATATAAAATATTTTTTCCTAAATATTTCCCAGTTAAGACAATTTGGGCAAATAGCATTTTAAAAAAAAAAAGGAAAGAAAAAATACTGCTAGAATCAATCTAGATGAAGTAACTCCAGGCTCACAGAAGGGAATTGAAGTCAAAATTCAAATCCACGCGGAGGTGGAAAAGCTTGATCTGTAAACCTCTAGCCTGAGGACCACAATTAGGAGAGCCAGGGACATTTAAATGAGTAGATCAAGTGAGTCTTGATTTAAGGATGTAAGGCACAACCCAGTCAAGGTGACCCACGAGAGGCATGGTTTGAAGGTAACTAGACAAAGAAAGTGACACTCAGTAATTGCTTTGGGCTCTGTGGAGAAAGGATGGGCAGACAAAATGTAGGCTGCTGTGTCAGTGTTATTCATTTACAGTAAGAAGTCTAGAAGCGGAGTAATGTCTGCATAGCCAGGGCTGTCAGTAAGGCATCTCCCCAGGTCCAGACCCAGGAGCATACAGATTCTCACCAGTCTGTATTATAGAACAGGATGCAGCAGCCATGTGCCAATCGTAGAAGTGCGTGCATGCAGGCATTTCCATGCTGGCCAGGAAACACTTCACCCCAGGCCTAACGACTGTATCCCTGGCCCAGAGACGGGCAGGGCTGCCTTGGGAGTCCTCAGAAATCAAAGCCCTGCACAGCTGGATCTATCAGCCGTATCCCTTCCCAGAGCAGTAACGTCATACTATCTCGGAGGAATGACTGTCTCTAAATTACTATAGAACTACCTAAGCTCACACAGGGAGAGAAAGCAGAAATGTAACTGAGATGCATGTGCTTTTTACTCTCAGTACTGAACCAGGGCCTTGAGCAGGTAGATAACGCTGGACCACTCAGCTCTGCCCACAGACCTATGGTTTAGTTGAGTGGTGCATGTGTGTGAGCATGTGCATGCGTGTGTGTGTGTGTGTGTGTGTGTGTGTGTGTGTGTGCGCATGTGCGTGCATGTGTGTGCATGTGTGTGTATGAGTGCATGTGCGTGCATGTGTGTGCATGTGTGTGTGCATGTGTGTGTGAGTGCATGTGTGTGCATGTGTGTGCGTGTATGTGTACGTGCGTGCATGTGTGTGTGTGTGTGTGTGTGTGTGTGTGGCTGCTGCTGTTGTTTCGATTTGGTTTTTATAGGAGACTGTGCTGCGTTTGAGGAAAATGAAATGTAAAAACAATGCTTTAAATTTTGTTTTTGTTTAAATTCTGGGCTGGACATGGTGTTGCATGCATATATTAGGAAGTAGAGGCAGGACTTTCAGGAATTCAAGGTCATCCTCAGCTAAGTAGAGTGTGTACAAGTTACGGCCAGCCTGGGCTACATGATACTCTGGCTCAAAAAAACAACCAAACAAACAAACAAAAAAACCTGGGAAGAGGCTAACAAAGAAAACATTGTGTATCTTCGACACGACTGTTAAATTTCTGTGTTTCCCAACCTCTCAGTTTTGCTTTCTTGGGCTTAAAGGTCGGGAACAGCCTGCCCTGACTACATATTGACTTGCTGTGGAAGGATGGAACACCTGAGCTGTCTCTCAGATACTGGGGAGTTCTCTCAAAGCAGGTTTGGAAGGATGGGACCCTTCATTTCTTTGTCCCAGACACACATCTCAAAGACAATGTCATCAGGTGTCAGGGTGTCTTGTCAGAAGGAATGAACATCTTGAAGCCCAAAATGTTCCCTGAGAGCTTGGACTTTGGAGTCGCAGGTGCCACCTGAATCCAGCTGTTGGTGAAGGAATCTATCTTTGCCTCCACTCCCTGAAGTGTGAAGCAGGGTTGAGAAGAAAAGCCCTGGCCAGGCAAAGATAAGTCACCGTGAGGTCAGTGAGTCTCACTGGTAACTGTGATCAGGGGCACATCTCAGCCTCTTGGCGCTCCAGCTGCCCCTCAGCCCACCTCTGCCCTACAAGTGATAATCAGAAACCTGCCCTCTCTGTTCCACGTATGAAGACCAGCCAAGATGGAGACTGCAAGGCCGTGCAAACGTCACTTCTTATGTTTACTGCAGTTTGTTTGTTCCGTCAGGCCAGGAGCAGGGTTGTGCTGCCTGGCTTTTAGGAAAAGCAAAGAGGCTCAGGGCTTCCAATGACTTTTGTCACTGTCAAAACAAACGTGTGACTCTGGCAAGATTTCAGCCCCATGGTGTGCACTGAGCCCAGGACCTTGGCCAGCCACAGCCATCTGGGCTTGCCCCTGTGGTGACAGCTGAGCTCTGTGGCTTTTAAATAGAAGCCCATGCCATTCTGCCCGCATGACCGGGCTGCAACTGTAGGCGTGGAGGTACCTCCCAAACACTTGAAAGTTTTAAAATGCCTTATTTTTACAGTTCTGAACCAAACAGAAACTGCTCTACATGTTCTCCCACCAGGTGCGAGCATCAAAAAACGCCATCTCTGTCACCACAGCGACACCCTGCTTCCCTCCGTGGTCTCACAAGATTCCCGTGCTGGTGGCCTACCACACATAGATCACCTGCCTCAGTCCTGTTGCTCCCTGATGCTGCCATTAAGGCTCTCCCTCCAGCCTCCCGACGCCTTCTGTTCTGGGCAGGCTCAAAGAGTCCACAGCCTGGGTGATGACAAACATAAGCCCATGGACTCGGATTTGTAAACAAACTGTTTTCTAAAACTAGCTGCAAAGGAAGACAGAATTACTGGAGCCTTGATAGCAAAAAGCCAGACAGCCACCACAAAAGGTTTGCTGACATGCAGCACAGGAGCCACCCTCCTGTATCCCAGGGTCAGCTAGTATCAAGTTTAAGCCAAAACTTTGAACCCCCATTGACCTTAAAAGCTAGCAAAGAAACGGATAGTAAGCAAGTGTTTGTAAGTGTGAGGAACACCATGCAAGGCCTGCAAGCATGTGACCAGGTGGCCAGTCTGGGTTGGAGGCAAGCACAGGGATGGGGGACCTTCATTTGGAGAGGTGTTTGCTTGTGTAAAGACCTGAAATAAGTGAGAAATGGGCTCAGGGAGCAGCGGTAGAAGAGACCACTCCCAGGAAAGGCAGCTGTATGTTCAAAGGAAGCCCATCTTGCCAGGTTCAGAGGCAGCAGGTTCAGCAGGCAGGCAGGGCTCTGTCCATTGCGGCAAAGATTTGAGACATTATCCTAGGTGCAGGAGGAAGTCTCTAGAAGGGTTTGCATGGGTGGGGGTGTCTTTGAAAGAGCATCCACAAACAGCAGAAGAGAAAGAGAATAGGACTAGAGCAGTATAGAGGCCAGCAGGTGAAAGGTCACGGTGATGGTCCAGTCTGGGACGGGCCTGGACCAGGGTCACGGGAAAGGGATGGAGAGAAGCAGGGGATTCAAGAGAATTACAAAAAGAAGATTGCACGGGGCTTGGTGACTGGCAGGCTAAAGGAAACAATGGGACAAAGGCAGCTTGAGTTATTCTTTCCCTGTGCTAACCAATATTGTTATTTACTGAGAGCAGATACTTGGGCCAGCTTGAAGGAGCATATGGTAAATTCTGCTTGGGCCATTTTTATAACCCATCCACATAGAGAAGCCAGACATGGAGTTGATAAACTAGGCTGTAGCTCACAATAAACTCTGGGGCTCTGTTTGTTTCCTAGATGGTACAGATAATAGATTCCAGAGGATTCTGTGAGGTGGTATTAATTGAACAGTCAGCATTTGCTTTTAGCTCAAGGTGAGAGATACAAAAGGCAAAGGGACTTAAAAACACTGATACGTCATGCCACATGCCCAACCACCAGCCAACTCTGTCTAATCCAGGGGCTCTAGCAGGAAACCCCTTAGGAAGCCGAATGCCAACTATTTATTTGGAGAACTAAATTGTGGCAGTCCTCTTTTGTCGCGGTCTCTTTTTCAGTTACCTCATGATCAAGTCTGATCTAAAAATATTAAATGGAAAATTCCAGAGTTAAACAATTCATATGTTGAATTGCAAGCTCTTCTAAGCGGTGAATTGAAATCTCATGCCGTTCCCCTGATTCTCATCCGGGATGTGAATAGCACTTGGTCCACTGCAAACGCACTCTACACACGACCTCCCCATCACAGCAGTGATCTTGGCTTCACCTGCTATCATGATCTTCAGGATTTGTGCTCAAGTAGCCATGATTTACCTCACTGTGGCCACGAAGCACAAAGGTAGGGATGCCTGCGAGTCTAAAATGTCAGGGAGAAGCTGCTGGAGGGTTCCCTTTAAGTGAAGAGACAGAGGATCATGGCTTCATAAGAAAAGAAAGCGATGATATGATAAATTTAAAAATAATATGATCAAAAAATCCACATCCGGAACTGCATAAGGAAAAAAATGATCTCATTTCCCTGTGGCACTAGGAGGTATGAAAGCACACATAGCGCATGAGAGGTGTTAAGGGATGGCACGTGATTTGTGTATCTTTGCATACAAGTCCACAGCTCAGAGGGTTGTAGGAAGCCACTGGGGTCTTGGAAAATATCTGCCATGGGCAATGGAGAGGTAGAATGGAACAGCTTCTACATATTGAAGCAATCATATAGAAAAGTCCCGAGTGTGCTACTGGTAGTATTAGGACAACCATTGCCAGGAGCTGTTCACCAGCCTGCAGTTCAAATGACTTCTTTTCTGCTGTTATTGTTGTATATGATCTCACTCAATCCTCAAAACAACTCTAGAAATCAGACATGATAGCCATCCCATTTTGCACACAAAGAAACCAAGCCTCAGAAATGCGAAACACAAGGCCAGGTATGGGGGTACATACTTTTAATCCCAGCAGGACAGGTGGTCAGCCTGAGCTACATAGCAAGGTCTAGACCAGCCAGGACTACATAGTGAGATCCTGTCTCTAAGGGGAAAATAAATGAAGCACTGTTCCAAGATCAATTGAGCAAGGAGTGCCCAGATGCAAACCCAAGCCTGCTTGGCTCCGAAGTCCCACTTCCAGTCTCCAGGCGATGCGCTTCTGGGAAGTTACCACAGCACATGAGCCTTTTCTAAAGTCTGAGAAATAGCTTCCAAGGCAAAACAACTAATCGTTCTGGCTAGAGTCCCATCATTCTGCCAATACTCTCAGCTCCTACTAAGAAATGGGGTTTAGAGAGATGCCATTCACAGAGAAAGGTCTACTTTACGACTAGAGGGCAAAATTGATTAAAAAAAAATCATATTTCTCCAGGACACTCTAGTATATGGTCCTGTGGAGCCCAGGCCCAAAGACAAGCCCACATGGTCTAGCTTCCAAACTTACCCACATAGGAGCAATGTAGTACCACAGGCAGTAGTCTCAGCTCCCATACTGCAGGAGTGGGTGAGTAGCCTTCTTTGGTATATGTCCTAGGCAAATGACTTCATTTAAACTTTTGATTTTGTCATTTGGCCAATGGGTCAACAGTGCTGTCTCTCTGTCTCAATAGTGGCTGTCGCGGGCCATACCACGAGCAGGGTACAGCAGCAAAAGTGTTGCAAGATATTAATGGATTGCCTTGGCCTCATGATGCCTTGGATGGGCTGCATAAGCCTCATTTTACAGATAATTTACTCTTGAATAACTTGCCCAAGGTCACGCAGCTTGCAATGGCAGAACTGAGACTCAAATCAAGATGTCTGAGAATAACGCACCCCACCAACGCTCACAGCTTCTGTATGGAGTGAGGATTAGGTGAGCTATGCAAAGCCTGCCAGCCCAGTAAGCCTAGTTTTATTATAGGTACCATTATCTAAACACTGAAGAAGATGATGACATTTGAAACCAGAGCTTAAAAGTACAACTTGGCAGAGTAGACTTCTGACCTTTTAAGAACTGTTGTGTGAAGAAAGAAACACTATTTACAAGACAGGATCTTACAACTCATCCTGGAGGGATGGCGCCTTTTTAAGCATCCCATTGACGCAAGCAACTCTGTAAATGCAAAGGGATTTGAATGGCCCTGTAGACCAACTGCTGAGGGAATTCCCCATAATAGTCCCTCACACCATTTAGATGTCACCTCCAGGTTCATTGGTGCGCCAACCCATGAGGTCCCTGACTTCCTAGCAGATGAACTTTAAAAAAAAAAATGCTGCATCCTTTTGCAAAAGAGAAGAAAAGAAAATGAATTAGAAAACCTCACATGTCAATGTGAGGTCTCCTTTTAATGCTAGAAGCAGGCAGAAGAGGAAGCAGGACACAGAGACTGCGGGTGGGGCTCTGGATGCTCTCAGGCTCCTCCTCAAAACATAATCCCTGATTATCTCGTGGAATTTATTTACACACACACACATACACACACACACACACACACACACACACACTATAGAAAAGTAGTGTCTTCATGAATCTAAGAGGCTCTAACAGATTGTCATAGACAAGGAGAATCATTTACCTTGACAATTTATTTCCATGGTTCTCAAGGCTGAAACATGTAAGACCAAGACATTGACCAAATCATGGTGAGGGTTAGATTCTCAGCGTTCATAGCCAGCCCCCTTCTCTCTTGTCCATACACAACAGAAAGGACAAAGCACTCTTTTCAGCTCTGTTTAAGGGCACTAGTCATTCTCTACTAACCCCTTCTCCTAGTACCATGATCCTGGGGATGGGGATCTCAGCGTATGAATTGTGAGGAACATAAACATTCAGACTACAATATCAAAGGTTCTATCTTGCTC